>NC_031989.1:63105807-63208560 GCF_001879085.1 Nicotiana attenuata
TTTGTTCTACTTTTGTAGAAAAACATACATGAAAACGTAAAAACTACGAACGAAGACACGACACGTACCTTACTTAACACTTACCGCCGTACTTATGCTTAATAATAGCTATACGTAACCCACTATTACTCGTTCGTCCGTTGTTACTAAGTTTGTAAGTTAAAGTACTAATTTTAGTTGAGTGTTGGTTCGGGGGGGGGGGGGGGACACACTGTCTACAAGTATTATACCAGAATGTAAACAACCTGCATGAAATGCTTATTGTGATTATGTACACGTTCGCATGACACGATTATGATTTCTAAAATAGATATTTATAGGATAATTTTGGCACGTTATAATTTATTATCGTCATTGTGTACACGTTCGCGTGACATAATTATAATTCTCAAAATAAATCAAGGTACGCATTCGCGCGACTTTGACCAAAATTTTCTTAAATACACTAAGTGTTGAGAATTGTGTACACGTACGCGTGACATGATTCTTAACACGCCAAACTAAACGAGTACACGTACGCATAACTCGTTTTCAAGATAATTCCATAATCACGAATAATCGAGTAATTAAAAGCGGTAAAAAGGTAAATGCACATATGTTCTAAAATACGTAACTAAATAATTTAATTAAGCTATGTATGATTAAAGACCGTGCTAAAACTACAAAACTCGAAAATGCCTAACAACTTCTTCCGGATTAACAGAATTCCTTATCCGGTCTTCTGGTTTCACAGACTTTAAAACGGAGAATTTTCTTCGATTTGGGATTTAAAATAAACTTGTGACTTGGGAACCATATAATTATTCCAAGTGGCGACTCTGAAATTAAATAAATAATCTCATATCGAATAATGTCACTTTAATTGCAAAACTGTTATCTCCCCCTCGGGAAAAAGGAGGTGTGACAGCTCTGGCGACTCTGCTGGGGACAAGAACCCGAACTTCTGGTTCAGGGATCAGAGTTTGAGCTTGTAATGTGATTTATACTTGGCGTTATTGATTTGATATTATTATATTTTTTGGGCCTAATGTGCTAATGGCCGCTTATTGACCGCCTTGATATTATTTGAACTGTATTAAACCGTCCTCTTACACCTCCCTTTTGAGTCTTCTGAATTTATGGTGCACACGTGCGCGTGGCCCACTTTTCTGTTAGAAGTCATACCAATTAGAACGAGGCTGGGTCAGTAACTAGGTCGGGTAGACTTTCGTGCTCCCGGTACGTTGCCCCCACCTCGGCTCAAGCTGTCCACTTGGGTAAGCCAGGTCTAAAACACTCCCCATAGGATTTTAACCTAGAATAACATAACCTCATGCCGGATCCCTAGTAGTAACGTTTCTATGAATCTTGTGCATTTGACTTTGGGGACTCAACACAGGGGTTGGGTCCGTCTAGGACAGGTGTACCCGAGAATTGCAAGACTATCCTGATGCATCTTATTGCTACTTGTGCATTATGTTTGATTCGGCTTGTGCATGTTGACCCATTTCTAAAAATTAAAATAAATGAAATATATAAAAAAAATTGAGGGAAAACCATAAGGGAGAAATAGGAGGGAGAAAATTATCCGGTTTTCGAAAAATCTTGGTATTTACCCCAAAAAGATTATTACAAAATAAGCCTGAATTTTTCAATAAGTGTCATCCTATTCCTGAAACATTTATGACGCGGGTCTGATTCTCACTGGATGTGAGATACGTAGGCAACCTTCATAGGGTTCGGGCCCATGATTACAAAAATAACTATAAAAAAAATGTGTCTAGTATTTTTTTTGTCAAAAAAAAATAAGCTGACCCAACTTCAGTTTATTCGAGCTGTTTCTGTCGAAATAGCCTTAGAACATCTTTAAAATTGTCGAAGGCTGTTCTCGCAAGAATGGATGTGTCTGTCAATTTGGATTCTTTACCATAATGCCCATCCCCGGCCCTAATGCTATCCTTGGAAGTACGAAGGGGCCATAATTGCAAAAATAGCCACCCTTTCCTCGGCCACAATTGCAAAAATAGCCACCCTCTCTTTGATTTTTCTTAAAATTGAGTTATATACAAAAGATTGTTGTCAACCCTAACCTTAACCACCCGCAGGTACAAAATGAGCACTATCCAGAACACACCGTTGACGGTTGTAGATGAGGCCCCACTTCAGCTTCAAATGTGGTGGTATGACTTAGAAGAAGATGGTCAAAATGGGTCACTAAGTATCTGGGAGCCCTCATAGATATTATGAACGTTAAACCACGCGATGATTTGATTGAGGCACTAGTGACTTTTTGGGACCCTGTTCACAATGTCTTCCGCTTCTCCGATTTTGAGCTTACTCCCACTTTAGAAGAGATAGCTGGATATTCCGGTTTTGGCAGGGATTTGAGAAACCAGAAGATCATATTCCCGAAGGCTCCCTCTGTACACCGATCCTTCGGTCTTCTGAATCAGTAATCAAATCAAAACAACCAACGTAGTCAAAGGGTTTTGTTCTTTATACTTCCTATACTCTAGGTTCAGGAAACCAAATGCATTTGACATACATGAAAAGGGCCTTAGCAACAGGCAGAACAAGGACACATGGCAGATTCACCGTTGCTTCGCCTTCATAGTGGCGTTTCTAGGAATCACGGTCTTCCCAAACAAGGAGCGGACAATTGATACCCGCATAGCTAGGGTCGTACAGGTCCTCACTACCAAAGAACATCACACTCTTGCCCCGATCATTCTATCAGACATTTATAGGGCGTTGACTTTGTGTAAGTCCAGGGAAAAATTCTTCGAAAGGTGCAATATTTTGTTGCAAATGTGCTTGATTGAACATCTCCGACATCACCCCAAGTTCATGCGGTATGGTAAGAGCAAGGATAATTTCATTGAGAGTTATAAAGAAAGAATAAAAGATTTTTACTCTCCAGAAAGGGTGAAAGCCTGGATATTCCACCTAAGACCTTTAAATTCATGTCAAATTGAGTGGACTTTTGGATGGCTGCCGGTAAGAGGGGTGATACACGTCAGCCCTAAAGAGTTATTTGGTGCTGTTGGGTTTGAGAAGTGTCGAGCCGTATGCGCCACAGAGAGTTCCAGGACAGCTAGAAAGGTACCAAGTGGTGCTTGATTATGAATATTTGAGTGTGCAAGTGATTGAGCTACACCCCGAAGCCCCACTCCCTGAGGCTTTAATCCAACAAATTTGGAATGGTTGTTGTTACTTGAAAGATGATACCCAAGTGCCAGATCCTACGAAAGGTGAGATAGATTAGGGTTATGCTATCTGGTTTGAGAAGAGATCTAGCGTGGATGATGAGCCAAAACTCGAGCCCAAAAGGCCCGTAAAAAGGCTGCATGTTCAAGCCTTTGATGATAAAATCCAAGAATGGTTGGCTTGGGGTGAAAAGGAAAAAGGATACAAAGCAACTATTCATTTCTTAGAAGAAAACTTGAAAATCCTCAATTTTAAGAAAGACTTACAAGCACAAGGAGCGGAAGGTGAAAGGAAGAGCCTGATCCGCGAGAATGAAGCCCTCTGTGTTCGTCTTCAATAGATGAAGAAAGCCTCTGAACTGCCAGTGAGAAGTTGGAAAGACCAGAGAACCATTGCCAATCTGATGGAAAAGGTGCAAGATTATGATTCCATCTTGGCAAAGATTGAAAAGGCGTTGGACAAAGCCAAGGAAAAAATCGTACAGTTAAATGAGGAGGCCAAATCTAGTAAGGATCGCCAAGTAACAAAATTTGAAGAAGAGAGGGCTCAATTCGAGAGAGAGAGAAGGCCCATTGGGTATGTTCAGAAGCTTAGCTCCATGCACAGTTGGAAGAAATGATAAGGTATAATAGAGAATACCAGCATGCAGATTTTGATAGGGAGAGGGCTCAGGTGGGACTCGAGCAGGCTCGACTTCGGGCTCAGTTGGAGTCAGCTTTAGATTGCGAGGGCCACATAAGGGAGATAACCACCGCTCGCCAGCAACAATTACAAGATCGAGATAAGAATTTTCAGTTTTTCAGAGAGCAAGTCCATTATTTGGCTGTATATATGGCTCAAAGTTATGTGAACTGCCAAGGGATGGATTATGAGAAGTTTTTGGAGCATGCACCTACTTTTTCCCGTCATCTTGCATCTGAGTTAGAGAGGATGTACCGTACATTGGGGGGTTAGCTAGGTCAAGCCCCACTATGAGCAGATATTCCAGTGGTTGAAACCAAAAAGATTTTGGAGTTGAAGCATAGTTGTAGTTGTCAAAACTTTTCATGAAGTAGTCATGTTTTAGTTTGAGTCATTGTTGAGTCATTTAAATCATTCTCTTTTAGTCTTGTCCGAGTCTGTTAAGTCATTTCAATGTAATGTCCTTTCTGTCATTGTATTGTTTCGTTTTGTTAAAAAAATATATTATTTTCCTCTGAACTACGTAATGTTATGATTCATGCAGTGTCGTGATATGTAAGCAATCCCCATCGGATGCGATCATAGCCATAATTAATCTGAAAAAATAATTAAATAATAAAAAAAGGCAAAGAAAAGAGAGCGTTAAATTCAATATATAAAGAAAATAATAAACCAGTAAGCCGGGATGAAGCATGAAGCCTTCTAAACTCATTCTAGAAATGAAAATGGCATTACATACATGACATACAATGTGTGATTAATATCTGCAAATGCCTAACTCTAACACGTTTGTTGTTTGTTTACTAAAGATAAAGTTAAACACAGGTGGTTGGTTTGTGTTTTAAACTGGCGACTCACCCTTACAACACGAGATCAAAAGGAAAAAGTAGAATGGCAAACAACAGTGAGAATGAGTTAGATAATGATGATGTCCATGGATAGTTGGTCGAACAAGGTTCGGGACTGGTTGAAGAAGTAAGAGTGTTGAAACAACCATTGGCAGAGATGTACCAAGCTTGGGTGAGTGGACAAGCACTGCCCTCAGTACCCATAGGGCCTTCGAATGATTTTCATAATGTGTCAGTTGCAAATCAAGTGCCTATATCCATAACAAGTAACCCATTGTACCAACCTGGATTCAGTCCGAGCGTTAACCTTCCCACTATGCCCAGTACCTTCATTCCACGTCCTCCAACCGCACCCCTCATAAATGGCCCACCTATTGTACCCATTGTCCCTACTTTCACTATTCCTCAATCGGATCCCACTCTAAAGCTCAACATTGATCCACAACTGAATGCTCAAGATGCAACATTACTCTCCAGAATTGACTTTCAAGGTTCCATATTCTTATAAGTATACTCCTCAACACGTATTCCCAATTGAGATCGAAAATCACGACAAGAATATGGAACAAGAGGAAATGACCAGAAAAATGAAGAGCTTGGAACAAACCATGAAAAACATACAGGGCTTGGGAGGCCACAAGAATGTTTTGTTTAACGATCTATGCATGTTCCCCCATGTTCATTTGCCACCCGGCTTCAAGACCCCCAAGTTTGACAAGTATGACAAGCATGGTGATCCCGTTGCCCATTTGAAGAGGTATCGTAACCAATTGAGGGGAGCAGGAGGCAAAGAAGAGTTACTCATGGCTTATTTTAGGGAAAGTTTGACAAAAATTGCTTCAGAGTGGTTCATAGATCAAGACATCTCTCACTGGCACGTTTGGAACGACATGGCTCAAGATTTTGTCCAACAATTTTAGTACAATATTGACATAGTGCCATACTGCTCCTGTCAACATAAAGAAGAAACCAACAGAAAGCTTCAGAGAATATGCAATCAAGTGGAGAGAGCAGGTTGCTAGGGTCAAACACCCAATGAAAGAGGCAGAAATGATTGACTATTTTCTCCAAGCTCAGGATCCTGATTACCCCCCATTACATGTTGGCCACCATTGGTAAACCTTTCACTGAGGTGATTAAGATTGGTGAAATAATTGAGAATGGCATGAAGTCGGGCAAAATTGTGAGCCAGGAAGCCTTTAAGGCGGCCACACAAGCAATTCAGAGTGGGTCAGGTAATTTGAGAAATCAAAAAAAGAAGGAGGAAAGATCCATGATGGCATCTGGGTTCGGGGGAGTTCAAAGAGAGATAGTTCCATCTTACGTGCAATTCCAACAAGGACAATCCAATTCTTCTCAACATTACTATCCGCCTCGGGTTCCGCGGTATTCAGTTCTCCCACAACAATATATAGTGTTTAATGCTCAGGCTTATGCTAGGCCTCCCAATCACCAACAATGGTGGGCACCGATTCCTCAAGGATCCCGTCAACTCCGGTCAAATTTTCAGGCGCCACATAATCCTCATCCCCGACAGGAATATGTGAGAGAACAGGAGCTAAAGAAAGAGTTCATCCCAATTGGAGAATCGTATACAAGCCTATTTCGAAAGTTGATGTAGTTGAAGTTGATTGAACCTATCATGCCGCGTTATGTGAATCCAAATTCAAAAGGTTTTGACTCAAATGCAAGATGTGAGTATCACTCTAACACCCAAGGTCATAGTACCGAAAATTGTTGGACATTAAAGAAAGCCATTGAAAATTTGATTGAAGCAAAGGCAATTGTGGTAACAAACAATGAGGATACTCCTAATATCACAAACAACCCACTCTCAGCTCATGATAATACACATTTTATTGGGATGATTTGTGTTGATCGGGGTTATACGCAGTCTGGCAAGATAGAGATGGCTGTTGGAGCCATAGGGCAAGAGCGAAAAATGATAGTAATCCCGCCGCAATTGACACCGTTGATTGTGAAAGGTGTGAGTTCTATTTCGAACTTGGCAGGTTCTGAAAAAATGATTCTATATGTCCCGGGAAGCACAAAAAAAGGTTGAGGTTCAATTGGGTGGGCCAAAGCTTTACATCCCTGGGGGCATTCAAAAGATCGTTCCGAATAATGGTTTGAGAAATATAACAGAGCCAGTTGTGATACGGCCTGTTGTACAATTCCCGATGACAAACACAAAAGCTATTCCCTAGAATTATAAAAAGACTGTCATGGCATACAAAGGAAAAGAGATAGTTGAAGAAACAGATGAAATAGGGGGTCTGACCCGCTCTGGAAGGTGCTATTGACCAGAGGAATTGAGAAAAGCTAAGCAAGCCAGGGAAAGTCACTTGCCAGTGAAAGAACCCGTTGCAGAAAAGGAAGCGGAGGAATTCTTTAAGAAGATGAGAATGCAAGATTACTCAATCATTGACCAACTAAGAAAAACCCCTGCTCAGATATCTTTGTTATCTCTGCTTTTGCGCTCGGAAGAACATTGCAGTGTGTTGATCAAAACTTTGAACGAGGCATATGCCTCGGAAAAGACAATGGTAAATCAGCTAAAAAAATGGCTGAAAGATTCTTTGAAGTAAATAGAATTACTTTTAGCGGTGATGATTTGCCTAAGGAAAGGGCTGGGCACAATAAAGCTTTGCATCTTATGGTCAAATGTGAAGGGCATTACGCAAAAGGAGTCATGATTGATGGATGCTCAAGTGTAGATGTATGCTCTCTTTCTACTCTACAACAACTAAATTTTGACACTAACAGAATTCGAAGTAGTAATGTCAGCATCAGAGCTTTTGATTGTTCAAGACGAGACTCACCATGACAATCGTCCCGGTTGATTTTCACATTGTCTTTCAAGTGTTGGATATGAAAACGTCCTATAATCTTCTTCTAGGAAGGCCATGGATCCATATGGCCAGAGTTGTACCATCCACCCTACATCAAATGGTCAAATTAGAGTATGACAGGCAAGAAATTATTGTTCACGGGGAGGACGACTCATCCGTCTATAAAGACCCATCCATTCCATGTATTGAGGCCAAGGAAGGATGTGAATCCATCATATATCAAGCACTTGAGGTGATTGAGGTGGACCAAGTAGAAGAAGGAAAACAAATTCTGCATCCCCATCTTTCAGCCACATCTATGATGGTAGCTTCACTGATGTTGAGGAACGGCTATGAACCAACAAAAGGATTAGGATCTTTTCTGCAGAGAATTGTGAACACCATTGCTCCATTTTCGAAGAAAGATACCTTTGGCTTGGGTTTTAAACCAACATCAGCTGACATAAACAAAGCCAAGGCCTGCAAAAAAATGGTTGGAATTTGTCCAAACCAATCCCTCACACTGCCTACTCTTTTGTCAAGCCACAATTTGAAGAAGTCCAAAATCATTCTTCTCAGGATGACATTGATGAAGTTTGTCAGGGTCTCAAGGAGATGTTCTATGAGATCAATATGGTCCAAGTTGGTGAGGGCCCCAGTCGTGCAAGTGTTCAGCTGATTGGTCCAGATACCTCGCTCAACAACTGGGAAGCAACTCCTCTTCCCATCAGGAAGGAGTCTTGGTAGTTTGTTTTGTTACTTTTATGTATTTGGATTATTTTCAGGGTTGTAATCCAGATATTTTAGTTTAATTGCTTTGCTTTGATGTTAAAACTTCTATCCTTTCAAATTCAATGAAATAAAGTTCCAGTTTCATAGTAGAATTCTGTCTTTTCATTTCCCTAATTTTTGTTAATTTCTTATCATTTTCAGTTTCGTTAATGCTGGATTTAAAAACATGACATGGACACGGAATTCATGCACAGATCTTAAAAAGTTGTCTAATCTCGAAATAGTGAATCAAGAAGTTGAGTATGATGAAGATGAGGCTCTTAAGGAAATAAAAAGGGAATTGGATCAATTTGAGAATAAGCCTAAGCCTAACTTAAATGAAACCGAGGCAATTAACCTAGGAAATCCTGAAGAAACCAGAGAAACAAAAATAAGCATTCATACTGAACAAAAGACGAGAGATGCCATAATTCAAGTTTTGTTCGAGTACAGAGATGTATTTGCTTGGTCGTATGATGACATGCTAGGTTTGCGTGCCGATTTAGTGGTCCATAAGCTTCCCACATATCCTAATTTTCCACCAATCCGGCAAAAACAAAGGAAGTATAAGACAGACATGAGTGATAAGATAAAAGAAGAAATCACGAAGCAACTAAGTGCAAATGTTATCAGGGTTGTCCGATATACTACTTGGTTAACAAATGTTGTGCCGGTTCCAAAGAAGGATGGGAAAATTAGAGTTTGTGTTGGCTATAGGGATTTAAACAAAGAAAGTCCAAAGGACAACTTTCCCTTCCCTAACATTCATATCTTTGTTGACAATTGTGCTAAACATGAGATCCAATCTTTTGTGGATTGTTATGTCGGTTATCACCAAATTCTTATGGATGAAGAAGATGCAGAAAAGACTGCCTTCACCACTCCATGGGGAACTTATTGTTATAGAGTCATGCCATTTGGTATGAAAAATGCAGGGGCAACTTACATGAGGGTCATGACTACCATATTCCATGACATGATACACAAAGAGATTGAAGTTTACGTTGATGATGTGATCATTAAGTCCAGAACACAAGATGACCATGTGAAAGACTTGAAAAAGTTCTTTGAAAGGCTATGAAGGTATAATTTCAAACTCAATCCAGCCATATGTGCATTTGGAGTTCTTTCTGGGAAGCTTTTGGGTTTTATAGTTAATCGAAGAAGCATTGAGTTAGATCCCTCCAAGATAAAGACCATTCAAGAGTTGCCTCCTCTAAAGAATGAAACAGAAGTTATGAGTTTACTCAGGAGGCTGAACTACATCAGCAGGTTCATCGCGCAACTTACAACCACATGTGAGCCCATTTTCAAGTTATTAAAAAAGAACGCTGCTATCAAGTGGACAGATGAGTACCAAGAAGCTTTTGATAAAATCAAGGAATATTTGTCCAATCCCCCTGTTTTGGTCCCGCCAGAACCTGTTTGGTCTCTGTTTTTATAGCAGTCAGTAATGGATGTTCATTTGGTTGTGTTCTGGTTCAACATGATGCCACAGGAAAAAGGAACAAGCAATTTATTATTTGAGCAAAAAGTTCACCGCTTATGAGGCCAAATACACTCTTTTGGAAAGGACATGTTGCGCCTTAACTTGGGTCACCCAGAAGCTTAGGCAATATCTTTTGGCCTATACAAACTACCTCATATCTCGAATGGATCCCCTGAAGTACATCTTTTAGAAGCCGATGCCAACAGGCAGATTGGCAGAATGGGAAATCTTGCTCACAGAGTTTGATATTGTTTATGTCACTCGTACGGCTATGAAGGCACAAGCTTTGGCTGATCACTTGGTAGAAAACCCGGTTGACGATGAGTATGAATCTTTGAACACATACTCCCCAGATGAAGAGGTTAATTTAGTTGAAGAAGCAGTCCAAGATGACAGTCAAGTTTGGAAACTATACTTTGATGGGGCTGTCAACATCAAAGGCGTAGGGATTGGGGAAATTCTTTTATCACCTATTAGGCAACATTACCCTACCACAGCGCGACTTCGTTTCTTCTATACAAACAACACGGAGAAATATGAAGCTTACATCATGGGTCTGAATATGGAAATAAACCTAAATGTGCATGAACTGTTAGTGATGGGAGATTCAGATTTGCTTATTCGGCAGTCTCAAGGTGATTGGGAGACTCGAGACATTAAACTTATTCCATATAGATAATGTGTAGAAGACCTTAGCAAAATGTTCAAGTCCATCGAGTTCAAGTACATTTCTAGGTTTCACAATGAATTAACTGATGCCTTGACCACCCTGGCCTCAATGCTTTCATATCCGGGTAATACTCATATTAACCCATTAGAAATTCAAATTCTAGATCAACACGGTTATTGAAATACAATTGAAGCAGAACCAGATGGTGAACCATGGTACCGTGATATTAAATAGTTTCTGAAAACAAGAGAATATCCGAAACATGCTACTAGTGATCAAAAGAGAACTATTAGACGACTCTTTGAGTGGGGAAATCCTATACAAAAGAACTCCGTATTTGAATTTGTTGAGATGTATGGATGCCAAAAAAGCTGAAATGATTATGAATGAGGTGCATTCGGGAGTTTGTGGTCCGCACATGAATGGATATGTTCTAGCAAAGAAAATCCGTTAGGCAGGATATTATTGGCTTAGTATGGAAGATTGCTTTCGTTTTGTTCGTAAGTGCCAGCAGTGTCCGATTCATAGTGATTTGATTCACTCGCCTCCTTCAGAGTTATATCCTATGTCGGCTCCTTTGCCTTTTGTTGCTTGGGGAATGGACATCATTGGCCCATTCGGGCCAAAAGCTTCAAATGGGCACTTATTCATCTTGGTTGCAATTGATTACTTCACCAAATGGGTGGAAGTTATTACATTGAAAGCAGTCACCAAGAAAGCAATAGTAGACTTTGTTCACTCCAACATCATCTGTCGTTTCAGTATTCCGAAAACCATTATCACAGACAATGCTGCTAATTTGAGTAGTCATCTGATGAAGGAGGTATATGAACAATTGAAAATTGAGCATCGGAATTCTACTTCTTACTGGCCTAAAGCTAATGGAGCTGTTGAAGCTGTGAATAAGAACATCAAGAATATTCTTAGGAAGATTGTCCAAAGGTCTAGACAACGGCACGAGAAACTGCCTTTTGCCCATTTGGGATACCGGACAACTATCCGTACATCAGTTTGCGCAACGCCCTACTTGTTGGTTTATGGTACTGAGGCGGTCATACCTGCTAAAGTTGAGATCCCCTCTCTCCAAATCATTGTTGAAGCAGGGATTGAGGACACTAAATGGGTGAAGTCCTGATTGGAACAGTTGAGTTTGATTGATGAAAAGCGTTTGGCGGCAGTTTGTTTTGGTAAGTGTAATGACCCGACCCGTCGTATCAGGTATTACCGCCCTGTTTTCCTCATTTATTGCTTCTTCATGTTTCATTATCAGCAACGAGTGAGTTAGAGTTGAATTGAATTGGTTTGGATAGGAAATGAGACACTTAGTCTCTTTAAGGAAGGCTTAAATTGGAAAAGTCAACCGGATGTTGACTTATGAGTTCGAAGGTTCGGATGTGATTTCTGATGATCCAGTTAGCTTCGGGAGATGATTTGTGACTTGGGAGCGTGATCTGAATCGGTTTTGAAGGTCCGGTGTAGAATTAGGCTTGAATTGGCGAAGTTAGCATTTTGGCGAAATCCGGTTGATATGTGAGATTTTGATCCGAGGGTCGGAATGGAATTCCGAGAGTTGCAGTAGCTTCGTTAGGTGATTTTGGATATGTCTGCAAATTTTCAGGTCAGTCGGACGTCGCTTGGTTGGGTTTTTGATCGAATGCGAGTTTCGGAAGTTTTTAAAGAACTTAGGCTTGAATCCGATGAGAATCGATAATTTTAGTGTTGTTTGATGTGTTTTGATGATTAAAATAAGTTTGGATAATGTTTTAAGTCATGTTGGTGCTTTTGGTTGAGGTCCCGGGGGGCCTCGGGATGATTTCGGATGGCTAACGGGGAGTTTTTGGAATTTTATACAGCTGAAGGCATGCTGTTTCTGGTATTCTCGCTTCTGCGGGTCTTGGACCGCAGAAGCGGAGCCGCTTAAGCGGAGCTGTGATCGCAGAAGCGGTCCTTGAGGGCTTGGCAATTTCCGCAGAAGCGGAAGGCAGTCCGCAAAAGCGGACATCGCAGGAGCGGGTGGTGACCGCAGAAGCGGGGGGCACATATAGTACAGTGCTATCGAGATTCATAGTGGAAGTTGAAGGGGGGACCTCAGTTGTGTTTGAGTTATGTAGCTTACAACGCTATATGTAGATACCATTATGCACTCAGTATGCTTACGACCGATACTCGGTATTTTGTTATAATGAACAAATTTGGTTCAATGTGCATCTCCCTATGTGAGATATTTGTGTGGATTGCATGGCACGCCGCCACGGGTATGTTATCTGGATCGGGTTGCACGCCACAACAGTGTGATGTTGAGAATAGTTTTCCATATGTTACCTTATATACCTTGCTTCCTGGTTTCTGAGGAAAGTCCGTATTGGGTGTTGCTCGGCGAATAGCGCGTCGGTTGTGTCCTTTCAGGATTGAATGGTGTATATTACTTGCTTCACCGTTGGGGGTAATGAATTGCTTTGGTTTCAGACATCAAATTGTGTGTAGCTGTCGGATTTTGATCACAGTGTATTGAGGTGCTTCATGTGTAGCAGTGTTTGGATATGATCGCGCATCGTAGCGAGGCTACGTGGAGTTATGACCCTTCGAGGTAGATTCAGGCATTCTATTTCTATGATGTGAGACGGGGTCTCAGCCTTGTGTTGTGATGGTACTGATGAGCTTGAGGTACAGCTCTTTCGTTTGAGTCAATTGTCATGATTTGAGTATGTTCAGACCGTTTCTTGTTGGTGCGTGTATTATGCAAGTCGTGGCGTAGGCCTGTATTAAGGTGTCGTAGAACCAGAGTGATGTGTTGGATTCGAGGTGATCGTTGGAGTCATTAATGAATACGAACAGATTTGATTTCATCTTGTTAGAAGGATAATATCGAGGTTTGGCCCGGAAATCTGTTGTGGTTTTAGTCAAAAGGGAAACGGTTTCATGAATGGTTGATATGAGAAGTCATTACGGTTTATAGCGTGTTTCATTTATCGTTGGCAGTATAGGAAACTGTGGGAATAATGTTTTAGCTAATGAGAGGTTTTCTGCCGGTATTTGGTTGTTATGGGCAACTACTGTGAATAGAAGTTATCGTTTCGAGTGTTTGGGTTATGTAGTACATCATATGATTTCACCGAGGTTGTGGGTATGGGTTATTACAGTTGGTTCGGGCCTATTCTGAGTATAGATGTGAGGTCCTGATCTTGTGTATGATTTCGGAAAGTGCAATGTGATTCTACGATTTATGGTCTAGATGGACTGTGAAATTTCAGCTATGTTGTATTGTCGGACCTATGTAAGATAGGGTGACGTGGGATCATCCCGGGTATATGCTTGGTAAAGTTATTCAGCTGTTGGTTAGCTTTTAGAACAACTCTGGATACGCTCGAGGACGAGCGTTTGCTTAAGTTGGGGAGGATGTAACGACCCGACCCGTCGTATCAGGTATTACCGCCCTGTTTTCCTCATTTATTGCTTCTTCATGTTTCATTATCAGCAACGAGTGAGTTAGAGTTGAATTGAATTGGTTTGGATAGGAAATGAGACACTTAGTCTCTTTAAGGAAGACTTAAATTGGAAAAATCAACCGGACGTTGACTTATGAGTTCGAAGGTTCGGATGTGATTTCCGATGATCCGGTTAGCTTCGGGAGATGATTTGTGACTTGGGAGCGTGATCTGAATTGGTTTTGGAGGTCCGGTGTAGAATTAGGCTTGAATTGGCGAAGTTAGCATTTTGGCGAAATCCGGTTGATATGTGAGATTTTGATCCGAGGGTCGGAATGGAATTCCGAGAGTTGCAGTAGCTTCGTTAGGTGATTTTGGATATGTCTGCAAATTTTCAGGTCAGTCGGACGTCGCTTGGTTGGGTTTTTGATCGAATGCGAGTTTCGGAAGTTTTTAAAGAACTTAGGCTTGAATCCGATGAGAATCGATAATTTTAGTGTTGTTTGATGTGTTTTGATGATTGGAATAAGTTTAGATAATGTTTTAAGTCATGTTGGTGCTTTTGGTTGAGGTCCCGGGGGGCCTCGGGATGATTTCGGATGGCTAACGGGGAGATTTTTGAATTTCATACAGCTGAAGGCATGCTGTTTCTGGTATTCTCGCTTCTGCGGGTCTTGGACCGCAGAAGCGGAGCCGCTTAAGCGGAGCTGTGATCGCAGAAGCGGTCCTTGAGGGCTTGGCAATTTTCGCAGAAGCGGAAGGCAGTCCGCAAAAGCGGACATCGCAGGAGCGGGTGGTGACCGCAGAAGCGGTCCTGAGGATTTTAAGTTAGACCGCAGAAGTGGTTATTTTGCGCAGAAGCGGGAGCCGCAGGTGCGGTATCCCAACCGCAGAAGCGAAACCTGGCTGAGTTTAAGTGAACAGTGTTTTCACGATTTTGAAAGAGAAGAAACATTTTGGACTTCGGACTAAGGAGATTTTGGGCGATTTTTGAAGAGGATTTCGAATTAGACTTAGATTATGATATTATGGTATAAAATCATGGATCAACACTGAAAATCCAAGGAATTAAAGGTTAAAAAAATGGAAGTTAGGGTTTGAGAAAATTATGATGTAAAAATGGAATTTGGAGGGTCAAACGAACTCCGATTTTGGTAAATTTTATATGTATGGACTTTGTGGCGAGACGAGGAATCCGGTGATGTGAATTTCGTGATTTTTCGAGAAGCGGGCCCGGGGCTCAGGTTTTGCTAGTTTCGAGATTCTTGCTAATTTTCGATTGTTTTCGATTGGGTATTGTTCCCTTAGCATATTGTGATGTATTCGCTCTGGTTTTGGTTAGATTCGACGCGCGTGGAGGCCGATTGAGGGGCAAAGGCGTCGCGAGCTAGGGATTTCACCAGTCCGAGGTGAGTAATACTTGTAAATGATATCCTGAGGGTTTGAAACCCCGGATTTGCACATCATAGTGCTGTATTGTGGTGACTTGCACGCCAGGTATGAGCGTGGTGTAGAGCACCGTTGGGGATTGTGACTTAGTCCGTCCCGGTTGTTGGTTTTATTGCGTAATTGACTGAAACTACTTGTTATCATCATTATTTGGTTTGATTGCTATATTTGGGCTTCGTGCCAATTGTTTGAATCCTTCAGGGATTGATATCACTGTTTTTGCATTACTTTGCATATTATTTTATCACAGTCCAAGGTTTAAAATACTGTTTCGCAAACTCAGCTATCTTTCTAAGATTTGTAAACTTAAATGATATTTTACTGACGTTTTGAGTTGAGACTGTTATTTTACTATTGCCCAAGGGGCTTATGTGCATTTCTGGACTGAGGATGGATCGGGCTGCGCGCCGCAGCGGTGTGATATTGATATTGCGCTTGGGCTATAGGAGCCCCTCCGGAGTCTGAACCCCCACAGTGAGCGCGAGTACCAAATGGATCGGGCTGCGCACCGCAGCGGTCATATGCATTGCATTGCATTCATGCATTGGTTCCTGTTTGTACTACGTGTCATGACATTTAGCACTCTCATATCATTGGCATCCATGCTATTGCTTGTACTGTTACCAGACGCCCTGGTGTTAACTGTTTGTGGAGTGCTGTGCCCGAGGGGCTGTCTTATGTGCGGACTTGCACTATCTGATTACGCGTTCATTTGCTTGACTGTTGGAAAAGGATGTTTTCAAAAGAGGTTTTAAACTGAGCCAGATATTTTCTAAAGGATTTTCACGGTTTTACTGTTTTCTCAAAGAGTGGTACTGTCCTATATAGCATGATGGAGTGCTCTTACGTGATTTCTTGCCTCTCAGTTATTATTTACTCTTATTACTCACTGAGTTGGAAGTACTCACTTTACTTCCTGCACCGCGCGTGCAGTTGCAGGTATTGTTCACCCGGTAGCGGGTTATTAGCTGATTGAAGGTATGGCTATTGTAGCTGAGTAAGGTGACCGCCAGCGTTCGCGGCACCGGATGTTGTCTTTTGATTTCCAGGATTTTTTTTTCTTATATATATTATTATTGGCCCTGTAGTTGTGTTCAGGTTTCTTTAGATACTCGTGACTTGTGACACCCCGGTCGGGTTGTGTTGGGTTGTACATACTGGTTATTATTGTCGTTAAGCTATATTTATCTATACATTTATGTTTAATAATTGTTAAAGAAACGGATTGGGTTAGTTGGCTGGCCTTGTCTTCACGAGAGGCGCCATCACGACCGGGTATGGAAATTGGGTCGTGACAGTAAGTTATACCTACAAAGAATGGCACGTGCTTACAATAAGAAAGTGCGCCCAATACGATTCGAGGTAGGACAAATTGTTTTGAAATGTATCTTTCTGCACCAGGAAGAAGTAAAAGAAAAATTCGCCCCGAATTGGCAAGGTCCTTACCTCATCAAGAAAGTATTGTCAAAAGGAGCTCTACACTTGGCAGCTATAGAAGGAAAGGTGACTGATATATCTGTCAACGCAGATGCGGTCAAGAGATATTATGTCTGACATGCCTTTGTTGGGGCATTTTTATACTTAGCATTCTCAGGTTGGGATGACGAAAGGCTATCATTCTCGCTACCCAAACACTGGTCAACCCTAGTTAGCCCTTTGAAGCTCTGTTTATATTTCTTTATCTTCCCCTCTTTTGCAACCAATGTACTTAAAAAAATCAAAAAAAAAAATCAAAAATAAAACAAAAGAAAAGAGAAAATAATTTATCAAAAACAAGTTCATGTTAATTATTTATCAAAAATAATTTATCAAAAAAATTCAGGTTTGCTCACACTAAAACAAAAATTCACATTTTCCAGTATTCAAAGAAACTGGGGCACGATTTTATTTTATTTTTCGACGGTTTTTCCGTCAAAATGGTTCCAAAAGTTGTAATTCAGTTTAATAGTTCTTTTTACCTTTCCCTGCTAAGACACACTGATCAAATTTCGAGAATGCTAAGTCACTATACTATGGTTGATGCCTCAGCCATTGTAAAGAGAGAAAAATAAATGAGAGAGTCTTATTGGTGAAAACCATCACGGGCACTATAAAGCGATGGTGAGTTGAGAGAAAAGAAAATGAGAGAGGTCAATTGGTGAAAACCCACAAGGGCATCGTTGATCGATTTTAGGTCTTCTTATATACCGACACAAGCATTGTTAAG
The DNA here is from genome assembly GCF_001879085.1 of Nicotiana attenuata. NCBI lineage: Eukaryota > Viridiplantae > Streptophyta > Magnoliopsida > Solanales > Solanaceae > Nicotiana > Nicotiana attenuata. The sequence continues at coordinate 63,123,364 of NC_031989.1, forward strand.
ACAAAGAACTTAGTTTCGAAGTGAAGTTTACAAAGGATTTTGAGAATTAGACGGTTCAGACGGATCGGGCCTCCAGTCCCAAGTGCATGTCATGTTCATTGACGTCGGCATATTCCTCTAGATAAGTCCTTTCATATTTTCCCCCTTAAAAGGGACGCTTCTTGATTAAGTTGTAATACCTATTAATTCACCTTCTTTTTTTTTGAGTCCCTTTCAGTCTAATTTTGTCAAAGCAAAGCAAAAAAAAAAAAAGTCACAAAATTGGTTACAGTTTCCCCGTTGTGTGAAGAAAATTTTCCGGGCATAAAAAGTATGGGCAAAGGAATAAAGCCATCTTTGATTTTCCATGACAAGCAAAAGGCTTCAAGGAATGAACAAAGTTTCAAGGGTCAATAAAAGTTACTCAGTTAAAAGTTATTTTGTGAGCAAGGTTGTGTGCAACATAAACACCAATGGTGATAGGCGCATAGGTTAGGCCAACCTCGGAACTAGATGTGGTCACCTTTCTGATCTAACACCACAGACGATGGCCAGGGATCATCCTTCGATCAAATCGATCGAGAATCTCATCATCTGTTAGGTGGGCCAACCGACCGACCGAGTTGGGCTGGGCGTCCATGTCACAGAACAAATAGTCAGGTTTTGATGCTGAGAAAGAAGATCTCTAGAAAGTAAAGACAGAATCTCCCGGCAATTTGTACAATCATCGACGGAGTCAATTTTTCTAACAAGTGTAATGGACGCAAGGTCAAGTCACCCAAGAAACCAAGGCCACAAACTGACCACCATTTTAAAACTAACGAAAATTTCTTTGTTCAGAATAGGAACAGAACAATTTTAGGAAACATACCGTGAAAAGATGAATACCACAAAGTGAAGTTCTCAATTCCTTGATTTATTCCAATGCACATGTAATCATGTTATTTTTAGTTTCATTATAGGGAATAAATACCCTATCTTCAACACAGGGTACTACATCCCCTGGTCGTATTGTTTTCTGCCTACATAGGGTACGACATTCCCTAGTAGCATCTCTGGAGTTAAGAGCCTCACATTTTTGCCAACATAGGGTACTAAATCCCCTGGTCACATTACTTTCTACCTGCATAGGGTACGACATTACCTAGTAGCTCTGAGAGCTAAGAGCCTCACCTTATTGCCAACACAGGGTACTACATCCCCTGGTCGCATTACTTTCTACCTATATAGTATACAACATTCCCTAGTAGAATCTTAGAGAGCCAAAAGCGTCACTTTATTGTCAACACAGGGTAATGCATCCCCTGGTTGCATTTCTTATTGCCAACATAGGGTACGGCATTCCCTAGTAGCATCTCAGAGTATCTCGAGCCTCATTTTATTTCCAACATAGGGTACGACATCCCCTAGTAGCATTTCAGAGCGCCACGAGCCTCCTTCTATTTCAAACATAGGGCACGACATTTCCCTAGTACCATTCCGAGCGCCACGAGCCTCATTTTATTGCAAACATAGGGTAGAACATTCCCTAGTACCATCCCGAGCGTCGTGAGCCTCATTTTAATGCAAACATAGGATACGACATTCCCTAGTACCATCTCGAGTGCCACAAGCCTCATCTTATTGCCCATTTAGGGTACTATATCCCCTGGCTACATCATTTTATTGCCAATATAGGGTACGCCACTCCCTAGTAGCATCTTAGATTGCCACGAGCCTCATCTTATTGCCAACACAGGGTACTACATCGCCTGGCTGCATTACTTTTTGCCAACATAGGGTACGACACTCCCTAGTAACATCTCAGAGTGCCATGAGCCTCATATGATTGCCAACAAATGGTACTACATCCTCTGGTTGTCTTCCATCTTGTTAACATAGGGTACGACGTCCCCTATTATAAAAAAAGAGCCCATTTCTCTTTCAGTTCTTCATTTTGCAATAGCATAGATAGTTTATTGTGTTTTGAATAACTCACAAAAGTTTCCTACATAAACTGGGGCAGAAATTTTTTGTTCGTTTTGTTTGTTTCTGATGTCTTGCAGGTTTTTCTGCAAAGTACGGATTTGATGTGCAAAAATAAGATTCCAGCTCTCGCCAGAGAAAGTGGAACGTTTGATCTCAATACCAGCCGAACCAGCTTTGACATAATGCATGCAGAGACATAGAATTTCAAGATTCATCTTCTTATCAACTGATCAAGAAGCAGGCTTGTGAGAATATTTCATAGTTTGTTACATCGAGAGCATGAAGTTTCAGTCTAAAGTCAATGGGGGAAGCAAGTCAAGAATCAAGACAAGACTCCATATGGCATTTAGATAGAAATTTTGTAACTCTTAGATTTCAAGAGTATGTAATTTTCTTTTTATTTTGATGTAATAGTAGGAAACGCGGATCGGAACCATGACGGAACCTCAATGGACTCTCCATCTAAGCATACTCCATCACTCTTCTTCCACTTGAACTACACGTGACCTGATTCCCTTATAACCCGAGATACGTAGGCTGCCTAAAATCAAGGCTCGGTCGCATCTTTTTCTTTTACCTTCTTTTACTTTTGAAATAATAGTGAGGTCAAAAATCAGTCACCTTGTTCATTTTCTTTGCCTGAAAACTCTTCATGTTTCCAAGCAAATAGGGACATGCTGTGAACAACTAATTTTTGACCCCACCCAAATTAAATATTATTTTAGTGTAAATATTTCTTTAGGTCTAATCTTGATTTATTTTAAAGTTTTATCTTACTCTAAATAGGTTTTATTCGATTTAGTTAATATATATATATATATATATATATATGGGTATCTTTTAATTATAATTTTAATAAGTAAGCTATAGAATCTTTCTAAGTATCATTTAAAGAACATGTAAATATTTAGTTTACCTATATTGTAAGAAATATTGGTTAATCTTCTTATCTTTACAATTTGATTTATCTTTTAAAATTAAAAAAAAAGGGGGGGGGGGGAGGGGGTAAGAAACAAAATGAAGTTACGTCAATTGATTTATTTAAGAATTTACTCTTTAGCTTAACAAATAAAAAAACACCCATTATCCCATTTTCTAGCCAACTCCCTCACGTTCCCTTTCCCCCTCACATCACACACCCATGATCTTCCCCACATCCCCACTCTTCATCTCCATGAACATACAGACGGTTAGGCACATAGGATTTCTATATAAATACTAAGAGCAAATATTGAAAAGGAGAACTGAGGGAAAAATATTTTGAAAAGGAAAAATTTTGAAACACAAGAAACTCCTTTTTCTTCTTCTTCAAAATCACAACCCCACACCACTATTTCCTCTATCTCTCTAACCAACAGCCGCAAACCAGCCCGCCAGCTGCACACCCAAACACCGGCCACCTCTCCAAAAAATACATTGTACACACACAGTTGAAAATTAGAAAAAAGAATGAAAATCAGAAAAATAAAAAGAAAAACATTTCTCCTCCTTCACTTCAAATTTCGAATTTCTGTTTCAAAATGGGTGGAGTTTGATTGAGTTTGAAACCCCCGTCAAGATCTGTGAGGAGATCTTTGTCTAGTCGTACGTCGAGGTTGTTCGTTCGAGTCCGTTTGAGCTTCAGGGTAGGTTTCGAGTTCCGGTCAGTAGAGGTCTTACTAGAGTTGTTGATGTATTTCTCGGTCGAGCTCCAGTCATTTGTTGATTTACTGTAATTTCGGCCATTTATGGAAAAGATCCGGCTGGGTTTTAATTTTCGCTTATTCATTGGAGGCTTTGTATTTACCTGACTATTGAAGAACGTTTGCAGCTATTCAAGGCAATAACAGCAGCAGTTTTATCAGCGATCAATGATATAGTGGCTCAAAAAATCATTGGCGTTAAGAGACTTCAAGTCATACGCCTTCTTCTGAAAGTTGTACTGCTTTCATGGTTTCCTTTTAAATACACACGTTTGCTTCTCTTTTTCTCTTTCTTTTTTGTGTGTGCCGTGGAAATCTGAAGTGCTGATGATTTTGTCAAATGTGTTCAACTTTATTAACTATATATTCACTCATATTGTATTGTCAACTATAGGTCACTTTTAGCCTCTTTGTACACTTTTGTGAAAACATCATGATGTAAAGACTGACGAAGCAGACAATACCTTCTTAACATACTATCCGACTTCATGCTTATAAATGCTAAGTAATCCACAATACTCTTGTCCTATTTCAATTTGATGAAGTTCAATTTTATTGATGTACCGGGGGGGGGGGGGGGGTAGGGGGAACTGTCTACAAGTATTATACCAAAATGTAAACAACCTGCATCAAATGCTTTAGGCACGCACTTAATTTATTATCGTGATTATGTACACGTTCATACCAAAATGTAAACAACCTGCATCAAATGCTTTAGGCACGCACTTAATTTATTATCGTGATTATGTACACGTTCGTGTGGCACGATTACGATTTCGAAAATGAATATTCGTAGGATGCTTTAGGCAATTTCTAACTTATTATCGTTATTGTGTACACGTTCGCGTGAAATAATTATGATTCTCAAAATAAACCAAGGTACGCGTTCGCCCGACTTTAACCAAACTTTTCTTAAATAAACTATGTGTTGAGAATTGTGTACACTTACGCGTGATATGATTCTTGACACGCCAAACTAACGAGTACACGTACGCGTGACTCGTTTTCAAGATGATTCCATAATCACGAATAATCGAGTAGTTAAAAGCGGTAAAAAGGTAAATGCACATAGGTTCTAAAATATGTAATTAACAAATTTAATTAAGCCAGATATGATTAAAGTAACCATACTAAAACTATGGAACTCAGGAATGCCTAACACCTTCTCTCGGGTTAACAGAATTCCTTACCCAGTATTCTGGTTTTGCAGATTTTAAAATAGAGTCATTTTTCCTCGATTTGGGATTTAAAATAAATCGGTGACCTGGGACACCATATAATTATTCCAAGTGGCGACTCTAAAATTAAGTAAATAATCCCATCTCGAATAATGTCACTTTAGTTGGAAAAACTCCCTATCTCCCGCTCCGGAAAAAGGAGGTGTGACACCAACTGAAATACAAGACAGTGATGAAATCATATGCATACTCTCAGAGTATCAATCACTCAGCCCTCCCATACACTCCATCCTCACAGTCACTCGATCTCCCAATCGCTCGACACTCGCACTTAGTAGGTACCTGCGCTCACTATGGGTGTGCAGAATCCGGAGGGGCGGATCCGGCCCAAGCACTATAATAAGACAATCATGGAATAAATCAATCAATCTTTTTGCGGTGTGCAACCCAATCCTACAAATATCTCCACAATCAGGCCCTCGGCCTCACTCGGTCACCAATCTCTCCTGTCTTTCGGGCTCAGAATGTCATGAAAATCAGCCCAAATAATAATGATACGATGTATCAGTAAATAGCAATAGAGACTGAGATATGATATGAGGATGATAGATGTGACTGAGTATATAATTGTAAATTAAGCAAGTAATTTAACAGCAGTACCACCTCTATGGGTCCCAGCAGTACTAGCATATAGCCTAAGCATGATTTCTAACATTGATCGTAGCTCAACTTCTCTAACACATGGATAATATCCGGATAAAAATAAGGTTATTCAACTATACAGTTCCACGAAATCGACCAAGTCACAATTTCTATGGTGCACGCCCACACGCCCGTCACCTAGCATGTGCGTCACCTCAACGTCAACCACATAACACACAATTTTGGGATTCATACCCTCAGAACCAAGTTTAGAAGTGTTACTTACCTCAAGCCGTGCAAAACTCTACTCCAATAAGACATTGCCTCCCAAAACAACCTCTGAATGCCTCGAATCTAGGGACAAATAATACAATACAATCAACATAAGCTATAGGAATCAATTCCATATGATAATGCTAAGTTCTTAATCAAAAGTAAAAAATTCCACTCAAAATTCAACCCCGGGACCACGTCTCGGAATCTGATAAAAAAAAAGAATCTGATAAAAGTCATAAAATCTGAAAGATCATTCAATCACGAGTCTAACCATACAAAAATTACTCAAATCCAACACCAAATCGTCACTCAAATCCCCAAATTTAACTCTCCAATCCCTAGCCCAAAACTCCCAAAATTTCACCTCTAAAACACACAAACTAGGTGGTAAATTCAATGGGGAAGCAACATCATTGAATAAAAATGGTCACAAGTGACTTACCTCAAGAAACCCCTCGAAATCTCTCTAAAAAATCGCCTTAGTCCGAGCATGAAATGTCCAAAAATGGCAAAATCTCGCAACCCCCTCGAATATATTCTGTCCATGTCCCTTCGCACTTGCGACTAACTTAGCCGCATCTGCGGCTTAGTAGGCGCAAAAAAAATCTCCGCTTCCGCGGTTTCCCATGAAGGACATTGCCTTTGCTTCTGCAAACTGGGCTCCACTTCTGTGGTGTCGCACCTACGCAAATTACTTAGCTTCTACAAAGTTAGCTCCCTTCCCTTTCCCTTTTTCCACATATGTGGAGGCTTGCTTGCTCCTGGGGGCTCGCAAATGCAGATAATTTCTCACACTTGCGACGCACCTCCGGCCAGCCCCAATTACGCTTATGTTCTTAGACAGCCGCACCTGCGGTATCGCACCTACGATCAAAACCTTCGTAGGTGCGATCACACCAGTAGGGAAAATTCCAGCAATTCTTCAAGTCAAATTTTTTATCCGTTAACCATTCAAAATCAAATCGAGACCGCCGGGACCTCAACATATTTTGCCATTATGTTCTAAATCGTGATATTAACTTAGCTGAGGCCTCAAATCACATCAGACAACATCAAAAGTACGAATCGCACCTCAATTCAAGCTTAACAAAAACTAAGAAATTCCAATTTCTACAATCGATGTCGAAACCTATCAAATCACGTCCGATTGATCTCAAATTTTGCACACATGTCATAAATGATAAAATGGACATATTCTAACTTTCGAAACCAAAATCCGAGCCTGATAACCACGAAGTTTACTCTCTGTCAAACTTCTCAATTTTCAAAGCCTTTAATTTTATAACTTTCGTCATTTCAAGCCAAAATCAAGTACGGACCTCCAAATTACTATCCTGACACACTCCTAAGTCCAAAATCAACCTACTGAGCTATCATAACCATCAAAACTCCATTGCGGAGCCATTTACATAAAAGTCAACATTCGGTCAACCTTTTCAACTTAAGCTTCCAACCTTGAGACTAAGTGTCTCAACTCATTCCAAAACATCCTCAGACCCAAACCAACTACCCCGGCAAGTCACATAACAATAATTAAGCATAGAATAAGAAGTAAATGGGGGAATGGGTCTACAACACTCAAAACGATCGGTCGGGTCATTACAAATATCCTATTTATGCGCGCTCTCTCTCTCTCTCTATTAAATATCATGTACTTATCTTGTGCTTAAATAACACTGCTTGCCTCTCATGAATTGTGTATGCCCTTTCATTATCTCTGAAACGAACAAGGCCTGACATGTGAACTTGAAAATGAACTTTCTACTACTACTTGTTTTACTTGAATATAGTGATATGCTTTAACTTCTAGTGAGATTAGTATGAGTATGGAGTTAAGTGATTTTGGAAGAAAGAATCATTCCATGAGAATGATTTGTTTACTTGCATTCCTGTTAACACCTTTTAAGGATTCCAATTGCAAATGTCAGCTTGCAATTAAAAGTAGTTTGGGACATAATCCGGGGATACATTCTTAAACATAGGCTGCTATAGGACTTGAGATTCTTGAACTATGTACCTCCCTACTCTTAAGTTATATAATCTAGGTGCTTGGATTTTCAAAGTGTTCTTCCAGTGCCCTTTTTCCTTATGTGTGCCTGCAAATGACTTCATTTGGTATTCTTGAGCTTGTTAAAGCATATGACAATTCATTACATACTAGTCTGAGAACTATGATTTCTTTGATGTTATCTGTGGTGTTGAATAGTTCATTACAAGAAATGTACATCTCCTTGTGTGTTGTCATTACGGTTGTATTGGAATTTACATTGAGTGCCTCATTAGCACTTAAACATGTAGGGAAGAGTCAGTGTGAGTGGTTGAGGTACTTAGGAGTAGAATTTAGTTCTTGGTTGAGATACTTTCCCTGACACAAGCACTGCTTGGGGTCCTTGAGACCCTTGTAAACTTTGAAGTGCCAGGGATCCAAAAGGTATCTTGGCCAGGAATAGAATTTTACCTTATGCTCTTAATCTATTGATATTTGCTAATCTCTTTAGGCTTAGTGTTAAATGGAAATTAAGGTTTCACTGTAAATTGCTTTACTCTGTGTGATTTCATATTAATTTGCATTCCTAACTACTATTGATTATTATAGTTTTATCTTGGGCCTATATTGGTGTTACTTATGTTTAAATATTATATTAAGCCATATATCTAAAAACCTTCTCTTTTTTACGCAGGTGTACGAATTGGGCCTGTACTCATGCCCAAATTCTTTGGCTAAACCTTTTGAGTCACCTGAAGCTATCGATGTTCGCTCATTGTCCGCTAGGCCTAATTCCTCTCAGGTCCAAACCATGAGTTAATTTCTTTTGGAATTTTTTCCTTTCTATTCAATATTTGAAACTTATTTACCAAAAATTTCCTAGTAAGTAATGGTTCGACCAGTCGTTTTGAGAGTTGTAGTCCTGTTCCCACATTTTTTTCTTCCTGTATGCTCCACAACTGTATTTTGACTTACTGAGTTAGTTGGATCGGGTCCGGTGTGATTTTAGAATGAATTGAGACACTTAGTCTCTTGTTTGAAATTTTAAATTGGAAAAAGTTGATCGGATGTTGACTTATGTGTAAACGATCTCAGATTTGAATTTTGATGGTTCCGTTAGCTCCGTTAGGTGATTTTGGACTTAGGAGCGCGTCCAGATGGTGTTTTGAAGGTCCGTAGTAAAATTAGGCTTGAATTGGCGAAAAGTTGGAATTTCGGCGAATTTGACCAATAGTGGAAATTTGGATATCGGGATCGAATTTAAGTTATTGAAATTGGAGTAGATTTGTGGTGTCATTCATGACTTGTGTACAAAATTTGCGGTCAATCGGACGTGATTTGATAGGTTTTAACGTCATTTATGGAGTTTCAAAGTTTCATAGTTCATTAAGCTTGAATCGTGTAATTCGTATTTTTTATGGTTTTAAAGTGGTTTGAGGATTCCTAAGTTCGTATCAGGTTATAAGACTTATTGGTATATTTTTGATTGAGGTTCTGAGAGCCTCGGGGTGATTTTGGGTGGTTAACGGCTTGGATTGAGTTAAAGAATGTAGCTGAAGTGCTACTGGTTCTGGTGTAACCGCACCTGAGGAGTGGGCGCCCGCAGAAGTGAAGAAAAGGTCACAGATGCGACCAGAGAAGATCTGGGCAGATCGCAGGTGTGATGGTCGCAGAAGCGAATGTTAGGGCGCAAGTACGCGTTTGGAGCGCAGGTGCGATGGGACTTCCGCACCTGCGATGAGCGCAGATGCGGTCTCTTTGTTACAGATGCGGAGGAAATGCTTAAGTGATTTTTCCGCAAAAGTGGAGCTTGGTCCGCAGATGCAGCTTCGCAGATGCGGTAAATGAGCCAAAGGTGCAAAAGTCTGGACAGAACCTATAAATAGAAGACTTCGAGATTTTTCACCATTTTTATCACTTTGAGCTCCGACTTTGGGTATTTTTTAGAGGGATTTCGAAGTAATTGCTGAGGTAAGTTCCTTGTGTCTATTTATCTTCAATAATGTTTTTTCCCCACTGATTTTACACCTAGTTGGTGAGTTTTTGAGACGTGGGCCTGGGGGTCGGGTTGAGCCAATTCCGGATTTTGGAGTCTAATTTAGTAGTTTTATTGTGGAATTTGTTCCTTTAGCATATATTAATTGTATTGTACTGTTTGTGGCTAGATTTGGGATGTTTGGAGACTGATTTGAGAGGCAAAGGAATTGTGGAGTAGAGATTTGCTCGGTTTAAGGTTAGTAGCAGTTATAAATCTTGTCCTGAGGGTATGAAACCCTGGATTTAGTGCCATGCGATTATTTTGGAGGTGATGCACATGCTAGGTGACGGGTGTGTAGGCTTGCACCGAGGGGATTGTGACTTTCACCATCCCGTGGAAACTGTAGAGTTGAACAACTGGTTGTTAGCTATATGCTCTCTATGTGTTATAGAAATTGACTGTAAATCATGTTAGAAACCATGTTTAGGCTATGTGTTGGTACTGTTGGGTCCCACATAGGCCGCGTTACATGTTGAATTACCTGCTAAATGCTATTTGTACTTAGTCGCAGTTTTTACTCGCATATCATATCTCAGTCTCTGTTATTTTATTTGATGCATCATGTTACTATTGTTTGGGCTGATTTTGTTCTGATTTCTGAGAGCCTGAGAGACTGGAGAGATGGATGACTAAGTGAGGTCGAGGGCCTGATTATGAGGATATTTATGGGATCGGGCTGCACGTCGCAACATGTTTAATTGATTTTGCCATGATTGGCTTGATATAGCGCTTGGGCTGCAGGAGCCCCTCCGGAGTCTGTACACACTCCCAGTGACCGCAGGTACCTACTGAGTGCGAGCGCCGTATGCTGAGTGCTGAGAGATCGTAAGGAATGAGTGACTATGAGGAATGAGTGATTGTGAGGTTGGAGTGCATGGGAGGACTGAGTGATGATTGTCTGAGAGGGTGTATATGATTTCATTATTGATGCACACAGTTACCCTACATCATTGTTTTGAAAACTTCTGAAAGATAATTTATCCGGTGTTTAATTGAACTTGACTTGAACAAACTGATTTGACTTAAATTTCCGGATTGAAAGCATGCCTATTCTTTACTAAATTTTCTGAAATGAACTGTATTTTTATAGCTCGTCAGTGCTTCTCAGTTCGTTATTTATTTTTGTTACTTACTGAGTTGGAAGTACTCATGTTACTCCCTGCAGCTTGTGTGCAGATCCAGGTGTGACCGGATGCGGAGGTCAATGAGCTCGTGCGTGGTCAATTATCGGAGATTCAGAAGGTAGCTGCCGGCGTTCGCAGAACATGTGCTCCTTCTTTATTGTTTTTTCTCTTTTGTATTGACATTTAGACACAGACTATTGTAAAAATGTCTTTGGATTGAAAGTCTAGTTGCTCATGACTTAGTGACATCCCGATGTTGGGGGTACTATTCCGTACTCGTGTTTTGAGATTAAACTTAGTTTTCGAAAACTCTGCTTTATTACGAACTTTGATTTACCTTTTGTGCAATATTTGAAGTGATTTTTAAATGTCGGCTTGCCTAGTATCATCGATAGGCGCCATCACGCCAGGTTAGGATTTGGGTCGTGACAGTTGGTATCAGAGCCTAGGTTACATAGGTCTCACGAGTCATGAGCAGGCTTTGTAGAGTCTTGCGAATCGGTACAGAGACGTCTGTACTTATCTTCGAGAGGTTGCAGAACCCTGAGGAAACTTCATATTCTTGAATTCTTATCGTGCGAATATATTGATACTAGTAACTAAACTTTTGTTATTCTATTCTCTCACAGATGGTTAGGACACGTGCTACCGGGCAGGACGTACAGCCACCAATATCACCAGTAAAGGCCACGAGAGGCTGAGGTCGTGGTAGGGGCAGGGGTGCATCCTACACAGCAGCCAGGGCAGCACCTGCAGATCCACCCGTTGCACCAATTTAGGATCAGGTCCTAGTTGTGGATGCACCAGCGGAACCAGCCCACGCACCAGTTGTGCCTATTGTGATTCCAAGCCTTCAGGAGGCCTTAGCTCAGATTTTAACTGTGCATCAGTCTTGATCAGGCTGTTCCGGCCACAACAGCCACTTCTCAGACTGGGGAAGGCACCCAAACTCCTACCGCCTGTCACACCTCCTTTTTACTACTTACACCCCCAGAGGGTATAATAATAAAGGGAGTTTTTCCAATTAAAGGACAATCGAAACGGGATTCATTTATAGAGATTCAGAGTCGCCACTTGGGAGATTTATAGCGTCCCAAGTCACCAGTTTAAATCCCGAGTCGAGGAAAGGTTGACTCTGTATTACAGTCCGCGAACCAGAAATCCGAGTAAGGAATTCTGTTAACCCGGGAGAAGGTGTTAGGCATTCCCGGGTTCCGTGGTTCTAGCACGGTCGCTCAACTGTCATATTCGGCTTAAATTATCTGATTTTAAACAATTAGGAACCTATGTGAAAATTTTAACCTTTTAACCGCTTTTATTCATATTTTTAAAGAGAATTGCAATGTTGTTAAAACACGTCTCGAACTACATCACATAAATGCACTCGTTTTTTTTGACATATTTTAACATCGTTGAGACTTGGATTTGGGTCACATAAATGTGCACCCGAGTTTAAGAGGGTAAATTATTAAATAACGCGCCTAAAGTAACTAACGCGTTGTTAACTTTGCGAGGGCCATGAAAATTAGCTAAATGGCATGCCTTGAATCCTAAATATTCTGAAGACATAATTAAAGAGGGCCAAGCATTTGGAATTTTGTTGGGCTTGGCACGCCTCCATTTTAATTTTAAAAGGAAAATCTTAACTACATTTGGAGGGCCATGAATTACATTTGCTAAGTATGGCACACCTCACTTTATGAATAGGCTCTCGAAAGAAAATACCAAGGGACTCGTAACTAAACCTATGTTTATATTCGAGAGAGCTAGTAGACGGTTTATTTCCACAAAGTCCTAAACCTGGCCCAACGCGGGGCCCAATAGTTCAAAGAAAACATCCTGGGGAAAGCCATATAGCGAATTCTGCAGCAGGCTTTCATCTAGGCTCAAGCAAAGAAAGCCCAAATGTCCATGAAGCAGCGCCCAGATTAATGAGTGCGTAGGTCGCCTCTTCGAGCCCAATCAACAGCAATTCGCAACATAAAATGTAACAAAACGTAATGACAGGAATATCTACAAATCACAGAATCGTGAACACCTATAAATAGTTTAATTAATGATTATTGGCATTAAAGGCTTGATTGGAACTAAATAGGCAATTATTTCAAACTCTTTTAGTTTCCAGCAATTCCAAGTACTAATTAGCAAAATACTGTAAGTAGGTATCTATTAGAGATTGAAAACTAAATGAACATGTTATTTGTTGAACCTTTACACTCGAATTGAAATGACAAGCAGCTCAAATATTGATGCTAACTCTAACCTAGCTCANGTTCAAAGGCCGCCTTTCAAGGCAAAAATATGCCTTTATAGGCAAGGCAAGTAGGGCAAACACAAGTTTCAGTTTTGCACTTTACCCCTTCTTTAATTTTCGTTTTAGCCTAAATGCCCCTAGATTTCTGACTTTCTCCCCAAGTTTTAACCATCAAAAGACCTGCAATAACCTAGAAACCCTCCCTAGAAGCTTCCATTTCTGTTATTAAAACATTCCCCATGTTGAACTACCTAAATTACCCCTTTCAGTTCTGAGAATTACTTCAAACATGATCCAAACGGGCCAAGATCGACCCAAAATACAGGCCAAATTGAATGGGCTCAATTGCCAAACGGATCAGTAATGAACTGAGGCCCCAAATCAAATCCCTAATTCTATATCTTTTGAAAGAAAGAAAAAACAAAGAAACAATACAAGTACTGTCATAAACTCCACAACTAAAACCTGACCTATATTAGTTCTAAGTGATGAAAGGGAACTAACCAAATTGCTAGGCGAACTAATTAACTAAGCAAGAACCCTGAATTAATCAGGCATGAATAAACAACTCCTCGAACGAACAAAAAAGGATCAAACAACACAACAAAATAAAAGAAGAAATGGAGGAGTAGAACAGAAAGAATACTGAACAAAAGATAAAGAAGAAAATATCTAAAATGATTTGAACAGAAGAAGAAAAGGAACAGCCTTCAAATTTCTCCAATTTCGGCTCAATTTGAGATTAAGCGTGTATTTCCTCGTCAAAAATACATGAATAACCTCAAAATGAACCAAAAACTTTACCAAGAACTTCAATTGTATGAAACCGGAACTTTAGGGCTAAACTTGATTCCAAGATTCGAGAGGTTTCGGAGTTATTCGAAGGAAAACCACATGGGATTTGAGATGGGGGAAGGGACTGGTGGTCATTTGGTGTTGATTTGGTGGGGAAGAGACTCAGCGCCGCCATGCAGGGGGTTGGGAATTCTAGGGCGGCGGCTAGGGTTTGAGGTTTTGATTTGAGATTCGAACAACTGAGGTTCGATTTGAGGGAAGAGGGGTGCGGATTTGGGATGTGGAGATGGAGGAGGGCATTTGGTGTAAGTTTGGTGACGGTTGACGGTGGCGCCGCCAGGGGGAGACGGTGGGGATTTGAGGCGGTGGACTGGGGTCTCTAGGGTTTGGGTGAATGAGGAAGACGAGAGGGGGGGTCCCTTTTCGGACAGATATATACATGTATATCCTCAGTTCTCCACCGTTAGATTAAACATCCTAGACGGCTAGGATCATTTTTCTGTTAAACAGCGTCGTTTGATAGGGTGTGAAGTATGGACCTGTTCGGGGATTTTGGGCCTGGAATATGGACGGGTATGAGAGACTGGGCTCGACCTGGTTTTAGAGGTTTGGGCTGGGAAACTGGGCGTTTGGCTTGGGCCACATTTCAATTCTTTTTTTTGTTTTCTAATTTCTTTCATTTCTTATTTCAAAATTAAACTAAAACCCTATATTAATTCTAAAACTAAATTACACTACCAAAGCAAATTACTTAACTCTAACAATTATCACAAACTAATCAAATATCAAAGCAAATTTCAAAGCTACAAATTAAACAATGTCAAGATAGACTATTTTTGTGATTTTTGTATTTTTTTTCCTAATTACTAATTAATTCCAAAATATGTACAATTAAACCCTAAATGCAATGCATATTTTTGTATTTTCATATGAATTAACATGCACAGACAAAATGCAAACAATTAACGGAAAATGCCACGAAATTCCACAAAATTGCAAATATTGAAAGAAATTGTTTTGTTTTGAAATTATGGGAGTAATTCATATAGGGCAAAAATCACGTGCTCACAGCTGCCCCTCTTTGCTCGGAAACACAAAGAGTTTTCGTGCAAAGATAAGTGAGCAAATACAAGCGATTTTTTCCCGTTTGAATACTCCGTGTGAAGCATTTTTGAAAAGTTTGACCGCACCCTGCTTCTGAGGTTGCCTACATATCCTTGGCCAAAAAGGAATCAGGTCAGTGTAGTTCGGGAAGGTCTGGTAGCTGGGACTACCATGAAGTTGTGGTTTCACTGTTGCTGTTGTTGCTGCTACTGCTTACTGAACCCCCTTATTACACAGTGTCAAAATGAAAAGAAGCTAGACTACGCTATGATCTATGAATTTCAAAAGTCCTATCTATGTCTTCAAACTTGATCTTGTATTTCTTGTTGCCTTGTTGTCTTGTATCCTCCTGGTGAAATCCATTGTTGCTGCTTTGAATTGTAAACTGAGATGTTTTCCCTGTCCTCAGGTGGATGCCTGACTGCTGAACTTGATATGTCTTCAAAACTTGAAATGTATTCCTCTGCTATACATGCGGGCTCCTGACTTCAACACTTGAAATGTATTCCTCTATTATACGGGCAGGCTCCCGACTTCAAAACTTGAATGTATTCCTTTGTTATACGGGCGGGCTCCCAACTTCAAAACTTGAATGTATTCCTCTGTTATCCGGGCGGGCTCCCGACTTCAAAACTTGAATGTATTCCTCTATTATACGGGCGGGCTCCCGACTTCAAAACTTGAATGTATTCCTCTGTTATCCGGGCGGGCTCCCGACTTTAGAACTTGAAATGTATTCCTCTGTTATCCGGCGGGCTCCCGACTTCAAAACTTGAATGTATTCCTCTGTTATCTGGGCGGGCTCCCGACTTCAACAAAATAAACAAAAACAAAGAAAATTTTCTGCCCCAGTTTGGTAGCTGGGCACATATTACCAGATATTAATAAGAATTTGAAAACTAAAACTTGAATTGTAATACCTTTGTTCTTCAGGCGGGCTCCTGACTGCTGAAACTTGAATGTATTCCTCTGTTATACAGGCGGGCTCCCGACTTCAAAACTTGAATGTATTCCTCTGTTATACGGGCGGGCTCCCGACTTCAAAACTTGAATTACTTCTTCCTGTTCTCCGAATGGGTACCTAATTTCAACAAAAATAGACAAAAAAAAAAGAAAATTTTCTGCCCCAGTTTGGTAGCTGGGCACATGGGTGAGTGTTAAACTGAATTATTCTACCAACTATTATAAGAACTTCAAAGCTAAGTCCTACTATCCAGGGAGGTCATGACAACTTCTAATAATTATGAACCTAAGTTGTATCCTCTAAAGGTATTACTCCCACTACATTTGTTGTCTAAAAGGTCTTAAACTACTCCCCAATATCCAGGAGGTCCTGACAACTTCTAGTTAAAAGGCAGTTTTAACCTAAGTTATATCTACTGAAGGTACGACTTCCACTATATCTTGTTATCTAAACACACCCTAAAACTATGTCCCATTATCCAGGAGGGTCCTGAAAACTCCTAATTGAATCCTATCTTAAACATGCAGACTTTGGAACCAACTTACATTCCTTTGGAGTACATTTATGCTAAATTATGCTACTCATGATTGCTTTGAAATTTAAACTAAGTCCCATTTTCCAGGAGGGTCCTGACAACTTCTAATTGGATCCTACTTCAAACACACAAACTTTGAAACCAACTTATATTCCTTGGGGTACATTTATGCTAAATTATGCTACTCATGATTGTTTTGAAATTTAAATTAAGTCCCATTTTCCAGGAGGATCCTGAGAACTTACCGTCAAACTTGTCTGGTGCTTGCCTTTCCTTGCGGTGGGTTTCTTCGAAACAAACAAAATTTCTGCCCCTGTTTCAATCAAAAAAATCTTGTCAGTTTAAAATGTGGTGGTTGGTTTGTGGCCTTGAACTCTGAGGGAGATTGCTCCTTCAACTTCCCATGATGACTGATTTCCACTTGAAGACCTTGCTTGTTTATGGAATGACCCCTTTCTCTGTCGTCCTCATCACATAAAATACCTTTTCTCCGTTCAGACCAAATAGCCTCTATTTGTTGCATTGCATGAACTGGCATCTCCCCAACCTTTTTGTCTCATATGAATCCCAAAGCACGTCAATTGCACCCACTCCGTGTATATGCTGTTCTTTCTTGACTTAACCACTGGCCTCGACTTTAAGGTCTGTTGCTCCTTCACTTGTCATGATAACTGATTTTCATTCGAAGACCCTGCTTGTTCCTGGACTAACCACTTCCTTTGTAAACCTTAACCCAAAAAATGCCTTTTCTCGTTCAGACCCAATACCCTCTATCTGTTGCACTGCTCATACCGACATTTAACAAACCTTTGTGTTTCACATGGACTCCCAAGCATATTGATTGTTACCAACTCAGCCCGCATGTTTTTCTTTCCTGATTTAAATCACCAGCCTTGGCCTCGAGATCTATTGTTCCTTCACTTGCCATGATAACTGATTCCCACTCGAAGACCTTGCTTGTTTATTGACTAACCACTTTCTTTGTTACCCCTGACACAGAAAATATCTCTGATCCGTTCACCAAAGACCCTCCATCTGGTTTTATTGTTCGTGAATTGATATGTACCAAATCCTTGTATTTCAGCACGTCAATTGCCACCCATTCAAGATGTATGTTGTTCTTTTCTTGACTTAAACCCCTGGTCCGGTCCTTGAGGTCTACAACTCCCCCATTTGCCATGATAACTTTGACTTCTGCTTGGAAGGTCTTGCTCGTCACTGGTTTAACACCCTTTTATCAAGCTTATCATAGGAAATACCTTTGATCTGTTCGCCCTAACCCTTCATTTGTTGCGTCGTTCATGAATTGACATATACCAAGCTTTTGCATTTCACATGAATCCCCAAAGCATGTTGATTGTTGCCAACTCGGTGTGCCTGCTGTTCGTTCCTGACTTGATGCTTTGATGTGTTCACCAGATCCCGTTTTGTTCAATTGGAAAGCTTGGTGGCAGATTTTGAAGTCATTTCTCACTTGTTATGACCAAACAGACTCAAGAGGAGGAAGTAAACGAAACAAAAGGAACAGAGTGAAGGACAAAGGAAAGAGATGATTCCTAACAAGAAAACTACGAAGTAGAAACCTATCAGATGTGGATACAAACTCTAATGACCCTGACATGCACCTGTAGATATTTTGTCAAGCAAATCTGATGTTCAGATCTTGTTGTACCTTTTTGCCGTGAAACTGGGCTTCAATGCTCCGCTTATCCAATCTGATTCACAATCCTTATTCGACTTGTAGTGCCCGAAGGGTTTTCACCATCAAACCTCTCTCATTTCGTTCTTTCTCTCAACTTACAGTCGCCTCAAGGTGCCCGTGAAGGTTTTCATCAATAAGACTCTCTTATTTTTCATTTCTTTCAGCTTTCATCGCCTTACGGTGCATGTGGGGATTTTCATCAATAAGACTCTTCCATTCTTCATTTCCCTTGTTTGGACCGGAGTGTTGCCCCTGATATGATTCACCTCTACCTGCTCGCCTTGGCATCTCTCGAAGACTGATCGGAAGGTCTTTCTTTGGACCGTAATGTGGGCTTTTGGATGGGGTTAGAAAGAAGGGGTATCAAAGGCTCAAAACAATTCAACATGGGTTCAAAATTACAACTTTCAGAATCAGATTTCTCACAACAACCACAACTTCTGCCCCAGTTTCTTGCTTGGGGACTTTTAGATTTTTATTTTGGTGAGACCGAACCGTGAGTCTGCCTACGTATCCTTAAAAGGAATCAGGTCGAACGTAGTTCATGACATAGGAATTACTTTGTATGTTGTGATTCTTCTTTTCTTTTTCTTTCTCTTCTTTTCTTCTTTTTGTTTTTCTTTTTGTTGTTTTTCTTCTCTTTTTCTCTTTTCTTTCTCTTTTCAATCTTTTCTTTCTCTTTTCATTCTTTTCTTTCTCTTTTTCTCTTTTTCCTTCTCTTTTCTCTTTTGCCTTTACTTATCTTTTGCGCTTGCATTTCTGAACTCTGCTACTGATTCCAAAAGAGGTATATGAAAGAAAATAAATAAGGCTCAAAGGGGTAACAAAGGATAAAGTGTTTAGATAGCAGAACAAAATGCCTTCGTCATTCCAATCTTCAAAACATGCCAAGTACAAACAACACAATTAAACAAACCAAGGAAATCATTCGTAACATCTTTTGATTGTACCAGACTTGATAACCATATCCACACATCCGCCTTCTACATTTGTCAATTTTAAAGCACCGTTGGACAACACTCTTCGTTACCACGAACGACCCCTGCCAATTTGGCAAACTTGCCTTTAGCTTCAACCCGATGCGGTATGATCCATTTCAATAGGGTTTTTTTTATGTTCTATCTGCCCCAGTTTCACACAATTCGGGCTTGAAGTGATCTCAAAATGCCTTTACTTATTTCCCTCAAATGTCCCTAAATCTTCAAAATTGTTTCATTGCTTCATGGCTAAATTGACTTTTAAAACCAGGCTGAGAATTACGCGTGCATGATATGTCACTAGAACCAACATGAAAAGAATTGTAAAGAGGAGAAAAGAACTAAACAAAATGACTAGAAATGGCAGAAAATAGAGAATTGCATTAGACAGACGGTGAAAGGGTTTAAACAACAAAACAAGCTACATAAACTGGGGTACAATCCTAAAACAAACCTAGATAACACTGAATGAGATATTACGACTAACGAAACTGGACATAATGAAAGGATAGAAGGGTTTGAGTCACAAGACAATATCCAGATTACAACCCTGAAATAACCCGGACAACAGAAATGAAAACAACCTAAGCCACCAAAGCTCCTCTCCGGCTGACCAAGAAATGGAGCATCTTTCCAATTACCAAGCACGGTATCTTAGCCACTGAACTTTGTATCAACAATACTAGGAACTTCACAAGTCTTCATCACATCATTCTTAACAAGTTGCTTTTGGGCTCCTTTTGCTGGCTCGTTCTTAAGATCAACCTCCGGTAGCGCTGAAAGCTTAGCAGCATGTGGGCCTCCGAAGCTCCCAGAAGAATTCTCACATTCCTTTTCAAAATAAGTCATACCCACCCTGCGCGTCTCATTATGCACATGCGACGAACTTTGGATGGTGTCTGCTGCATCTGGATTTTGCACGACAATGTCACCTGCATCGATAAACTTCTGAATTGCCTTTTTCAGATTCCAACACTTTTCTATGTCATGCCCCGGGGCGTCTGAGCAATATACGCACCTTTGAGAAAAATCAAACTTCTTTGACTGAGGGTTAGGCATTTTTATCTGAATCGGCTTCAATATGTCCAATTGCCTCAACCTTTGGAACAGACTGGCATATGATTCTCCAACAGGGGTGAGAGCCTTTTCTCTTTTCAGCAGCCTCTCGTTCTTAAATGCCTGATTGGGCCGGAAGCCTGATCCAGGGGGTTTTCGGTACGCTCGTGGGGGTAGATAGGCATTTTGTGGAGTTGGGTACCGGGAAAGTGAGGTGCTACTTTGGGAATTCCGTGGGGAAAAGCAGCATTGGGGAGGGTCATCTGGTGCACAAGGATATTCACGGGTACGATGTCGAGGCTGGAAGTGTTGATCAGGAAAGCCCGTTGGATCATCTTTTCTGTTTCTCTTTCTTCTACCCGAGCTTACTGGGATGTTCTGAATGTCTTTCGAGCAACTCATGATTTTGCCTGACTTGATTCCCTCTTCTACCAACCCGTTGTCCTTGTCAACCAGCTGCTTTCGGGCATTGGTATCAACCTACTCAGTTCTGTTGTTCTCTGCCATTGTCTTTTGCCTTTGTGTTGTAGGGAAGAGCTACTCTAAAACCACAAACCAACCACCTTTCTGGAATGATATGACAAAATGAAACCATCACGTCATCGTTAGGGCATTTAACACATTGGTAACCGCACATTTTGGGGGATGAATGCACCTAAGCAGTTAACAGTTCCTATTATGCTTTTGATCGGTCGCATGCGTCATCCCGGCCTTTCTTATTTCCGATTGCAAACTTTCTCTTCTCTTTTTTCTTCTTTTCACTCTTGCCTTTGTTTTCTCTTGTTCCTATTCTCTCCCTTTCTCAATTTTTTTCATTTTCTCTTTTTTCTTTCATTGTTTTTCCGCTCTTTTCTTTCCCTTTTTCTCTTGCTCTCTTTTCATTTTCTCTCTTTTTCTTCTTCTTCTTTTTTTTCTTTTTCTTTTTGGTTACGGTCGAATCCTATGGAGATTGCCTACGTATCATGACCCTGCATGAATCAGACCAAGCGTAGTTCTTGGAGACAAAATGTAAATAAACAATAAAATAATTTTTTTTTTGGAATTTTCAATCTTCATAACAAAACAACTTTTGATTACAAAAATTCTAAAACTAACAGACCCAAACAGGAACTAACGGACTCTGATAAAAGTTGAACTACAGACTCGAAGAACAACTAACCCAAAAGAAAATACAGACTCCAACACGAACTGACAGACTCTAATGGAAAAGAAAATACAAACTCCCATAGCTGACAGACTCTAATGGAAAAGAAATACAGACTCAAGATATCATGAATACATTAGGGCTTCAATTGCCCCTAGGACCCGTGAGGCATCATTCGTCCTTACCGCGGGTCGACTAGCTTAATCCTCTTGGAGGTGGTGGAGATCTTCCATTACCCGGCGAACAAAAAGCATCACGGTGGCGAAGAACATAGACCTAGGCATATCCTCACAGCTGCTGCACTTTATTGCGATGTAATGAGCGATTCTTCTGATTCTCTCTCTTATGACACCTTTCTCTTGTAATAACCGCCCAATCTGCTCAGTTCTGGCTCCCAAAGTTTGTTCGACTACCTGATTCTGCTCTTGAAGTTGTTGCAAATCCATTTCTAATTGTGCCATTGCCATAAAACACTGTTCTCTCTCAACCTTGAAATCAAAACTGTAGTAATTCACCTTCTGTCTCAAATTATCTATAAGTTTTGCATCTTTGGCACTTCGGACATGATTTTCCGCCGCTATTTTCATTTTCTGAATTTGGGCTCGAAGGGCCTCATTTTTTTCTACTAATTTCTTCTTTTCGCCTTCATCCGCGGCGGCTTGCAAATCTTTCTCAAATTGCAAATCCATGACATGCTTCTCCAGTTTGCCTATTGTAGCCCTGTACTCGTGTTCTTTAGCCAACCAGTCCCACTGTTCCTGTGACGATTCGACGAAATCCTGGAGGTGGGGTCTTTTAGCAGGCCTCCCAAATGCAATTTCTTTTCTATACCAAGCATGATACTCAGGTGAAACCTCTCATTTAGATCGATCCCGTACACAAGTATTTGCCTCCAGGTATTGACACTCACTCCAGATCTGGCGGACTGTTACTTCAGGGAACTGGCTATCCGGTCCAATCTCAACTACCCGGACACTGAGATCTTCGTCTTTTGGCACTATCTGACACCTCCCGAGCTGCCTCAGAACTCGACACGGGGCATATGGCTGAATACTCCTAAGTCCCATCAATAGGAAATGAGGTCCGGTGGCTGGCATATATATGATTTCGTCCACAGGTAACCACCCAAATGTCCACTCTATCTGGCATGCAGTGACGGAGCGAAGGCATGCCACCCACTCTGCGACCCCCTCCGGTAGGCTGATCCCACTAACCCTTGTAGAAAATTCCTCTATGCATGTCTTCTTTGACGACCCGTAACTCATAAATCGAGGATGGTGGCACAAGTGTTCGATCATCCACATCTGCAGCAACACATTACAACCCTAAAAAAAGTCCCGTCCGGCTTTGCAAACAGTAAGAGCGCGGAAGATTTCGGCCACTATCATGGGTGCGAGGGTGCTGTTGGCCTGAGTGAGCAAAGTACTAACAACCCCAGCCACTCGTATGTCAATATTCCCGTCTTTTCTAGGGAACACCAGAAGTCCCAGAAAGGCCACCATAAATGCGAAACGCCTATGTTCTTCCCACTTAATGCGGTTTCCCTTACTACATATTTTGTTCTCTGGCTTGTTGAACCCTCCTACGTGACCATATCTGTTGTATATGAATGCCAAAGTACAAAAACCAGCTGCCAAGTCCAGGTTGTGTACCGTCCTGCTTATTTTCAATGAATCCAAGAACCTGTGTACGGCCACGGTCCTTAGAGCAATCAGGTATTGGTGTCTCAAAGGAACCTTGGGACCCCCGATGTATCCAGATATCTCTTCCAATGTTGGGGTAAGCTCAAAATCTGAGAAGTGGAATAGATTGTGAGTCGGGTCCCAGCACGTGACCAAGGCCCTTATGATGTCTCCCCTGGGTATAATCTCCAACAGTCCGGGAAGGCCCCCCCAAGTATTTCTTGACCTCGTCTTGCCCTTATCCACCTAAATCATTCCACCACAGCCGCAACTCCAAAGGAATTTTACTTATGAAAGACCAAAGGTGGTTGTTTATGCAAAATCAGCCTTCCGGCGTCCCTTTCAGGAACATTCGGCTATTTTTGACAAAAACGGCATCACCTTACCTATTTACAGAATTTTATTCATTTCAGGCTATTTGCAAAAAGTTGGACCCGATGAGGGTTGCCTACGTATCCCACACCCTATGGGAATCAAACTGGCGTAGTTCGGGCAAACAAAACAAACTATTTTTGAAAACAAGACTCTTCTTTTCATTTTTTCATTGGTAAATAAAACTAACTATTCTTGAAAATAAGACTCTCTTTTTTTTCCTCTTTTTCATTTTCCATTGGCAAATAAAACAAACTATTTTTAAAAACAAGACTCTTTTCTTTTTCCTTATAAAACAAACTATTTTTGAAAACAAGACTCCTTTTTTTCTCTTTCATTTTCCATTGGCAAATAAAACAAACTATTTTTGAAAACAAGACTCTTTTTTTTCCTTTTTTTTCTTTCTTTTTCTATTTTCCTCAAAAATTCGGCAGAGTTTCGACGCTATTTGGACATTGGTTTTTTCCCAAACAGGTAATTATCTCTCTTTAACCCTCATATCGCTATTTCCTTTAAAAGCCGGTCAACATGCGAATCCACAACAAATAAGTGCACAAGGAAGATGCATCAGGATGGTCTATTATTCCGGGTACACCTGTCCTAGACGGACCAAACCCCTGTGTTGAGTCCCCTAAGTCAAAATGCACATGATGCAGATAAGCGTTCCTACTAGGGACCCGGCATGAGGCTGAGTTATTCTAGGTTCAAAACCTGGGTATATGTTCTAGACTATGTACCCAAGCGGACAACTTGAGTCGAGGAGGGGGCTACGTACCGGGAACCAAAAGGCCATCCGGCTTAGTAACTTGTCCGGCCTCTTTCTTATTTCAAGGTATGACACTAACAGAATAGGGAGTCTCGACCAGCGAGCACATCCTCGGAGATGAGAAGAGAAGGGTTTCGTAACAGTTTTATATATACAGTTCAGATAATATCAAAGCGGTAAAAAGCAACATTTTGCACATTAGTCCCAAACATGTATAAAATCAGATAAACAAATCCAAATACAACAATTATTCCAAGCTCGAATATTGAACCCTGAACCGAAGTTCTGGGTTCTTGTCCCCAGCGGAGTCGCCATAGCTGTCACACCTCCTTTATTACTACTTACACCCCCGGAGGGTATAATAATAAAGGGAGTTTTTCCAATTAAAGGACAATCGAAACGGGATTCATTTATTAAGAGATTCAGAGTCGCCACTTGAGAGATTTATGGTGTCCCAAGTCACCGGTTTAAATCCCGAGTCGAGGAAAGGTTGACTCTGTATTACAGTCCGCGAACCAGAAATCCGAGTAAGGAATTCTGTTAACCCGGGAGAAGGTGTTAGGCATTCCCGGGTTCCGTGGTTCTAGCACGGTCGCTCAACTGTCATATTCGGCTTAAATTATCTGATTTTAAACAATTAGGAACCTATGTGAAAATTTTAACCTTTTAACCGCTTTTATTCATATTTTTAAAGAGAATTGCAACGTTGTTAAAACACGTCTCGAACCACGTCACATAAATGAACCCGTAATTTTTTTACATATTTTAACATCGTTGAGATTTGGATTTGGGTCACATAATGTGCACCCGAGTTTAAGAAGGTAAATTATTAAATAACGCGCCTAAATCAACTAACGCGTTGTTAACTTTGCGAGGGCCATGGAAATTAACTAAATGGCCCTCGAATCCTAAATATTCTGAAGACATAATTAAAGAGGGCAAAGCATTTGGAATTTTGTTGGGCTTGGCACGCCTCCATTTTAATTTTAAAAGGAAAATATTAACTACATTTCGAGGGCCAAGAATTACATTTGCTAAGTATGGCACACCTCACTTTATGAATAGGCTCTCGAAAGAAAATACCAAGGAACTTGTAACTAAACCTATGTTTATATTCGAGAGAGCTAGTAGACGGTTTATTTCCTAAAATTCCTAAACCTGGCCCAACGCGGGGCCCAATAGTTCAAAGAAAACATCCTGGGGAAAGCCATATAGCGAATTCTGCAGCAGGCTTTCATCTAGGCTCAAGCAGAGAAAGCCCAAATGTCCATGAAGCATCGCCTAGATTAATGAGTGCGTAGGTTGCCTCTTCGAGCCCAATCAACAACAATTCGCAACTTAAAATGTAACAAAACGTAATGACAGGAATATCTACAAATCACAGAATCGTGAACATCAATTAATAGTTTAATTAATGATTATTGGCATTAAAGGCTTGATTGGAACTAAATAGGCAATTATTTCAAACTCTTTTAGTTTCCAGCAATTCCAAGTACTAATTAGCAAAATACTGTAAGTAGGTATCTATTAGAGATTGAAAACTAAATGAACATGTTATTTGCTAAACCTTTACACTCGAATTGAAATGACAAGCAACTCAAATATTCATGCTAACTCTAACCTAGCTCATCTAAATACTGATACTTCATGCATTGCAACAACTTATAGAGACTTCCCAATTAGTCATGCTTCCCTGCTACTTGACCAACTGATTTAAATGTCCTTCTCAACAGTAGCAATTATAAGAGTTCATACATGCATCAATCAACAATGATATAACTAGCTAACCTTACAACATATACTACTTTCAGATCTCAACCAACGTCTATCACAACATTCAATACATGTTTAATAATCAACATAATGAACCCAGCCAGTGCTACCACATCACTCCATGCCCAAAAACATAATAGCAAAAGACATAGGCAAATGAAATTGAATCAGGTGACTTTAAACTGCAAAACAAAACATTAAAAAGCATACGATTGAATTATTACAAGTCTTAATTTGAGTACACCACTTCAGTCCCACTCCCTTCCACACATTTAAAGGTGAGAAGAATACCTGGAATTTGCAAAGAAAAACAGAAGAAAAGGTGAGGAGCAAAGGCAACAGCAGTAGCTAATCAGCCCAGAAATAATCCAAGGAAACCAGTTTTTGAACAAAATTTGAACCAGTAAAAGCCTCAACAGTGTTCAACAAAGCCCCAATAATTAAACCAAACCAGAAATGAACCAAAAAAACCCTCGAACACCAGTTAACTCAACTCATTTTCACCTTCAGTTCTTCAAAAATTATCTCAAAGTGAATAGCACAGGATTTTCAAAAGATTTCTTTCAATGGAACAGTAATTTTTCATTCTTAGCCGTCTTATTTTTGTGGATTTTTGCTCTCTAATCCTTTTCTAAAATAGTAAAGCTATGCAGCCTCTGTTTCTGGATTTTTCAGCTTCTAAAACCCCTGCCTCCTAAGGCAAGAAATGGTGCCTTTTATAGGCAAACAACTAGGGCAACCTTGCAGATTTTGTTTTGTATTTTAGTCCCTTTCAAACTCTTGTTTTTTAGCTTAGGAACCCCCTTACTTACTGACTTGCTACCCAAGTTACACCACTATAATTCTGAAATTACAATTAGAACCCCTTCTAGGTGCTTCTAGGGGCCTCTAATTTCTGTTACCAAAGATTCCCTGAGTTGAATTCCCTAAACTACCCTTTTCATATTCTGAAAATTACCAAGTTAAAACAGCCCCCTCTTACCCTAATAACTGGTCAAGAATTGACCATAGTTAAACAAGATTCTATCCTATTCAGCTATAACCAAACAACTCTTTAATTAACCAAATCAAACCAACCTATTAATTACTAAAATCAAAATTAAAAACTACCAATACCAAATATCGATTAAACATGAATCTACGAGAATTAATAAGCTTGAATCGACAGAAAAGCAATCAAAGACTGAAAACAAAACAAACCTAAAGCACTGATTGTGAATTATTAAAAGAAGCTAGGCCTAAACTAATTTTATAACAAAGAAATCAAACAATAAAGAAAAGAAAACTTACATTATGCCAGGTTGAACAAAGCTGGATTTCGATTCGAGCCCCGGAATGATGTGAACGTTTGTTCTTCATTAAGAACAAACGAGCACATTATTTCGTGGCCTCGAATCATACTCTGAACTAAGGAAATTGGAAAAACTCGAGCGAATCAGGCTTCTAGGGTTCTGCCACTTCTATGATTTGAAATTCGAGGAGTTCTAGGGATGTTTGAAGGAGAATAAGTAGGGATTTTGACTGAGGGAGAGACGGGGGTTATGGGGTGTTGTTTTGAGGTGGTTTGGAAGCGGCGCCGCCGTGGGCGGCGGAGGCGGCGCCTAGGGTTGGGTTATTCGAGGAGATTGGCTGGGATTCGAGGGAAATATATTGGGGGGTTGGAATGGGGAGGGTGAGAGGAACCTATGGTGTAAAATTTGGGGCGTTTGGTGACCGTCTGCCGCCCTGAGGCGATTTCCGGCGGCGGTTTAGGGCGGAAGACGGCGGGGGACAGGGTGGTCTCTGAAGGGGTTAGGGTTTGTGTGAGAGAGACGAGATGGGGGGTGGTGAGGGGCGTTTGGACAGTTAAATACTACCCCCTTCCCAGTTCCACACC
This sequence comes from Nicotiana attenuata, assembly GCF_001879085.1. NCBI lineage: Eukaryota > Viridiplantae > Streptophyta > Magnoliopsida > Solanales > Solanaceae > Nicotiana > Nicotiana attenuata. The sequence continues at coordinate 63,151,238 of NC_031989.1, forward strand.
GTTGGATCTAAGAAACCTAGACGGCCCAGATCTCTTGGAGTGAAACGGTGTCGTTTAGAGTCTTTGGGGCTGGACCGGGTAGGGAGACCGGGTTAGGGCTGGAGTGGGGCAAATTGGGCGGGTTATGGCTTGGGCTGAGGGGAGATAGAATTGGGCTTAGAAGCTTGAGATTAAAAAGAGGCCCAAAAAATCAGATTCCCTCTATTTCCTTTTCCTTTTCATTTCTTTCTTCTTTTTTTTCTTTCTAATATCTTTTAAATTAAAACTAAAAATAAAAACCTAAATTAATTCCTAAATCAAATTATCCTGCCACATTGAATTAATTAACTATAACTAACATGTACCATAAATAATTAAAAACCAAATTAAAAGGGAAAAACTACCAAAATTCCAAAATTAAAAACAAAATTACTTTTGTGATTTTTCCATTTTATAAAACAACTAGTTTACTAATTAATCTTAAAAATTTGAAAATATATCCTAAGTGCAAATGCAATGTATTTTTGTATTTCAAATAATTAAATAAAATAATTGTGCACAGAGAAATGCAAACAATTGACAAAAATACCACGAAAATTAACAAAATGAAAAGAAATTATTTTGTTTGAAACTATGGGAGTAATTCATGTAGGGCAAAAATCACGTGCTCACACCGCCCGTACACCCGAGTAGGTGATGCAGGGACTTTAGACATTGAGGGAACTACCAGCCCAGCTGGTGGCAGTTGCTCAATGCCATGTGGTCCCTACTATGACTGATAACGAGCAATGGAGGTTAGGGAGAGGTTTGGTAGAATTCATTTTCCATCTTTCAGTGGGGTAGAGTCGGAGGATGCCTATGGCTTCTTGGACAGATGTCAAAGGATTCTTTGTACAACGGGTATTTTGGAGACCAGTGGGGTCTCGTTCAGTACCTTTTAGTTCATTGGAGCTGTCCTGACCTGGTGGGAGGCTTATGAGAGGCGTAGACTGGTTGGTGCAGCGCCACTTATATGGCAGGAGTTTTCAGTTCTCTTCTCGGAGAAGTATGTGCCGCAGTCTTGCAAAGAGGAGCTGCGTAGAAAATTCGAGCAGTTGCGTCAGGATGATATGACTGTGACGCAGTACGAGATGAGATTTTATGAGTTAGCCTGTCATGCTGTTTGGTTGGTTCCCACAGACAGGGAGAGGATCAGGAGGTTCATTGATGGCCTCACATACCAGCTCCGGATACTTATGACTAGATAGAGGATGTCGGGTGCTACTTTTGAGGAGGTGGTTGACATTTTGCAGGAGATAGTCTCTCCGCCGCCATGAGCGAGTTGAGAGGGAGGCCAAGAGGCCTCGTAGATCCGGTAGTTTTGGTGGTGTTCCTTCTGGATGTCAGTTCTACCACGGCAGGGGTCGTCCATTCAAGCATGCTCAAACGGCTTGCCAAGTTCACCGTGGTGCATCATCGGGCCTTGGTCCATGCAGTTCCCATTATGGTCAATCATCTCTCAGTTCCCTTCCAACTCAAAGTTCGTCCCGTGCTCCATTGATACAGGGCTCCTCTGTGCCAGGTCCTTCTACCAGTTATCCCAGTGTTCGGGGCTCCGTTCACTCCCCGTCACTAGCACTAGGGAGTTGTTTTGAGTGTGTGGAGTTTGGGCAAGTGTGGAGGCAGTGTCCTCGTCTTCATGGAATTTCAGCGCAGCAGATGAGTCAGGCTGTATCTTCAGCACCAGTTACTTCATCGCCCGCCCAACCATCTCGAGGTGCAACCTAGTCAACTAAGGGTCTCCCTAGAGGGGGAAGCTGATCAGGTGGCAGTCACGCCCGTTTCTATGCACTCCCTACCAGACCAGATGCTATTGCTTCAGACACAGTGATCACAGGTATTGTTTTAGTATGTCACCGAGATGCTTCTGTATTATTTAACCCGGGTTCCACCTATTCATATGTATCCTCGTATTTTGCTTATTATCTAGATATGCCCCGTGAGTCTTCAGCTTCATCTGTTCATGTATCTACTCCGGTGGGCGGTACTATCATTATGGACCATGTGTATAGGTCGTGTGTAGTGACTACTTGGGGAATGGTGACTAGAGTTGACCTTTTGGTGCTTAGTATGGTTGATTTTGACGTGATATTGGGTATGGATTGGTTGTCTCTGTGTCATGCTATTTTAAATTGTCACGCAAAGACAATGACGTTGGCGATGCCGAGGTTGCCTCGGATTGAGTGGCGAGGTTCTTTAGACTATGTCCCCAGTAGGGTAATTTCATACTTGAAGGCCCAGCGGATGGTTAGGAAGGGTTGTCTTTCTTATTTGGCCTTTGTGAGGAGCGTTAGTGCAGAGACCCCTACTACTGATTCTGTTCCGGTGGTGCGAGAGTTTCCGGATGTGTTTCATGCAGTCCTGCCGGTCATGCCACCGGACAGGGATATTAACTGCGGTATTGATTTGGTGTCGGGAACTCAACCCATTTCTATTTCACCGTATCGTATGGCACCGGCAGAGTTGAAAGAATTAAAGGAGCCGCTTCCGGAACTTCTTGATAAGGGGTTTATCGGCCTAGCATGTCACCTTGGGGTGCTCCAGTTCTATTTGTGAAGAAGAATGATGGTACCATGAGGATGTGCATTGATTATAGACAGTCTAACAAAGTCACAATCAAGAACAAGTATCCTTTGCCACATATTGATGACCTATTTTACCAGCTTCAGGGAGAGAGGGTGTTCTACAAGATTGATTTGAGGTCAGAGTATCACCAGTTGAAGATTCGGGACTCGGATATTCTTAAGATAGTTTTTAGGACTCGTTATGGTCATTATGAGTTCCTTGTGATGTCTTTTGGGCTGACCAATATCCCAGCAGCGTTCATTCATCTGATGAACATTGTATTTCAGCCATACATCGACTCGTTTGTTATTGTATTCATTGATGATATCCTGGTGTACTCTCGTAGCCCAGAGGAGCATGCCCAGCATTTGCGGGTTGTGTTGCATTGGCTGAGCGAGGAGAAGCTTTATGCTAAGTTCTCCAAGTGTGAGTTCTGGCTCAGTTCAGTGGTGTTCTTGGGGGACGTGGTGTCCAGTGAGGGTATTCAGGTTGATCCGAAGAAGATAGAGGCGGTTAAGAGTTAGCCTAGACCGTCCTCAGCCACAGAGATTTGAAACTTTCTTAGTTGGCTGGTTATTATCGTTGGTTCCTGTAGTGTTTCTCTTCTATTGCATCACCCTTGACCAAATTGACCCAAAAGGGTGCTCCTTTCAGGTGGTTGGATGAGTGTGAGGCGAGCTTTCAGAAGCTCAAGACTGCCTTGACCACAGCTCCAATTCTAGTTCTACCATCAGCTTCCGGGTCTTATATAGTATATTATGATGCTTCTCGGATTGGTATTGGGTGTGTTTTGATGCAGGAGGGTAGAGTGATTGCTTATTCTTCACGCCAGTTGAAGCCTTATGAGAAGAACTATCATGTTCATGATTTGGAGTTGGCTGCCATTATTCATGCATTGAAGATTTGGAGGCACTATCTTTATGGTGTGTCTTGTGGGGTATTTACTAATCATCGTAGCCTCCAACACTTGTTCAAATAGAAGGATCTTTAGTTGAGGCTACGAAGATGGTTGGAGCTGCTAAAGGACTATGATATACCATTTTGTATCATCCGGAGAAGGCCAATGTGGTGGCCGATGCCTTGAGTAGGAAGGCAGTGAATATGAGCAGTCTTGCATTTATTCCTGTTCGGGAGAGACCTCTTGCAGTTGATGTTCAAGCTTTGGCCAACCAGTTCGTGAGATTGGATATTTCGGAGTCCAATCGAGTTCTAGCCTGTGTGGTGTCTCGGTCTTCCTTATTTGATTGCATCAGAGAGCGCCAGTATGATGATCCTCATTTGCTTCTCCTCAAGGACAAGGTTCAGCACGATGATGCTAGAGATATGACTACTGGTGATGATGGGTTGTTGAGGATGCAGGGCCGGATATGTGTCCCTAATGTAGATGGGTTTCGGGAGTTGATTCTTGAGGAGGCCCATAGATTGCGGTATTCCATCCATCTGGGTGCCGCGAAGATGTACCAGGATTTGAGACAGCATTATTGATGGAGGAGAATGAAGAAGGACATAGTTGGGTTTGTAGCTTGGTGTCTCAAACGTCAGCAAGTGAAATATGAGCATCAGAGACCGGGTGGCTTGCTTCAGAGGATAGAGATTCCAGAGTGAAAGTGGGAGCGGATCACCACGTATTTCGTAGTTAGGCTCCTACGGACTTCCCGGAAGTTTGACACTTTGGGTGATTGTGGATCGGCTAACCAAGTCCGCGCACTTCTTTCCAGTGAGTACCACCTATTCTTCAGACCGGTTGGCAGATATTTACATCGAAGATATATTTCGCATGCACAGTGTTCCAGTTTCCATCATTTGAGATAGAGGCAGGCAGTTCACATCGCATTTTTGGAGAGCCGTGCAGCGAGAGTTGGGCACTCAGGTGGAGTTGAGCACAACATTTCACCCTCAGACGGACGGGTAGTCTGAGCGCACTATCAGATATTGGAGGACATGCTACACACTTGTGTCATTGAATTTGGGGGTTTAGGGGACCAGTTTCTGCCACTTGCGGAGTTTGCTTACAAAAACAGTTATCAGTCGAGTATTTAGATGGCTCTATATGAGGCTTTATGTGTGAGGCGGTGTAGATCTCCGGTAGGTTGGTTTGAGCCAGGTAAGGCTAGGCTTTTGGGTACAGACTTAGTACAGGATGCCTTGGAGAAGGTAAAAGTGATTCAGGAGCAGCTTCGTACGGCGCAATCAAGGCAGAAGAGCTATGCAAAGAGGAAGGTCCGTGATGTGTCTTACATGGTTAGGGAGAAGGTTCTACTAAAGGTTTCACCCATGAAGGGTGTTATGAGATTGGAAAAGAAGGGCAAGTTGAGCGCTCGGTTCATTGGGCCTTTTGTGGTACTTTAGAGGATTGGGGAGGTGGCTTACAAGCTTGCCTTGCCACCTATCTTGTTGAGTATGCATCCAATATTTCATGTTTCTTTTCTCCGGAAGTATGTCGGCAATTCGTCTCATGTTTTGGATTTCATCACGGGTCAGTTGGATGGTGATTTGACTTATGATATGGAGCCGGTAGCTATTTTGGAGTAGCAGGTTCGAAAGTTAAGGTCAAATGACATAGCTTCAGTGGAAGTGCGGTGGAGAGGTCGGCCCGTAGAGGAGGCTACATGGAAGACCGAGCGGGAGATGAGGAGCAGATATCCATACCTATTTATGGCTCCAAGTATGTTTCTAGACTCGTTCGAGGAGGAACATTTGTTTAAGAGGGGGAGGATGTAACGACCCGGCCGGTTGTTTCTAGAGATGTAGCCCCGTTGCCCTATTTTTCTGCTTCCTGTATGTTCCTCAGCTGTATTTTGACATACCGGGTTAGTTGGATCGAGTCAGGTCTGATTTCAGAATGAATTGAGACACTTAGTCTCTTTTTTGAAAGTTTAAATTGGAAAAAGCTGACCGGATGTTGACTTTTGTGTAAACGACCTCGGATATGAATTTTGATAGTTGTTTTAGCTCCGTTAGGTGTTTTTGGACTTAGGAGCGCATCTGGATGGTGTTTTGGAGGTCTGTAGTAGAATTAGGCTTGAATTGGCGAAAAGTTGGAATTTTAGCGAATTTGACTGATAGTGGAAATTTTGATATCGTGGTCGGATTTGAATTTCGAAAATTGGAGTAGGTTCGTGGTGAAATTCATGACTTTTGTGCAAAAATTGAGGTCAATCGGACGTGATTTGATAGGTTTTGACGTCGTTTATGGAATTTGGAAGTTTTAAAGTTCATTAGGCTTGAATCCATGTGTAATTCGTGTTTTTGATGTTGTTAAAGGTGGTTTGAGGATTCGACTAAGTTCCTATCGGGTTATAAGACTTGTTAGTACATTTGGTTGAGGCCCCGAGGGCCTCGAAGTGATTTCGGGTGGTTAACGACTTGGATTGACTTGAAGAATGCAGGTGAAGTGTTGGTGGTTCTGGTGTAACTGCACCTGCAGAGTGGGCTTCACAGGTGCGAGCCTGTAGAAGCGAAGAAAAGGTCGCAGATGTGACCAAGGAAGAGCTGGGTAGAGGGCGCAAGTGCGATGGCATTCCCCCACCTGCGATGGTCGAAGAAGCGGACGTTAGGGCGCAGGTGCGCGTTTGGAGCGCAGGTGCGAGGGACTTCCTCACCTGCGCTGAGCGTAGATGCGGCCTCTTGATCGCAGATGCGGAGGTAGTGCGTAAGTGATTTTTTTCGAAAAAGCGGAGCTTGGTCCGCAGATGCGGCTCCACAGATGCGGTAAATGAGCCGCAGATGCAAAAAGCCTGGGTAGAACCTATAAATAGAAGACTTCGAGATTTTTCACCATTTTTATCACTTTGAGCTCGGATTTTGGGGTTTTTTGAGAGGGACTTCGAAGTAATTGCAGAGGTAAGTTCCTTGTGTCTATTTATGTTCAATAATGGTGTTTCCCCACTAATTCTACACCTAGTTGGTGAGTTTTTGAGGTGAAATTTGGGAGATTAGGGCTTGAGAATTGGAGAGTGAATTTTGGGGATTTGGAGGGGCAAATAATGCCGGATTTTGATAAATTTACTATGGTTAGACTCGTGAGTGAATGGGCTTTCGGGTTTTGTGACTTTTGTCAGATTTCGAGACGTGGGCCCGAGGGCCTGGTTGAGCCAATTTCGGATTTTGGAGTCTAATTTAGTAGTTTTGTTGTGGAATTTGTTCCTTTAGCATAGATTAATTGTATTGTACTGTTTGTGGCTGGATTCGGGACGTTTGGAGACCGATTTGAGAGGCAAAAGAATTGCGGAGTAGAGATTTGCTCGGTTTGAGGTAAGTAATCGTTATATATATTGTCCTAAGGGTATGAAACCCTTGATTTGGTGTCATATGGTTATTTTGGAGGTGACGCACATGCTAGGTGACGGACGGGTGGGAGTGCACTGAGGGGATTCTGAATTGGTCTGTCCTGTGGAAACTGTAGAGTTGAACAACTTGCTGTTAGTTATATGCTCTCTATGTGTTATAGAAATTGACTGTAAATCATACAACTTAAATATAATTTTCATACAAATTTTATAGAATATGTCTTTTGTATATTTTGCATATGATTTGTATATTTTTTGTATGTGGTGTGTGCTTCTTCCTCTCTAAAATTCCAATCAAAACTTTCTCTCTTAATACAATTTTGATTCATATCAAAAACTTTATGTAAAAAGATAGTATTGATAACTTAAATACAAATTTTATACAACGATTCATATATATATATATATATATATATATATATATATATATATATATATATATATATATATATATATATATATGTATATCACACACACACACACACAAAAACACACACAGAGAGTCAAACTCTCTATTAGAACATCATTTGTTTCGTAATTTCGGCTTTCATAGTAAATGGCTTTATACACCTATAACAGCAATTGACATTTAAATATATTTTGGTTGTTATAGATAAAAATTATCGAAAAACTAATTATTTTTTTATAATATTATATATAAAAGATTAATAAAATATTTAAATTCAAAATCTCAAAAGATATAAATATTTCTCGAATTAAATGCAAAAGAAATCTAATACATTATTAAAAAATTCTTAAATAAATGCACAAATATTTAAACTGTAAGGCACACTATTAAAAAATATGAATAGATTACGTTTATATATTACATCTTCAATATAAATATATCATGTTTACATCTTCAAATAAAAAACGGATGATATGCATATCTTCAAAAAGTATAAATAGATCTTTTAAGTATCCTTTGGCATATTTCTAATATAAGATATATCATTTGTAGATCTTTAGTAATAAAAATAATTGATGTGCATATGTTCATGGAACATACTGCTATCCTTAAGATAATATATATAATTATTATAAGTTGTATATTAAAGTTATAAACTATTTGCTTAAATATTTAGAATTATTAATAGTAATTATCTTAGAAAATCTACATGGCTGTTATAGAGGGGTAATTTCACAAAGAGCGTACTGTCATACAGATAGGTGTTGCTGTTACAGGCAGAATGTTATTGTAGAGAGGTAAAATATAACATAAAAAAACGGTTCTGAGAAAAACTAGGCTTTTATAGTGAATGGATGTTATATAGGGATGATGTTATAGAGAGGTCTGACTGTATGTGTGTGTGTGTGTATATATATATATACACAATTTATATACAATTATAATACAACTTTACTACAATTTCATAAGTATATTGTATGTCATGTGTTCTTCTTCTTCTTCTTCTTCTTCTTCTTCTTCTTCTTCTTCTTCTTCTTCTTCTTCTTCAATCTGTAATTCAGCCAAAATCAAGTCTAATATTCACCAAACACCCTCAAAATTAAGATATAAACTCCAAACAATATTTTCAATTATTTGCAACAACACCCAATCCAAATAAATAACGATTTTTGAAAACCCAAATTCAAATTCAAAGCTTTTTAATGGATGTTAATGGTGGAGAGTCAAACAACTTCAAAATTTATTGATTGACAATTTCAATTTGAACAGCAATTGTACAACATGAATCAGAAAATTTCTAAGTTATTGATTGACAATTTCAATTTGAACACCAATTGTGCAACATGAATTAGAAAATTTCTAAGTTATTGATTGACAATTTCAATTTGAACACCAATTGTGCAACATGAATGAGAGATAGTGAGAGAGAGAGAGAGAGAGAGAGAGAGAGAGAGAGAGAGAGAGAGAGAGAGAGAGAGAGAGAGAAGGGATGTGAAATAACTGATTCCTTATTAAATTCCTAATTTAAAGGGATACCCATTTAAAACTAATTTATATATAATTGGTAAATTGTATATGGCCATGTAATTAAATTAAAATTTTACTAGGAAGGGTAATAAAGTTTTATATGTAGTATAGTAATGTAAAATTCCCATTTCTTTTTCTCTATTGCTTTAATAAGTTTATTGTTGTTCTTATTTGTATATAACACAGATGATATCGACTGAATGCTTTTCATCCAGTTCATAGAGTTATATTCACAAAGTAGGCAAGCCTTAAAGAATGTAGGTAAAAGGAAAAGTAGTATTGCAACTTTAGTAATAATTAATTGTAATTGTTAATCACTTCTATTATTAAACTTCCGTTATTATTACTAATAATTTTCATGAAGTTTGAAACTAAGTCAGATTTGCAAAGTCGAACAGCCTTTTTTTTAAAACAAGAAGAAACCAAAAACCCATAAATGATTTCCAAAAGCGAGTTGTCCAACCAAACATTGTTGCAATTAAGTATCTTTCAAATGGTTTGAATTTGAATATGAGATTTGAAATCAAATTTCCAAGGTACATGTAAATCACATTTTCTCAAATGGTTCTTACTTTAAACGAATAGCCACTTTGTTTCAAAGTCAATTATTTTAAACTTAACCTCATTTTATTAGAAAGCGTTATAGACTCATCTTTTCTAAACAGTTTTCAATTGAATAAACATTTTCAAAAGCTTTTCTTTTAAAATAAAACCTACACTTTTTCAAGGCATATATACTAGCCTTCTTCAAAATTGCTAGAGTTTTAAAATATAACATAAGATAAGACGCACATCTTTAAGAACTAGCTAAGTAGATATAGACGTTTTAATTCACCGAACCTAGTCTAAGTCCAATGGAGCTATCTTAGTAGATTCTAGGGGGTGCCTAATACCTCCCCCTTAGAAGAACAAAAACTCTTACCCAAAATATCACTATTTAGCAAACTAATAGGATAATGACCTTAATAATTAAATAGGTACCCTAGTATACATTTAAATATTAGGTGGTTTAAACTTGATTTATTCATATTTAAAGTTTTACATGAGTTCTTTGAAAGTATTTTCTATCAATAATTATATATTTTTTTTATGTATTAATTATGTATTAGCTTTGAAATTAATAACCTAGCATTAGTATTATGTAATTATATATATACTACTACAATTAAAATAATTTTTAAATACACCATAGAGGTTTTATAATTAATTTACGAATTACTTGTCACGCCCCAAACCTGAAGAGGTGTGGCCGGCACCTGTTGATACCCAATTTTTCCCTGCATATTTTTATATACAAAATACTTTCAAAATAGCATATACAAGCATTGTCTGAATGTTTTGTATTTTTTTAATTTTTAAAATATTTTTAAATTAATTTATTGCCCTATTTTAGCAGTACAAAATCCAATAATTATTCCTCAAATAATCATTTTTGGTGATTAGTTTATTTTATTCTCATAGTCATACCAGAATATAGTTAAGGTAATTTTTGCACATTTTTTACAAATTTATTGAGTATTTTAAAATTAAATTGCACATAATTGCAATTTTAGCCTATTTTAATATTTAATTGCGTTTATAATTACAAAACTAATTCTAGTATTTTAATTCAATATTTATACATTATTAATTAATTTAGTACCTTTAATTTGTTTCCAGAAATGATTTTGCTATTTTTTATAAAATAAATGGGGAAAATGGCTATTTAAAATCTAGCCAGATTGCATTTCAATTGTAGCCCACATTCCCCCCAATTAAACCAAATTTCAAACCCCATCGCCCGGCCCAAATCCTAAGTTCACCCGACCCACGACCCACGCAAATAACCCGCTCAGACTTTTTCCTTTAATCCCGGCCGTTGATCTAATAGATCAACGACTCACACTCATTCTTTCCTTTTTTAATTTACCAAACCCCACCAACCCTAAATCATTCTCACCCAAACGCCGCCTGAAACCCTCCACTCTCTCAAACTCTCTCGAACCTTCTCCGAACCCTAGCCGCCTCCTACCATCTCCACCCTGAAATCCACCGGAATCTATGGCTTCTAAGGCTGTAAGGGCCCTATACCCACCTCCTATGGCTCCTACGTGCCTTGTCTCTGAAGATTCAAGGCCTGACCTTGAAGGTTTATGCCCAGACCTCTATCGATTCGAGGTTCCACGGTCATTTTCGGCCTTGCTCCGGCGTACCATGGTTGTTTGACCCTGGTTCTAACCTCTCCGACGCAGATCAGTAAGCTTTTCAAAGCCTTTCTCATTTCTAGGGTTCTTCTGAAACCCTAACTCTTCGAGGTTTTCTCCGATTTCTTTAGATCCGTTGTGTATCTATGCTTTCCCTGATTTTTCAAAAGATTTCCCTAACTTTTGTTTCAAAAATTACTTTCAGAACCTTTCTTTTCCGATCAAGGGTTTTCTGAAAATGTTTAAGTGTTTCTCTGACTTTCTTTCCTTTTTCTTTTGTGTGTATTTGCCTCTACTGTGTTCTTATGTTTTTCTTCATACACGTATGCTCTTCTACTGTGTTTTCTATACCCCGTTCTTGTATGTTCTTCTACTGTGTTTTCTATACTATGTTCCCATATGCTTTTCTACTATGTTCTGATATTTTCTTCTACCATGTTCTGTTTCGCCTGCTATATTTTTCTACTGTGTTCCTAAGTGTTTTTACTATTTTTTCTTCTACTGTTCTTAGCAGTATTTTCCAGCACGTTCTTTGAATCCTCCTACTATGTTTGCGTGTTACTTTGCTATCATGTTTTCTTATGAGTTTCTGCTGCTGAAAGGAACATGCAAGAGGTTTCCGAACTGAAACCTCTGAGCCTATTTCGACTACTTGCCTTCTCATCTCTGTACTTGATTCAAGGTGGAAACCCTAGAATTTGGGGAATCCGCCAAGTTTGATAGTGGGATTTGATTGAACTAGGGTTTTATTTTAAAACCCCTAATTCTTTCAGACCAACTTCAAGACTCTGAATTGAGTCTGGGGCATCCTTGTTTTCATGTGATTTTGACCTTTTTACTAAAACTCTTCTACACTGGATTTCTCTATAGATTTTATAGTAACATGCCAGTCTTCTTTCATGCTCACATGCTCTTTATATATGATGAATTTCACTCTAAATGGTTTTCGAATTTGCAATTAGTGCAAGCTTCCTTCTGAATATAGCCTGATTGATTTCTTTCCATTGCTTACTGATTTTCTCTTTTACTCGACCTAAGTAAAACCCTTCTTCATCTTTTTTGACTTGGTTCATTCATACAAAATCTCGGACCCTTTGATTTACTGGTTGTTAATTGATCTTCTTGCCTTATTTGTACAAACCGTGTATTTCAAAAACCTGTCCTTAAATAACTTCTATGTACTCACCCCTAATTGCCTACTTTGCACAAAGTGTTTGATTAATTTCTTTCCTTAATTGTTTTATACCCATTGAATCTGAATCCCTTAATTAAAGGGAGTCTTGTGTAATTGATTGACAATCAGTTCTTCAATTATTTTCTTACCTTATTTCCTCATTATTTTTACACTATAAATACACGACTCTTTAAGACACAACACACACGATTAACAATCCTATAATACACTTCACAATCTCTTCTGAACTCATACTCTCTCACAATAACATTCTTTTCTTGTCTGCATTGTTGCATGTTTACAAGACCTACTACTTTTCTTTGTTGGTTTCCTTTGAAACTGGTATGTCCTAATTTAAGTCTCAGCATCATCACAATGTGTTTACTTACAGCTTTTGTATCCATGTCTACTTTACTGCTTCAGTAGAGTTAAAAGCTTAAACTAGCATGTTGATCTTTTTCTGTTTGTTTCTGCTATGAATCCTTGCTCCCTACCCCCCTTATGTGTTTTGAGTTACAGTTTAAAGCATGGCAATATGTGAATTATTGTCTATGGTTTGAACTTGATCCCTTAAAGGATCCTAACTTCTAAACAATGTGTTCTAACAGGCTTATGGGGTATGCCAACATTCCTCATTGCTGAGTATGCCCACCAGCCTGTCTTTGCTTTTCCTTTACTACCTCCCCATTCCCTATACCCCTATGTGTATCAATGTGAACTGTTTCCCTTTTCCCTTTCCCCTTTCAGAATCCTGCACTTGCACTCTCTCTTAGTCTCTAAGTTCTGCCCCCCTCCTATGAGCCTTTCCTTGGTACCTTGAGTTCCCTCTGAACTTGGACACTTGAGGGCTGGCCCTTCCACACTGCACTATGTTTAATTTGTAATGCATTTGGGTGTGAGCACTGTCCGGAGTCCATATGAGGCTCTTAGGGAACTCTGACACATCCAAATGAGAGAAAGGCTTTGGATAACGATCTCTTGGAGTTGGTTCATCTCATATTTCAGACATGGAGTCTGAATTAGGCTCTCCTTGGTTTTACTTTTAATTTCTGATGTATTTTTCTTTTCTTATTTCATTCTGGGCTGTAATAACTTGTAATAAACTCTTGGGGATGGCTAGTGAAAAGGGAGGGGTAACAATACATGCAAAAGGGGTAGATAACCTGCCTATAGGATTTCTAATTTCAGCGTTCTCATGTAGATATCCTTTCTATAGGATTTCTAATTTCAGCATTCTCATATAGATACCATGTTTATAGGATTTCTAATTTCAGCATTCTGCATTCTCATATAGATGCCATGTCTATAGGATTTCTAATTTCAGCATGTTCACATATAGATGCCATGTCTATAGGATTTCTGCATTCTTATATATAGAGACCATGTCTATAGGATGCACATGCATGTAGAAAATATTCCTATAGGTCCTTTCTGATTCTTGCATACCCCATTTCTTATTAGGCAAACATGTTTATAGGTCTGAATAACCAAAATGCAATCAGATGTCACGTTCGTAATAAAATGCAACACCTAGATAGCATGTTGTAGGTTTTCTGCATTTTTTTTTTCATATCTATAAAAGTGTTTAATATCAACAACGCGTAGAAAGCATGCCTATAGGAACTATTAACCAAGTCCGAAACGTTTCCACTCGCTTATGAGTCTAAAACCACTAATAACGTTTGCAGAACCTGTAACTTTTGCTAAAGTTTGCTTTTCTTTAATAATCTGGTAACCCCTCTTAATCAGTATGTATCCAATCTACTTCATTCTTTTCTGAAATCAGGATATCATGCCTATAGGAGCTTTTGTCTCACAGTTAGGCAAGCCTTAGGGTAAAGCTTATAAACTGCATCAGTATTTATCAATTACAACCAACAGGCCGGCCTAATTCGGACTTCTTATATGAAAATATGTGATAAATCAGCCTGACCCAACTTTTAAGTTTTAATCAGACCCTAAAACAGTAAGTGCAAGTCATGCTAAACTATGTGCTTTCTTTCGTTTAAAGGAGGTCTGTCTGAGCCTTTTATTTGTTTATATGTTCCCCAAACTTGCTATATGTGTTTTGTTTGTCGCCTTAGTATTTTTACGTTTTGAAACCACAAATCAGCCTAACATCTCCTCCCTTTAGGATTAGTAGTCCCAAATACCTTCGGGATTGATAGGATTGGGCGGGTAATAGCATGCAATAAGTAAATGAGACCATTCCGCGCTTTAATACCTTAACGGAGTGGGAAAGGGTAGATATGGATATGATGACCACGCGATAACACCACGCGTAAGAATGATTACCGGGTGTTGTGTGGGGTGATCCATATTGTTAATAAACCTAGGACCCCCTTCCCTTTGTTCTTTGTTTCTTTTAAATCTTTTAAAACGTTTCTTCTAAATCAACTCTCTTTAATTCTTTCCGACTTTGTTTATTTCTAACCTATATGTGAAAAATCCCCTCTTATTTGAAGTTCTACTTGCCTATGTGTTATTTGTACCTAAAAGTCACAACAATAGCTTGGCCGGGAACCACACTAGTGGATTCTAAGGGGTGCCTAGCACCTTCCCCTTGGAATAATTTCAAGCCCTTACCCTATCTATGGTTATCCAAGTTAAACCCTTCTTAGTGTCCTAATGCACTTAAATCATTAGGTGGCGACTCTTCAATTCCAAAACCCAATTCCCAAAAGGGAACGCGTTGTCCTCCCAAGTGTCATAAACCCGATTTCGCGAGAAAAAGGGGGCGCGACAGCATGGAGACTCTGTTGGGGATTTCTTTTAGGCTTTTACCATTTCAAGCTATTACTGTGACTGTACATTTCTTATATGCCTTTACTTGTTTAATCTCTTTAAGCATTTAATTCCCTCTTCTACTATGAAACTGACTTGTCTTTTTGTTTCTTTTCTTTATTTCTTTTAATGCTTTCCTTTATTGTATTCCTGTATTACTGTTTTGAATTATTGTAATTATTATTTTTATGAACGTGCAAATACATGACAACTTGTTTTAATTATTGCATAAGCATATTTTCAACATCATATTCCACTCGTGCCGAACAAAATACCATAGCAACGCTTATAATGAGTGGTTGCGCTCTTCCGATATTATCACCCCCTAAACCGGCAAAGGCATATTCGCGGTAAAACCAGTCGATCAACGGTGTAGTCGACGGTTCTGCGCCTTTCCCTCTTGAGTTGTCCGCTCAAGGGTACCAGTCTAATACCCCATAGAAACCTTACTCTATTTAATTATGCATGCATCATGGTCAAACCTAGCCAAGTCAGTTATGCTGTCCGCATAATGACTCTTTAAGATAGCCTTGTCCAAAGTCCACTGGGTTTCCCCAAAACCCAAATGGACACTACCACGTTTTGTGCATTTATTTGGAGAACTAAATGCTTCTATTCCAATTATTGATATTTAGTAGTCGAGTCTGGTGGGGGTAAGGGCCTAACCTTTTGTCTTGCAGAAACGTGAGGCACGAAGTCCCCAGATTCGGCATGGTCACCAATATCCACCCCAAACTACTAAGCTGGTGGAAGGATCTTCACTCCAGTGATCAGACTCTCATCTGGAAATATTTGGGGAACCTACCCTCTCTCTTGGAAACTCAACCCAACAACAAAATCATAGAAGCTGCTACTCTATTCTGGGAGTGCGATTGGTCTGTGTTCCGCTTCGGGGACATTGAGATGACACCCTTGCTCGAGGAAATAGGAGGACTAGCTGGTATACCGTGGGAAACTCCGAGTTTATTAATTCCGGAAAATCTCAAAGGTAGAAGTTTTCTCAAAATGATGGGTCTAAAGAAGAATCCAGACTTGACATGTTTGAAACAGTCGTACATTCCCTTTGACTACTTGTACGAGAGGTACAGCCACAACAAATATTACCGTACTTATCCTAATGAGTTCGCCCTTACATCATTGGGGCATATTCACCGAAGGGTATTTGTCTTCATGTTCTGTTTCTTGGGGATGATAGTATTTCCAATGAAGAAAGCAAGGATCCATACCAGGCTAGCTATGGTCACCAAAACTATAATGGAAGGAATTGACGGACAACCATTCAGTCTCGTACCAATGATCATCGCAGAAATATACCGAGCCCTAGAAAGGTGTCAACATGGGGCCAAGCACTTCGAGGGTTGTAATCTTCTACTTCAACTCTAGCTCATGGAACATCTTAAAAAGGGTGAATACCGACAAGAAATCCATTGAAGGGACTGGGACGATCATATCGCTTTTCATCACCCAAAGTGAATGAATTACATGCCCAACATGTTTGCCCAACCGGAGAATGCTAAAGAATGGGTTGAACTCTTCGAAAATCTGACTTAGGATCAAGTACAATGGATGTTCGAGTGGTTCCCAACCGAAGAGTTCATCGTCCGATCCAGGGACGCGCCTTTCCTAATACTCATCGGCTTAAGAGGAACGTACCCATACGTACCTCTTCGGGTTATAAGACAAGCAGGCAGGAAGCAGGTTATGCCAAGGGTCGACAAGATGAGTCACTTCCCGGCTGACTTCCAGATTGACGATAGCCCTTACAGGTGCCAGGCTCAGCATATGTGGCATTGGAAGATTGTCATGGGAAGGGACACTATTGAACCAGAAGATACCATGCAGGTTGTGCTCCCTATTATTCAGGATGGTTGGAGGACAATCACAATGGTATGGGTCAACCCGGGTTTGTTCAAGGTCACAGGGTCATCGATGAAAAGGCTGAAGCACAGGTCAAGTACAACCACCTGCGAAAGAGAATCCGAGAATGCAAAAGCGAGCACCGCGAGATACAGGAAGCCAATCAAAAAGTAATTGAAGAGTGGAAGGATATGGGTGTAAGCCCCAACAAGTGATTGGTCTATCTGGAGCGAGGTATAGTAGAGTTGGAAAAGAAGTTTCTGAAGAGGGTCGAAGATTGCCAGACTGCTGAAGGAAATGAAGGCGGACATCTGGCCAGAGCCTACTTGCTGTTGGGACTGCGCGAGCTAGGAAAGCTGTTAGATGGAGCCAATGATGCCGAGTCTGGGGAAGGTCCTTCTGGGACCAAATAGATAGGAATTTCCATTTTTGCTTTATAGAATGTAATAAGGCCAATGGCCATTAGTGATTTTTAATTTCCTTGTTATTTTAGTATCGTTTTGGGATTCGCCTACCTTTTTATCAATGAAATGAGGCATTTAGCATTCTAAGTTCTCCAAAATTAACTTGTCACTAGGCCTGCATCGGGCACAACGAGGTCCCCCAAAATTAGGACACGCTTTATATTTCAAGCAGTACGTGTTAAATATTGCAACATTTTTCTAATGATCCTCACTAACTTGTTGCCTTTTTGTTTATTCCCCTTCCCAAAGGTTAGTTCGTGAGCTCTTGCAACGTCATCATATTTTACGAGATCCAGGGGCCCTCCACCTACTCCTCCTCCCAGTCCTGTCAGACACAAAAACAAAGGAAAAATGGAAGATTCGAACAACACAGCTGAACGGGTAGAGGTCACTCATGGCACTTTGGTCCCCAAGGAAAATGCATCCCAGTTAGAACAAAAGCTGTTGAAGTTTCAGGAAGAACTTGATCAAGTCCGGAATCTGGCAAGTCTGTCATTTTCCCTCACCACTCCAGAGGTTACTTTCCCAAATACTCAGAATCCTATGCCTCTGCAAAACATCCCAAAGCAACAAATTCATCTCGCTCCTCACCACCACTGCAATACCTGCCATACCTCAAATAACACCCCACTGCTCATCCCAGAACTCCAGAACTCCGCAAATGACCACTGCCACACCCAACACAATACCCCTATCTACGTGGAGACTGTACCACACTCCACCCAGCCCATCTCAAGCACACTTGAGTCCAATGACAAGGACTTGCTCATCAGAAATCTGGCCGAAGAGCTTAAAAAGTTGACTATCAGAATTCAAGGCGTTGAAGGTAGCAAGGGAATTGAGGGACTAAACTATGAAGATCTGGGCATACAGCCCGATGTAGAACTGCCCGAGGGGTACAAACCTCCCATGTTTGAAATGTTTGATGGTACAGGGGATCCCAGGGTCCACTTGAGAACATATTGTGACAAGCTGGTCGGAGTGGGAAGAGATGAGAAAATCCGCATGAAGCTTTTCATGAGGAGTTTGAAGGGAGACGCCTTATCTTGGTACATTATCTGGGTAAGCATGGCGTCCGATTTTATGGACAGATTCAGGTTCAACACGGAAAATGCACCAGATGTGTTCTATATTCGAAACTTGAAGAAGAGACCCACAGAGACCTTCCATGAGTATGCTACTCGATGGAGGTCAGAAGCTGCTAAGGTTAGGCCCGCTTTGGAAGAAGAGCAAATGAACAAATTCTTCGTTCGGGCCCAAGACCCACAGTATTATGAGAGGCTGATGCTGATCGAGAATCACAAGTTTTCTGACATCATCAAGCTAGGAGAAAGGATCAAAGAGGGCATCAAAAGTGGTATGGTTACGAATTTCGAAGCCTTGCAAGCTACCAATAAGCTTTACAGTCTGGTGGTACGTCCAAGAAAAGGGACGTAGGTGCTGTATTAGTTGCATAGAGAACCAAATCCCCTATCAAGTACCAAACATACCCAATACCTCCAATCACATATCAGCCTACCCCAAATTACCAAACACCCTCACCCTCTTACCATACTCCACCACCCACTTATCGGTTATCTCCACCTCCCGCATATCAGCCTACTTCACACAAATACCCCCAACCAGCACATGTTTACCAAGCATACAACACCCAACCATCCCACTATCAATCACCTCCCCCACATCAAAACTTCCTTAGACCTCGACCAAAATTCGACTGCAGACCTCCCAAACAGTATACTACCATTGCTGAACGAATTGACCAGCTGTACGAAAGGCTCAAAGTTGCTGGTTATGTCACCCTTATCCCTGCCATAACCCTCAAAAACCCTTCTCAATGGGTCAATCCAAATAAATCCTGTGCATACCATTCTGGCATAAAAGGACATACCATTGATGAATACCGCTCTCTGAAGGATAAAATCCAGACTTTGATTGACAACAAGATCATTGTAGCAAAAGAGCCTGCTCTGAATGTCCGCAATAACCCTCTGCCAGACCACAAAGGCGGAGGTGTTCACATGATCGAGATAGAGGATGACTGGGACCCCAAGGGATCAATCGGTTTAATCACAGAAGGCGACGATCCAAAGAAGCTAGTAGTCACCCATAATCCGATTGTGGTCCAAATTCAGCCTTCTGGGGACGCCGAGGTAAACATGTCCATGCCACTCGAGTTTGAAGCCCTATCCTCTGCAAAGACGCCAGCGCCGATTGAGGTTGAGTTTATGTCACCAGCAAACACACTTACACCCTTTGAAGTTGCAGTCTTACCGTCTAAGGGTCCTGCTCCGTTCGGAGTAGAGATAGCCGCGCCAATTCCAATGGCAATGTCGGCAGTAACACCATTCCACACAAAGGCCATACCTTGGGACTATACAACCGAGGCCAGAAGAAAGGGGAAAGTCAAGTTCGGAGAAGCCTTGCGGCATAGGGTATGACAAGAACCGGCAGAGTTTATACCCCGGAGCATTTGGCTGA
Source organism: Nicotiana attenuata (assembly GCF_001879085.1). Classification (NCBI taxonomy): domain Eukaryota; kingdom Viridiplantae; phylum Streptophyta; class Magnoliopsida; order Solanales; family Solanaceae; genus Nicotiana; species Nicotiana attenuata. The sequence goes on from NC_031989.1 coordinate 63,170,989, forward strand.
GTCAAGAAAGCAGGCCTCTAGTCGGCCAACCATCACTGAAACCGGGCCCGACGACCTCTGGAGAAAGATACAAGCCAAAAAAAACTCAGTCATTGATCAACTGAACAAAATACCGGCACAGATTTCTATCCTTCCTTTGCTACAAAGCTCTGATGCACACAAGAATGCCTTGTTAAGAGTGCTGAGTGAGGCATATGTACCAAGTAACATCACCGGTGGAGAGATGGCAAATATGGTAGGCCAGGTATTGGAAAGTCACAAGATCACTTTTCACGAAGATGAGCTGCCGCCAGAGGGGTTGAGTCACAACAAGGCATTGCATATCACCGTGCAGTGCGAAGATTACTTTATCACCAGAATCCTGATTGACGGAGGATCTAGCCTCAGCATCTGTCCGTTGGTGACACTCAGGACATTAGGAAAGGGGCTGCATGAGATCAAGGACGGGGCCATCAACGTTAAAGCTTTTGACGGATCCCAAAGGTATACTATTGGGGAAATTAGCTTCTGCTTGCAAATGGGCCTACTTGGTTTGATGTTGATTTTCAAGTGATAGACGTGCCAACATCTTACAATCTATTGTTGGGACGACCATGGATTCATGCTGCTGGGGCCGTGGCGTCAACGATACATCAGGCAGTGAAGTGTGGAATCACCAAGAGGTGATCATTCACGGTGACGGTAGCAATCCCATATACAGTCCCCAGACCATTCCAGCAATTGGAGGAAGAAGAAGGATAGGCGGGGAAACTTACCACCACACCGAGCGAGTCAACGCCTTTGACAAAGACAAATGGTGGGATAACAAAATTGAAAGCATATTGAATTGGAGCGGGTATGAACCCGGCAAGGGACTTGGCAAGAACCTCCAAGGAATCCCTAAGCCCATCAAGCTCAAGAAACATGGCACCACCTTCAGATTGGGATATGAGTATACTTGGGAGGAATTCAACCACTGGTCACCACCATGGCACGGTCCTTACTATCCTTTGGAGCAGCCAATACCCCGTTTGGAGCAGACTTTCCAACTGGCCGAGGTTATCTACGGGTCAAAAGAAGAGGAAGCACTGGCAGCAGTAAGGAATTTGTTCCTGGAAGACGATGATATGGATTGTTGTGTCGTTTTCGAGGAGGAGGGGGAGGAAGGCCCTTCCATACAGGCCATGAGCAGAGGAGCATGCCTCAATAACTGGACTATCAGAACCACCAGAGTCCGGCGAGCCTCGTTGTAGCAAGGCCGAACAAGCATCATGCACTATTTTATTTTACTAGTTTACTTTCCTTTCGCATTTTTATTTTTGCAAGAAAGAGCTCCAATGTTCAAAAACAGTTATGGAATTTATCAAAGCGTTTCTGTTTTCTTATAAATCTTACTCTTATTATTTTCCCTCATTACTTTGCTTATACAACATTACGATTACTTATCTGGATGAACCAATGACTGTGACATGCAACGAGACAACGCAACAAACGGACATAGATTCAGAGGAAGATGCTATACCGGAGGAGATTATTAAAGAAGTTGAGAATTTTGAGAACAGACTTAAGTCCAACCTGGACGAGACTGAGATTGTTAACCTGAGAGATGCAGAAAACATCAAAGAAACACGAATCAGCGTTCATTTGTCACCATCAGAATACACAGAGTTTCAAAGAGAATATGAGGACATATTCGCATGGTCGTACGACGACATGACTGGCCTGAGTACATCTATTGTGGCTCACAAATTGCCAACCGATCCAACCTGTCCGCCAGTAAAACAGAAGCTCAGAAAGTTCAAGCCAGATATGAGTTTACAAATCAAGGAAGAAGTCGCTAAGCAGGTCAAAGCTAAGGTTCTCAAGGTAGTGGAATATCCAACATGGTTAGCCAACATTGTGCCAGTACCGAAGAAGGACGGGAAGGTTAGAGTCTGTGTCGACTATCGGGATCTCAACCGGGCCAGTCCAAAGGACGACTTCCCCTTTCCAAACATACACATCCTAATAAAACGGCTTTCATTATGCCGTGGGGAATATACTGCTACAAGATGATGCCGTTTGGGTTAAAGAATGCAGGGGCCACCTATATGAAGGCCATGACTACCATTTTCCATGATATGATACACAAGGAAATCGAAGTATATGTGGATGATGTCATCATCAAGTCCAAGAAAGCCACTGATCACATAGAAGATCTGAGGAAGTTTTTCAACAGATTGCGAAGGTACAACTTGAAACTGAATCCCGCAAAATGTGCATTCGGGGTTCCAGCTGGAAAATTGCTTGGATTCATTGTGAGTCGCCGGGGAATAGAAATGGATCCATCGAAGATCAAAGCCATTCAAGAATTTCCACCACCAAGGAACAAGAAGGATGTAATGAGTTTCTTGGGGAGACTTAACTACATCAGCCGGTTCATAGCACAATCTACAGTTATCTATGAGCCGATCTTCAAGTTGTTGAAAAAGGATGCCCGCCACCAAATGGACCGATGAATGCCAGAAAGCTTTTGACAGAATCAAGGAATACTTATCAACACCACCAGTCTTAGTCCCGCCTGAGCCAGGTAGACCTTTGCTACTTTACATCGCAATCTTAGATGGTGCCTTCGGTTGCGTCCTAGGGCAGCATGATGAACGGGAAAGAAGGAATAAGCCATTTATTATCTCAATAAGAAGTTCACCGCGTACGAGGCCCGGTATTCTCAGTTAGAACGCACCTGTTGTGCTCTAACTTGGGTGGCCCAGAAGCTGAGGCACTACTTCTGTGCCTATACTACATATCTTATATCAAGGATGGATCCTTTAAAGTACATCTTTCAGAAGCCCATGCCCACTGGCAAGCTAGCCAAGTGGCAAATCCTGTTGAGTGAATTCGACATTGTCTAGGTGACTCAGCAAGCAATCAAGGGACAGGCACTAGCAGATCATACAAGGTGTGTCGAAGGATCATGGATCTTGTATATAAACTGCATCAGTCTTTATCAATTACAACCAGCAGGCCGGCCTAATTCGGACTTCTTATATGAAAATATGTGATAAATCAACCTGCCCCAACTTTTAAGTTTTAATCAAACCCTAAAACAGTAAGTGCAAGACATGCTAAACTATGTGCTTTCTTTGGTTTAAAGGAGGTCTGTCTGAGCCTTTTATTTGTTTATATGTTTCCCCAAACTTGCTATATGTGTTTTGTTTGTCGCCTTAGTATTTTTACCTTTTGAAACCACAAATCAGCCTAACATCTCCTGTCTTTAGGATTAGTAGTCCCAAATACCTCCGGGATTGATAGGATTGGGGCGGGTAATAGCATGCAATAAGTAAATGAGACCATTCCGCGCTTTAATACCTTAACGGGGTGGGAAAAGGTAGATATGGATATGATGACCACGCGATAACACCACGCGTAAGAATGATTACCGGGTGTTGTGTGGGGTGATCAATATTGTTAATAAACCTAGAACCCCCTTCCCTTTTTTCTTTGTTTCTTTTAAATCTTTTAAAACGTTTCTTCTAAATCAATTCTCTTTAATTCTTGCCGACTTGGTTTATTTCTAACCTTTATGTGAAAAATCCCCTCTTATTTGAAGTCCTACTTGCCTATGTGTTATTTGTACCTAAAAGTCACAAGAATAGCTTGGCCGGAAACCACACTAGTTGATTCTGAGGGGTGCCTAACACCTTCCCCTTAGAATAATTTCAAGCCCTAACCCTATCTCTGGTTATCTAACGTAAACCCTTCTTAGTGTCCTAATGCACTTAAATCATTAGGTGGCGACTCTTCAATTCCAAAACACAATTCCCTAAAAGGGAACGAGTTTTCCTACCAAATGTCATAAACCCGATTTCGTGAGAAAAAGGGGGCGCGACAGGGACATAAACAGGAACTCAAGTAGACATGCTGATTACATTTGAACAAGAGGGCAGAACTTAAGCATGCCGAGTAAAGCAGTAAACAAGAAGTGCAATTAAACAACATGAGCCATTACGTCAGTGTAGAAAGAGACATGGATTGACAAACAATAGAGCTCATAGAGTTGAGTTTCAGAATTGGACTAGGAACATACCAGTTAAGGAAGCAAAGTGTAGAAAAGTAAAGTAAGTAGAGTTCCACAGTCAAGCCTTGGCTTTCAGACGGCTAGACAAGCAGTAGCACAAGTAGTGGAGAAAGAAGAGAGAGTTTGAGTGTGTATGTGTGTGTTCTGAACAAATTGTTCATGTCTTAAGACTGTAGAAGAGAGTCATTTATATAGTAGTTTGAAAACTTGTTCAAATAAGGCAAGAATCAATTCTTCAGTAATCATAGAACTCAGTATAAAGAATTGGTTCGAATCTCCCTTTGATTAAGGGAGTCAATGTGAATGGTAAAGGGCAGGTGACAAATAAGAAAAGAAATAATACACGGCTGGAGTATAACAAATAAGGAAAGAATTCAAAAATAGTACCAGTATAGAACAGACAATTAAGGCTAGGTTCAGAAAGTTTTCAAACTAAGGAGACAATCAGTAGTAATGCAGACAAGGCAAGGAGAATTAATTAAGGTAAGCAACAAATCAAATTAATTAGGGGTCGAGATTCAGTAACATAGAGTAGGAACAATTCATAAAGCTCTGAATATGGCCACAACTTAGTAGAAAAAAATAAGTATCATAGCAAAATAGGGTAAGGAAATCAGACAGCTTAACAGATGGGGCAAAGCTTTTAGGGTTTTTTGAAAGAAAATTTTCGATCACCATCGATTAAGGAAACCAGACTCTATACTTCCATCATATAAATAGAGGAGGTCCACATATGTAGCAAGAAAAACATATTTTAAGCATAGTCACAGAAAGAAGCAAAGATGAACAAACAGAGTGAGCATAGTCATACAAAAGCGACATAAGTAGGCTAGGGATTTAGGAAAATATTTTCGAAGCAGAGTAATCACAGGACTCAAGTAAGCAGGCTAACACACAGACACGAAGTAAAGAAGCATGCTAACACTCAGAGAAGCAAAGTAAGGAAAATTATAGAAACAAAGTAAAGAAAATCTTAAAAAAGGGGCTTTTAACGGAGTCAAGTTAAAAGCAGTAAGAGCACAAAATAAGTCAAAACAAATAAGGGAAAGGGTTAATCATAACGAAATCAGTCAGAACATGCATAAAAGAACTCCGAGAAACCCTAGTTTTAGAAAAGAATGACTACAATTGAAATAGTTAGTTAAAACAGGAGTTTTTTGAAGAAAAATGCTTAATAATACTCGAATCACCTCAGATCTAGAAAGATCTGAGAAGAATCGAACAATGGCGACTCTAGGGTTTCGGAAAATAGTAAAGATGAAGCAAAATCGGTTAAAAACTCATGGATATACTTAGATCTAAGACAGATCTAAAGAAAAGTGAAAAGATCTCAAGAGTTAGGGTTTCATAGAACCCATAAAAGATGAGAAAATCATAGAACGTTACCGATTTTAGCCGGAAAAGTCATGGATCTGACTCGAACATCCATGGATGGCCAGAAAATGGCATGAAAGACCATGGATAGGCTTTTGAAGGGTTTTGAACAAGATCTGGACTAGATCTCTTTGAGATCCCTCCATGATATCACAAGAACAAGCAACCAGGAGACGTAGGAGACAAGTATACATCTCAAACAGCCATGGGAATCCATGGATCGAGTGAGGATCGAAGGGATTAGGGCTGGTTTTGGGCGGAGGTGGCTAGGGTTAAGATTAGGTCTCAGAGAGATGGAGAGGATTTGGGGATTCTAGGGCGGCTGTTTGGTAAGAATGAATTAGGTTAGGGGGTCGTTCAGGTTAAAAATGGTAAGAGATAACATGAACCGTTGATCTGGGAGATCAACGGTCGAGATTAGAAAGGGTAGATGGGGTTCCGGGTTTGGGTATGGGTTAAATGGGTGTGGGTCGGGTTTTAATTGAAATTGGGCTGGGAATTGGGGTCCTGATTTGGGCTACAATTGAAACCAATTTGGCTATATTTTAAATAACTGGTTTCCCTATTTAATTTATAAAAAATAGTAAATAGTGTCTGAAAAATAATTTAAAGTAATAAAATGATTTATAATACATAATGCAATATAAAAATACAGGATCCAATTTTATGCATATAAAACATAATTAAACCTTAAAAGGGCTAATATTGCAATTATGTGCAATTTAGCTTTAAAAATACTAAATGTAATTATAAAAATATGTAAAAAATTACTTTAGCCATATTTTGGAATAATAGAAATCCAATAGATAAATTATCAAAACAATAATTTTGGAAATAATTATTGGGGATTTTATGGATAAAAACGAAGAAAGTAAATCAATTTAAAACCTTAAAATTATGGAAAAAATAATAAAAACTTTGGACATGCTTATATATGAATATATATATGCTATTTTGAAGGTATTTTGCATTTTGAAAATATATAGGAAACAATCGGGTATCAACAACTGCCCCTCTTTACCCGGGAAGAATGAAAGAGTTTTCGGGTAAAGAAATGATGGCCAATTTTGACCGAGCGAAATGGTTTGAAGAGGTTAGGCCGCACCCTGGCTTCTGGGCTGCCTATATATCTTTGGTTTTACAGGAATCAGGCCGTATGTAGTTTAGGATCCAACGGCGGAGTATACCGATGAAGCGATTTCAAGAACGGACGCAATATCTAGGGCCAAGGAGTGAACGGGTGGTTTACGGAAATGGTTAGGAGAACTAGAGCGGGACTACTCTTGCTAGGATAGCCGTTGCTTGCCGGATTACCTTCAAATAGAAGCAATACAAGCGTATACTGTGCATAAATTTAAGCATGATGTAAATTCCTGTTGGACCATGAATGTTGTCTTTGGACGGTAAGGATGACGTCCTTAAACCATGATGTCCTGGGCCATGAAGCGCATGATAAAAGATTTGCAGGCCATGAAATGATGTTCTCGGGCTATGAGGATGGTGCCTCCGAACCATGACACCTTTGAATAATGATATGCAAAAGATTGAAAGAGATCCTCAGGCCATGACATGGTGTTCTCGGGCTATGAAGATGGTGCCTCCGAACGATGACGCCTTTGGATGAGTTGGCGATATTTCAGCCCATGAAGGATGCAGTAGTATGGTGCGGACAAGACAGAGCTTTGTCTTGCGAATTGAAGAGCAGAGCTTAGCCCGTAAGGGAAGCAAGATAAATAGTGCTTGGGTAGAACTTAGTTTCGAAGAAAATTGAAGGTAGAGCTTAGCCTCGGAAGGAAGAATGGTAGCCTTATGCAATGCAGATGCAGATGGAGGTAGAGCTTAACCTCGGAAGGCAGAATGGTAGCCTTATGCAATGCAGATGCAGATGGAGGTAGAGCTTAACCTCGGAAGGCAGAATGGTAGCCTTATGCAATGCAGATGCAGATGGAGGTAGAGCTTAACCTCGAAAGGCAGAATGGTAGCCTTATGCAGATTAGAAGGCAGAATGGTAGCCTTATGCAAGCAGATGTAGATGGAGACAACGTTTAGTCTCGGAAGGCAGAATAGTAGCCTTATGCAATGCAGATGCAATAGGAGACAACGTTTAGTCTCGGAATGCAGAATGGTAGCCTTTTGGAAATTGGAAGGCAGAATGGTAGTCTATTGCAATGCAGATGCAGATGGAGGTAGAGCTTAACCCCGGAAGGCAGAATGGTAGCCTTATGCAGATTGGAAGGCAGAATGGTAGCCTTATGCAAGCAGATGCAGATGGAGATAGCGTTTAGTCTCGGAAGGCAGAATAGTAGCCTTATGCAATGCAGATGCAGATGGAGAAAACGTTTAGTCTCGGAAGGCAGAATGGTAGCCTTATGCAAATTGGAAGGCAGAATGGTAGCCTTATGCAATGCAGATGCAAATGGAGGTAGAGCTTAACCTTGGAAAGAAGAATGGTAGCCTTATGCAAGAAATAAGATAACAACTGACAGTTGAGTTTTCTTAGCTGATAGCAGATTATGAAGTTGTGATTAGTGGGAGCATTGTGACATACAGAACATCACTGGTGTGTGCTGATAGCAAATGTTGGCTAGTGCAACGGTTCTGAGAGTCGTATTCTTGGACAATGTTTGTCCCATGGGCGTACAGTATGTTTAATGATTTCTCAATCCTAGTGCTTGCATCCAAAGAAAAATTGTGAGTTTTGTAAGGGGGAGGTTAGTTCGTATCCCCTCTCGCTTTGCTTGACTCGTTCGACTTTGATCTGGTGATATCGTCTGTATCATTGGGATAACGTTGCTAAACAAAGAAGTTTCAATAATAATAATGCATGATTTTGTAAAAGTATGACATAAGTTAAAAATAGCTTCTAGATGAACCGACGACTGTGACGTGGTTCTGGACATTGAAACCTCTCCTGCTACGAAATTTTGAGGGTCCTCCTCTAAATTCTGCCCCAGTTTGATAGGTTGAAATTTCTGACTTCTACTCGTGCGACGATCGGCTGAAATTACTTCGAAATTTTGAGGGTCCTCCTCAAAATTCTGCCCTAGTTTCCAATTGCGGGGGGAAATGAAATTTTTATTGAATTATGACCGAACCCATAAGGCTGCCTAAATATCCCCTCTAAAACGGGAATCAGGTCAGGTGTAGTTCAATTTACATCATATAAGGAAAGCATAAAGATTACACATAGTAGTGCTTGACTGCATCTAAATTGATCGGCTTTGGCTAGACTTCTCCGTCCATTTCTGCAAGTATGAGGGCTCCTCCTGTCAAAACCCAGTGAACCATGTATGGACCCTGCCAGTTGGGAGAGAACTTCCCTTTGGCTTCATCTTGATACGGAAAAATTTTCTTCAACACCTGGTGCCCGGGTGTGAACCGTCTTGGCTTGACTCCTTTGTTGAAAGATTTGGACATTCTGTTTTGATAGATTTGATCATGGCAAACTACGTTCATTCTCTTTCCGTCTATAAGGGCTAGTTGCTCATAACGATATTTTGCCCACTCTGCATCGTCGAGCCTGGCTTCTTGTATGATCCTTAGGGAATGAATTTCTACCTCAATGGGAATGACAACCTCTGTACCGTAAACCCGCATATAGGGGGTTTCCCCGATTGATGTGCGGACTGTGGTGCTATACCCCAGTAGAGCAAATGATAACTTCTCGTGCCACTATTTATGCTTCTCTATCATTTTCCTCAATATCTTCTTGATATTCTTGTTGGCAGCTTCTACAGCTCCATTCATCTTAGGCCTATAGGCTGTGGAATTCTTGTGTCTGATTTTGAAAGTTTAACACATAGCTTTCATCAAGTCTCTGTTGAGGTTTGAGCCATTATCAGTAATGATTGACTCTGGAAATCCGAATCGACAAACAATGCGGTTGCGGACAAAGTCTGCCACGACTTTCTTAGTCACTACTTTGTAAGATACTGCTTCGACCCATTTGGTGAAATAGTTGATGCTACTAGGATAAACCTGTGTCCGTTGGAAGCAGTAGGCTTGATTGGTCCAATAACATCCATTCCTCAGGCGGCGAACGGCCACGGTGAGCTTGTTGTGTTGAGCTCGCTCGGAGGTACCTTTATCATGTCTGCATGTATCTGACAGTGGTGGCATTTCCGAACATACTGGATGCAGTCCATTTCCATAGTCATCCAAAAGTAACCAGCCCCGAGTATCTTCTTTGCTAAGACAAAACCGTTTATATGTGGACCGCAGGTCCCATCATGAATTTCCTCTAGCTGCTTGGATGCTTCCTTTGCGTCGACACATCTTAATAATCCTAAATCGGGAGTCCTCTTATACAGGATTCCTCCGCTATGAAAGAAGTTGTTGGACAATCTCCGAAGTGTGCGTTTCTGAGTAGGATTAGCAAGCTCCGAGTACTCTCCTTTTGCCAAATACTCCTTGATATCATGAAACCAAGGCTTTCCGTCTTCTTCCTCTTCAACATGCGCACAGAAAGCTGGCTGATTATGGATTTTCACCGAAATGGTATTAATGAAATTCTTGTCTAGATGCTGTATCATAGATGATAGGGTAGCCAATGCATCGGCGAACTCATTCTGGATTTTGTGAACATGCTGGAATTCCGTCTTTGTGAACCTCTTTCTCAATTCCTGTACTTGATGCAGATACGGGAGTATCTCGGAGTTCTTGGTTGCCCATTCTCCTCGTACCTGATGTATAAGTAAGTCTGAATATCTAATCACTAGCAACTCTTTAACGTTCATGTCAATGGCCATTTTGAGTCCTAAGATGCAGGCTTCGTACTCGGCCATATTGTTGGTGCAGGGGAACCTAAGTTTGGCAGACACCGGTTTCTGATATTAAGACTGCTCCTATGCCAACTCCTTTGATGTTTGCCGCTCCATCGAATAACATTCTCCAACTGTCATAGGATTCCGCAATGTCTTCTCCTATGAATGATGCCTCTTCATTAGGAAAATACATTTCCAGGGGTTTGTATCCTCCATCCACGGGGTTTTCGGCAAGGTGGTCTGCCAGTGCCTGTCCCTTGACCGCTTTCTGAGTTACGTAAACAATGTCGAACTCACTCAACAAGATTTTCCACTTGGCTAGCTTGTCGGTGGGCATGGGCTTCTGAAAGATATACTTCAAAGGGTCCATCCTTGATATGAGATATGTAGTATAGGCGCAGAAGTAATGTCTCAGCTTCTGAGCTACCCAAGTCAAAGCAGAACAGGTGCGTTCCAATAGAGAATACCGGGCCTCGTACGAGGTGAACTTCTTACTGAGATAATAAATGGCTTGCTCCTTCCTCCCCGTTTTATCATGCTGCCCTAGGACGCAGCCGAAAGCTCAATCTAACACTACAAGGTAGAGTATAAGGGCCTACCTGGATCGGGCGGGACTAAGACTGGTGGTGTTGACAGGTACTCCTTGATTTTGTCGAAGTCCTTTTAGCATTCATCGGTCCATTTGGTAGCGGCGTCCTTCTTTAACATCTTAAAGATTGGCCCACAGATAACTATAGACTGTGCTATGAATCGGCTGATGTAGTTAAGCCTTCCCAAGAAACTCATCACATCCTTCTTGTTCTTTGGCGGTGGTAGTTCCTGAATGGCTTTGACTTTCGATGGATCCAGTTCTATTCCATGGCGGCTCACAATAAACCCCAGCAATTTCCCAACAGGGACCCCAAATGCGCACTTTGCGGGGTTTACTTTCAGGCTGTATCTCCGCAGTCTATTAAAGAACTTCCTCATATCATCTATGTAGTCAGTGGCCTTCTTAGATTTGATAATAATATCATCCACATATACCTCTATCTCCTTGTGTATCATATCATGAAAGATGGTAGTCATGGCCCTCATGTAGGTGGCCCCTGCATTGTTCAGGCCGAATGGCATCATCTTCTAACAGGACACTCCCCACGGCGTAATGAAAGCCATTTTCTCAGCATCTTCCTCATCCATCCAGATCTGATGATAACCAGCGAAGCAATCTACGAATTACTGTAACTCATGTTTGGCGCAATTGTCAATCAGGATGTGTTATTCGGCAAAGGGAAGTCGTCTTTCGGACTGGCCCGGTTGAGATCCTGGTAGTCGAGCAGACTCTGACCTTCCCATCCTTTTTTGGTACTGGAACAATGTTGGCTAACCATGTCGGGTATTCTACTACCCTGAGAACCTTAGCTTTGACCTGCTTGGTGACTTCTTCCTTGATTTTCAGATTCATATCAGGCTTGAACTTTCTGAGCTTTTGCTTTACCGGTGGACACATTGGATCGGTTGGCAGTTTGTGAGCCATAATGGACGTACATAAACCAGTCATGTCATCATATGACCATGCGAATATGTCCTCATACTCCTTTAGAAATTCTGTGTATTCTTTCTTCTCTGATGGCAATAGGTGAATGCTGATTCGTGTTTCCTTGACGTATTATGCATCTCCCAGGTTGAAAATTTCGGTCTCGTCCAGGTTGGACTTAGGTCTGTTCTCAAAGTTCTCAACTTCTTTGACAATCTCGTCAGGTATGTCATCTTCCTATGAATCAATGTCCGTTTTTTGCGTTGTCTCATTGCATGTCACAGTCATTGGTTCACCAAGACAAGTAATAGTAATGCTGTATTAGTAAAGCAAGGAAAGAAAACGATAGCAATAACATTAATTCATAAGAAAAATCAGAAATGCTTTTAAGCCGGTGCAAACGATCTCATAGGTGGATCACGGGAAATCACTCGAGATAGGAAAGCATTAAGCATGTTGATAAATTGAATAACTGTTTTAAACATTGAAGATCTTATTGCGGGAATTGAAAAATGCGAAAAGAAAATCATTTAGTAAAAATAATGAATAATGCTTGTTTTAGCCTTGCTACCGAGAGGCACGTCGGGCTTTGGTTGTCCTGATGGTCAAATTCTTGAAATGTGCCCCTCTGCTCACAACCTATATGGAAGGGCCTTCCTCCCCCTCCTCCTCGAGAATAACACAACAGTCCATATCATTGTCCTCTAAAAATAAGTTCTTCACTGCTGCAAGTGCTTCTTCTTTATCTGACCCTTAGATAATGTCGGCCTGTTGGAAAGTCTGCTCTAGATGCGGTATTGGCTGCTCTAGTAGGTAGTAAGGACCACGCCATGGTGGCGACCAGTTATTGAATTCTTCCCAGATGTATTCATATCCCAGACCGGAAGTGGTGCCATGCTTCCTGAGTTTTATGGGTTTAGAGATTCCTTGGAGGTTCTTGCCGAGCCCTTTGCCAGGTTCATACCCACTTCAACTTAGTATACTCTCGATTTTTCTATCCCACAATTTGTCTTTGTTGATAGCATTGACCCTCTCAATGTGGTGGTAAGTTTCTCCACCCAGCTTCCGTCTTCCCTTGATTGTCGGAATGGTCTGGCGACTGTATATTGGGTTGCTACCATCGCCGTGAATGATCACTTCCTGGTGATTCCATTCAAACTTTACTGCCTAATGCAGCATTGATGCTACGGCCCCAGCATCACGAATCCACGGCCGTCCCAGTAGTAAGTTGTTAGACGCTGGTACATCTATCACCTAGAAATCGACCTCGAACCAGGTTGGTTCCATCTGCAAGCATAGAATAATCTCACCAATGGTGGACCTATGAGAGCCATCGAAGACTTTCACATTGATTGCTCCATCCTTTATCTCATGTAGTCCTTTACCCAGCTTCTTGGGTGTTACCAGCGGACAAATATTAAGACTGGAACCTCCATCGATCAGGATTCTGGTGATGAAATAATCTTCGCATTGCACGGTGATGTGCAGTGCCTTGTGTGCCCCAACCCTTCAGGTGGCAGCTCGTCCTCATGAAAGGTGATCTTATGGCTTTCCAGCACTTGTCCTACCATATTAGCCACTTCCCCGCTGGTGATGTTACTTGGTACGTATGCTTCATTTAGCACCTTTAACAGAGCATTCTTGTGCGCCTCAGAATTTTGCAGCAAGAAGAGAATGGATATTTGTGCTGGCGTCTTGTTTAACTGGTCGATGACCTGATATTCCTTGGCCTGTATTTTCCTCCAAAGGTCGTCCGGACCTATCTCAATGAGGGGCGACCGATTGGAGGCCTGCTTGCTTGATTCAGCTAGATGTTCAGGGGTATAGACTCTTCCAGTTCTTGTCATACCCTGTGCTACGACAGTTTCTTCAATCCTGATCTTGCCTTTCCTTCTCGCCTCAGGTGTATAGTCCCAAGGTAAAACATTTGTATAGAATGATGGCATGGTTGACATCGCCACCGGGATCGGCGCGACTATCCTCACTTCGAGTGGACCATATGCCTTGGGTGGCAAGACTGTAACCTCAAATGGTGCGGGTGCATTTGTCGGAGACATGAATTCAACCTCAATTGGTGCTGGTGTCTTTGCAGATGGCGCTGCTGTCACACCTCCTTTTTTCACTACACCCCCGGAAGGGGATATAATAAAGGGAGATTTTCCAATTAAAGGACAATCGAAACGGGATTTTTTATTAAAAGATTCAGAGCGCCACTTGGGAGATATATGGTGTTCCAAGTCAGCGGTTTAAATCCCGAATCGAGGAAAGGATTGACTCTCTTTAATAGTCACGAACCAGAAATCCAGGTAAGAAATTCTGTTAACCCGAGAGAAGGTGTTAGGCATTCCCGGATTCTCTGTGGTTCTAGCACGGTCGCTCAACTGCTATATTCGGCTTAAGTATCTGATTTTAGTACATGTTTAACCTATGGTGCAATTTTAAAATTATTTACCGCTTTTAATTAATTTTTAAATAATGTTGAACGTCGTTTAAAACATGTCTTTGGATCGCGTCACATGAAATGTACCCGCAATCCGGAACACATCTTATTCAATGTTTTGGGACTTGGATTTGGGTCACATGAAATGCAAACCCGAGTTTAAGAAGGTAAAATTATTAAATAACGCGCCTAAAGCAACTAACGCGTTGTTAACTTTGCGGGAGGCCATGGAAATTCGCTAAATGGCACGTCCCGAGTTCTATAGATCTTAAAAATATAATTAAAGAGGGCCACGCAATTGATGAATTTTGTTTGGCGCGGCGCACCTCCATTCTACTTTTAAAGGATGTCCTAATTAAAATACGAAAAGGCCATGAACTATTATTATCTATTTGGGCCAATTCCACAATTAATTAAAGAGACTTAGCTAAATGACTAAAGCCTTATAGGGACTGAAATTCCGTCTAAATAAACCAGATATGTTAAACCCTATGAATCAGTACATGGAGAAATACAAAAGGGGTAACATGAAGCCCAAATAAGGAGCAAAGGCCCAGAACCAGCAAAATCCAAACATCATTAATCATTCGGTGGGCCAATACAAGTGTGAATAACAACTGGGCTTGTTTGTGCGATTGGGCCAACGTTGGGCCCAGTTCTTGCAATCCAAATTATTTAGATCAAATTATAACAGATCAGATTATAATGATACAAATGCAAATTGACGCTAACCCATGAACATGAAAGTGAGAGATCTGAACTTCTGATTTAAACCTTTTGACACAAATTAGACCAAAAAACTCCATCAAATTCATTTAGAAAATGCCTGGGCCTGGGAATGAGCCCAAATTTGAACAAGGATCACTTCCAATGAGGACAAGATCCTTAGCTCAAACTTGCTGCTCAACTCATAGGCCAACCCTTTAATTTCACTTTTTAAAACAGAAAAAACGAGCAAATTGCAAGAGTAAAATGTTCGAAACTAAAGATGCAAGAACAACTGAATCTTAAGTTTACATATTTCCCAAGCTTGAAACAAATAAACACAAGACTAAGGCTATGGAAAATTAACCGTTAAATGATAGATCAGGATTTAACTAAGAACCCTCTTAAAATCAGTTCACCACAGTATTAATACATGCATAAACAAATATATTAATCTATAGTTATTTCCATGCTCACACAATACTCAAAATTTAAAATCAGACTAACATTTACAACAGGATAGCAAAACCTTGAAAACCCTTCAAAGGAATCAGTACTACTATAGACTAAACTCTTGATGACTTCCTAACAATTCTCAACTCATTTCTACCCCTGGCTCACATGCATTACAAAATTATCCTGCGTACCAAAGCTAAGCAAACAAACAAGATGTAAATATGTCATAGTCTCAACAGTCTACATTTAATTACAATTTGAAGATCTAGCTAATCGATAAAGACTAATTGAACTACCATGAACTAAATGTACATAGATCGACATGAGAAAACAGGCACAACTTTATTTTCATTTCTCGTTTGAAAGCTACATCAGGGGGATCCAGAACATGTACCTGGAATTCAACAATAGAAGCCAAAATAAGGGATAAATGAGTGGCAAGAAGCAGCAGCAGGAGTCAGTGTTCAGCAAGCACAAATGGATCCAGAAATACACAAGGAGGATCAACTTCAAACCAAATTTGGAACCAACAATATACCAATGGAAACAGTTATCAAAGTCCACACCAAGCTGACCCTAAACACTTGAAAACCAACTAAGTTTAGCTAAGGATGAATTAACTACTAGAAATTAGAATTAAAAGCTATTATTATCATTTATCGGTCAAACATAAAAAGAAAACAAACGAAATTAATCAATGAAGCAGAACCAAGCTATTTCAGTATGAAAAGAGGAAAAGAAAATCAAAGACTTGACAAAACAATTCTGCGAAAACTAGCAAGCAAAATCAATGCAAAACCTAGATTAAAATTCACATGCACAGTGGAATAAACAAAAATGAAACTAAGCAAACTTACGGACTAGACTCGAACATGACTGACCATCAAAATTAATCCCCAAATAATTTTATCTGCTCATTCTTGCCGAGAATAAGCAAATAACATTATTTGAGAATCAAACAATGCACTGAGAAGCCCTTGCAAGGCCAAAATTCCTTTGGGCTTCGAACAGGAACCCTAGATTTAGGATTCGGGGGATTTTGGTTGGATTTGAGGGAAGCCAGTTTGGGGTTTGGGGAGAAGGGGTCAAGGTGAGTCTGGGGTGTGATTTTGGTAGGGTTTGGAGGCGGCGCCGCCGGACACGGCGGCTAGGGTTTCGTATATTTGAAGGGCTTGGGTAGGATTTGAAGGAAAATATGCTTGGATCTGGAATGAGGAGAAGGAGACGAGGCTATGGTGTAATTTTGGTGGCTGTTGGACAATCGCCGCCGGCGGAGGCGATTTCCGGCCGGCGGCGTGCGGTGGTAGGCGACGACGTTAGGTTTTCAGGTGGTAGGTCTTGAGAGATGAGAGGGTAGGGGTCTTGAGGGGGGTAGGGGTTGTTTGGACATATTTATATTAATGAATGGGTGCTTCAGGACCGATAGATTAGATAACCTCGACGGTCCTGATTGCTTTAGGCTCAAACGATGTCGTTTCGTTTGGACGGGGGTGGACCGGGTATTTTAATGGACTGGGCTGGGTAAAAGGGGTGGTTTGGACGGGTTTTGGGTGGGTTTGGCTGAGTTTTGACTTGGGCCAGCCCAATTTTGGGTATTTTAATAAAAGACTCAATTATTACTATTTTTTAATTCTTTTTCTCTCTTTTTTCCTTCTAAAAATTAAAACCTGAATCCTAAACTAAATTATAAAACCTCATTAATTTAACAAAAATACTAATTAAATCTAACTAATTATCACAATTAATAAAGCAAAGAAAAACTACTCAAAATCAAAAATAAAAATCAAAAGGTGTAACATAACTATTTTTGTGCTTTTCTCTTTTTTTATAAAATAAATCAATCACTTAATAATTCTTAAAATGCAAAAATAACTCCTACATGCCTACGCAACACACATTTTTTTTTGTATTTTTCACTAATTAAAATACACCAACAAAATGCAAACAATTAACAGAAAATGCCACGAAAATCCACAAAATTGCAAACACTGAAAGAAGCTATTTTGTTTTGATTCTGGGAGTAATTCATATAGGGCAAAAATCACGTGCTCACAGCGAGGCCTACACAAACAGAAGAAAAAGAATTAGGCAAGAAGAGAAAAACACAAGTATGGAAACCGGTATTGACGAGGAAGGTTAGGGCTTACCCGATTCAAAGCCTGATAGGCCTCATTGAAAAGACACGGCGCTCCCACCTCTTCCATCAAAGCTTGGTCTTCCTCCGTGACTAGACTCTGAAGGTAACTAGCCTCCCCTACAAGGGCGGCAAAAACTCGTGCATCCTCCAGGATAGAAATGATGATTGTTCGTTTGCACTCAGGATTGACACTAGGGGCCAAAAACTAGCTGGTCAATTTGAAACTCGAGGAAGATTCGCCCAAACCCTTCCTCGGTACCTCCAAGTCACTCAAGCCAGCGGCATCATCGACCCCAGCGAAACAACCACGGAAAAGATCCTCCTCTCTGTGGGCGCCCTCTACGTGAGGAGTCTTCATGGCCCGAGCCTCCCGAACTTCTTCTTCGGAGAATGAAGGAAGCGAAGGGGAATATCTGATTTCTATTTCCCTAAGTGGGTCGTTTGGGGCATTCTCCCCATTTCTAGGAGCCTCGAGATCGGTCTCCACAGCCATTTCCAATGCCTTCTCACCCCGAGGTGAGGTACCTTCAGCTCCAGTCGGCTCGGGGACTCCGACTGAATCCCCCTTTTGGGCCCCATCAGATCGAGGCAGAGCGTTTCCAGTTTCGACTTATCTGGTGGCCTTTTGACCCTCGGTATTAGCTCGTGCTCGAGCCACCAGACCGGAATCTTCTTCTTGTTTTTCCTCTCTTAGGATTTGGAGTGACTCCATGGACAGGGGAATCATATCCTTCCCGGACTTTCGAGCTGATTTATTCTCAGGCTATGTCCCCTTGGAGGTCAAAGCCCTTCTTCTCTTGCTTTACTTTGCCGGCTTCGGGGCAGGGGGTGAGCTTTCTTCTTCACCAGACGGGGGCCTCATCATCACCTCCTTCCCAAGACCTACAAAAAGAAAAACAAGTAAGCTTGGAAAAATACCTGAACAATGGTCAAATCATTAAGTCAAGGAGAAGAACTTATCATGGCTACAGACCTCCCTTATCCCTTCGATAGGTCGCGCCAAGCACACTTGGCGTGTGTCGGCTGCGGTACCAGGCTCCGAACCTAGCCCTCGAGATGGGGAACCTCTCCCGGCATTTAGGCAACGGTTGGGCCAAGTAAAACAGTGATAAGGAAACGAAGGCAATAAACAGAAAGTTGGAACGGAATTATACTTACGTTTAATATTCCACTTTTCAGGAAAGGGCATACTCTTGGGCGGGATTAAGTCTTAGGTCTTCACTCGGACGAACCAGCCCATCCAACCTCGATCTATATCCTTGTCTATGCTCGAGAAAGGCGCCTTGTTGGCCCGACGCTGAAGCAATTATTAGTCCTTCCCGATAAAATTGGGGGCTATACAAGCGAATGAGATGGTCGAGCGTGAAGGGAAGCCCCTCGACTTTACTCACAAAAAATCAAAGCAGTATCACTATCCTCCAGAAAGAAGGATGAATTTGACCGTGGATGACCTCATACTTCTTACAGAATTCCACGATATTTGGATCTAGAGGGCCCAGCGTGAAAGGGTAGGTGTAAACACTCAAGAACCCCTCCACATGGGTGGTAATCGATTCTTCAGGAGTAGGCACCACTACATGCTTATTGCCCCACTTGCAATCCTTCTTAACTTGGGAAAGTAGTTTATCGGAGATCGAACATATGTATCTCGATACCGGCTCGCATCGGTCTGGCACTGAGGAAGTCTTTTCGACTTTAAAATCAGAACCGATGACGCACGGTGGAGGAAAGAATTCTTCAGGGCGTGGCTCCGCCGCGGTTTCCTCGCCGTCGGGCCTTGATGAGGAAGCTTTTTCCTTTTGTGGCATTGTCTTTGCCATTTTTGCCATTTGATTGTGGGATTAAAGAAGGATGAAGGTGATAGTATTTGGTGTTCTAAAAAGAAGTTAGCAATGAAACTTGAAGATTTGCAGATGAAGAACCTGAAGAATGCAAAGAGTTTTTGAAGATTAGCACAGGAGAGATTGAAAGTAAAGTTTGAAAGAGTGGAAAAAAGGCTTATTTATGGGTTTCACGGCGACGGTTCAAAATTACTAGTGGCCGATCGTCAAGTGACACACATTAATAACCTGAAGAACTGCACCGACGGGATGTTTTGGTCGCCTCTGCCGCTTACGTCACGGTGATGTTGTCATGATAAATCGGGGTAAAGGTCGAGGACTCAATTCGTTTCTTGTCATTATACTCCAAAAAACTAGGGAGCTAACTATATATGGTTAAAACCGGGCCCACCCGATTTCACTAATTAACCGAGACCAGAGGGATAGATCGAGGATCGGCCCCGTAGCATATCAGACCAAAATTATGAGGACAAGGCACCGAGTTCGGGATTCGAAGTACCTGTCGAGGTCGAGACCAAACAAGATAGACATCGAGCAAGACCAAAGATAATATAATAACGGAAAGGCAAGATACCCGCGACTGGCCGAGGATCATGGCGAAAATCTCGAAACGGATCAAATCAAGAACGGTTATTTAGACCATCATGGGATTTACTTCTGTAATTAGTATTGTATCATAAATAGGATTCATGTATTATATAAAGAGGGTTCTAATCATTTTGTAACCATCTGGTATTCACGCGTATCAAAGCAATACAATACTCTCTTTTCTCTCCTATTCTCTTATTCATTAGTTTATTTCATAACTCTATTCTCACTCATTCAGTTTGAGGGCGACCTAGCTCGAGGGCTAAATTGTTGGTATTTCTGTTTAGAAAATCAGAAAATTATAGAAGCAAACAAACGTTAGTTCAATAAACAAAACGTAAAATAATTCCGAGCCCACTGAATGCACAATGTGTCCTTAAGGAATTTAATCCCCTCACTGTTGCCCAAGGTATACAGATTAATTCCTCCCAGGATAGAACGGAATAACTATTCTGTGATAGCGGCACTTCAAATCACAGAACTTCAGTGAACTCAACAAACGGAGCAAATCACACTTGACACTTATGTTTATTTAGAAAATAATGCAACAATGTATAAAAGAGGGGAGAAGATTTCAGATTTTCCATGTCTGATTTCATGTCTTAAAAATGATGCCAAGCCTCTAAATTTATAGACAAAGGAAGGGTGATATGGAGATGTGCAATCTAAAAGGTGCCTCTTCCATTTCCCATTCACACCCCTTAATAAAAACGCAACAATCCCCCACATGAATGGGGAATGGTCATATGAGGAAAAACATGCATGAAAATACTGTGTGATTCACAAATAAGGATTAATCACATCTGGATAAGTAGGTTTCCCTTTGAACTTTCCGTAGTGAACTTATGTCGGATATACTAGGTCAATCGGTAGATTTGATATCTTTGAACCGTCGAACTTTGGTGTATACCTAGACAACCATAAGTCACACAATTAACCCTTAACCGTCTTTGGTTCTCACGGTTGTGTTCGTTTCAGCCATGAACACCGCCTGGTTTCATGAGTGCTTAGAGAATGGGCCTTTACTTTCATTCCTCTTAAAGCGGCTTACACTTAACACTCACATAGGTGATTTCTAAACGTGTAATCCTATCGACACACTATCTGGTCATATCCTGCCAGACTTAGAAAATCATTAAACAGCTTTAAGCTTTATTGACTCATCAAAAAGCCTTAATGCTTTACCTTGATTTCTGAACATTGTCTTCATCATGAGAATGGGTTGAGTTATTTGACAATGTTGAACCGTCATTCATAACTTTGTTTGATCTCTTTGAACTTAGCTCTTGGGATCTCCAGTCTGCTAGGTAGAGTTACCGCCATGATGACTTGTCCTAGGCCTTAGGCCCATTCCCTTCGATGATCTTTCAAATGCCTCTCTAGATAGGCCTTTTGTAAGTGGATCTGACACGTTATCTCTCGACTTTATGCAGTCAATCGTGATAACACCACTAGAGAGTAGTTGTCTAACAGTATTGTATCTCCGTCGAATGTGACAAGATTTTCCGTTATACATAACGCTCCTTGCCCTGCCTATTACCGCTTGACTATCACAATGTATACACATAGGTGCCAACGGTTTGGAAAAAATAGAATATCTTCCAAGAAATTCCGGAGCCATTCAACTTCTTCACCGGCCTTGTCTAATGCTATAAACTCAATCTCCACTGTAGAGCGTTCAATACACATTTGTTTGGACGGTTTCCAAGACATCGCTCATCCAGCGACTGTTTAGAATCGGTTGAACCGGTGATTTAATTTTCATCACTATACCCCTCTATTATTGCGGGATACTTATTGTAGTGCAAAGCATAATTTGGAGTATATTTCAAATACTTCAAAACTCGTTTTATTGTCATGAACGTTTAATGCAAACTTCCTTATGTTGTAGATTAATATGTCTCGACTTCCGATTGCATATCATATTATTGACTACACTTAATGTAGTAATTATAACAACAGCTGGAATGATTGGCATCAGTTGTGGCCACAACCTTTTAATATATAACACATTTCGCAATCATTCCGCCATTTTCAAGCATTTGTATGCTATTCATTCATACGTCTATATGATATGCAAATTATAGACCTTCATTCATGAAACAAATCCAACTTGCAATAGATTTTGATCATGTTCATCGGTTGGTTCACCTCATTATAGACCAACATATTAATACGTTCATTCATGAACGGTCATGTTTATACAAAACATACAAACACATCTTTCTATGAAAATTCACAACCTTCAAAGTGACATTATTCATAAAAGAACTAAACAATATAAATTTTCAATAAAAAAAATGATCTTTCGAGAAAGGCACGTGACCAACTTCCGAATTAGTAGTTTCATCAACTAGTCTTCATTAAGACTAAACAGTTGATGAATTTACCAACTACCATATCAATGGGGTTCAAAAATTATATCACTTAGACATTACGTCTAACATTGGCTTTTGTCATGCATAAGCTAAAAGCCCCCACATTTTAAATATTTTATCAACATATCATCTACATATAATCAAATAATGACTATATGACTTGAAGTATTCTTAATGTAAACACAATTATTTACACTCATTAATTTTTGAAACCATTTGACAATATTATTTGGTCAAATCTCGCATGCCATCGTTTGGGTGCTTGTCTTAGTCTGTAAAGTGACTTAACAAGTCGACACACCTTCTTTTCTTTTTCAGGAACCACAAAATTTTCAGGTTGTTCCATTTAGATTTCTTCATCCAAATATCCATTTAAGAAGGTTATCTTTACGCCCATCTGATGGATTTCAAGGCCATACACGAAGGCTAACGCTATTACTATCCGAATAGATGTAATTCTCGTTACCGGTAAGCATGTGTCAAAGTAATCAAGACCTTCTCCTCGTCTTAATCCTTAATCAATCTTGCCTTATATTTGTCAATAATACTATCAACTTTTATTTTCCTTTTGAAAATCCACTTAGAATCTAAAGGTTTATTTCCTGGAGGAAGATCAACCATTTTCCCAAGTATGATTACTTAATATGGATTCAATCTTACTATTGACAACTTCTTTCCGAGGAAGACATAACTTCTTCCAAAGTTTGAAGCTCACTTTCTAACAAGAATGTCAGAAAATCTGGTCCAAAGGAAGTAATTGTCTTTTGACGTTTATTACGTCTTGGATTCACCTCATTAGGTGTACTTTCCTTTTCTTCTTCCCGAGGTCGCTTAGATATTTCACAAGACGACTCACATTTCTTTTATACGGATAAATATTATCAAAGAATTCAGCATTATCTGATACGATTACCGTATTAATATGAATATCGGGATTTTCTGATTTATGAATCAGAAAACGATATGCCTTACTAGTTGTTGCATATCCTATAAAACCGCAATCAATAATTTACGGTCCGATCTTTAATTTTTTTTTTTGGATTTAGGAAGTTGCACTTTAGCTAAGTACCCCCATACTTTAAAATATTTAAGTTGGGCTTCCTTCCATTCCATTTTTCCTATGGAATGGATTGCGTCTTGCAATTGAGAACGTGAATGAGTATTCGGTAAGCTGTAAGCATAGCTTCCCCCTCCCCCCCACAAGTTTTGGGTAAATCAGAACTTATCAACTAGGCATTCATCGTCTCCTTTTGACGTTCTATTCTTTCTTTCCGCAATTCTATTAGATCGCGGTACCTAAGGGGCGATCGTTTGGTGAATAATTTCATATTCCAAACATATTTCTTCAAAAGGATATTCATATTCGATGCCCCTATTACATTGTTGAGCCAACCACAAGAACTGTTGTTTGTGTCACGGCAGACCAGAATAAATGGTGAAGTTTTTAATCTTCAAACCAATCTGACACAATCAAAATTAATAAACCGTGAAGTTTTTTAATCTTCAAACCGAATGATATCTGATACAACCAGATCTAATAGACGGTGAAGTTTTTAATCTTCAAACCGAGTATATGTGACACAATCAAATTTAATAAACGGTAAAGTTTTTAATCTTCAAACCGAATAATAAATTGGAGTAGAAAATCACTAATATTTTACTCTTCAAAACGAGTATAAAGTCACTTAGACTTTAATCTCCAAAAATGAATAGAATGTTACGACGATTTTAATCTCAAAGATTAAGTAGAAAATCACGCAGATTTTAATCTCAAAGTAGGAGTAGAAAATCACTAAGATTTTAGTCTCCATAACGGGATTATAAATTTACGAGAATTTTATCTCCCTTTCCAAATGATTTTTCCAACTAAACCATTAACACGTTAAATAATTTGATCTCTTTTTCTAATCAAACACATATATGATCATCTTCACATATATTATATTCATGATCTCTAGAATACTTGAAGTATTACTGTAAGCCTAACTCATGTCTTACACCCTTAAATACTTTATTTATGTGGTTTCATGCATGCTACCAAGGCGATTTTATTTGGTAAACAGATTAACCGTATATTATTTCTAATCATTAGCATGCAAATAGAATATCTTTTGAGATCATTACATAATAATTATCTATCCTTATATTTGTAGAAACTGAATCCATAAATCACAATGGATAGAAAATTAATTAAAGTTGAGCAAAGTAAAGAAATTTAGAACCCGATTTATTGTCACGGTTCCGATCACTCCAAGCAATGGCTGGAAAACTGTCTCACAAATCTGGCGTTAAAATTCGTCTCTTAATCAATGTTTGAATTGGTTGTCGCTTTCTTCAGTTTCTCAATTTAACTTTGAGAAGATGCAACGATCAGCCGTGTCGTTTGATTTAAATTTCTGCTTGTCTTGTTGTTCTCAAGATCAAGTTCTTAACCATAATGGACAAATGTTCCTTGAAAGATTGAGCCGTCAAAACCATCTAGTATACCTTGGCTAACACAAAATCAATTAACGAAAGCATAGGACGCCGGGAAGAAATTTTTTATTAGTGATTGTGATAGAGTTCTTCGGCGATCTATATTTGAGCAACTGTGAATACAATTCACTTCTTCATTTTCTCCATGGCATAAGAACGATCATACTTTTACTCAAAAATTATATCTTTCAGCCATCGAAAAATATTTCATTAAATTCCTTAAGATTGTTGGTATATCTGTTTTCAAAATCAGAAAATTATAGAAGCAAACAAACGTTAGTTCAATAAACAAAACGTAAAATAATTCCGAGCCCACTGAATGCACAATGTGTGCTTAAGGAATTTAATCCCCTCACTGTTGCTCAAGGTATACGGATTAATTCCTCCCAGGATAGAACGGAATAACTATTCTGTGATAGCGACACTTCAAATCACAGAACTTCAGCGAACTCAACAAACAGAGCAAATCACACTTGACACTTATGTTTATTTAGAAAATAATGCAACAATGTATAAAATAGGGGAGAAGATTTCAGATTTTCCATGTCTGATTTCATGTCTTAAAAATGAGGCCAAGCATCTAAATTTATAGACAAAGGAAGGGTGATATGGAGAGGTGCAATCTAAAAGGTGCCTCTTCCATTTTCCATTCACACCCCTGAATAAAAACGCAACATGAATTGCATTTCAATACTTGTTTGCTTTACTTGGTTGTTTATTTCTACTATTAGTCATCATACTTATCAATTGGTGTTAGGTGAAATTACGTATTCTTAAAATCACTTATAAGTTTAATTGTTATCCGATTTTAAGGGTAAACAAAACTATTATTCTGTTGTACTGCCAGTCTCTTTTTTTTTTTTTGACAAACATGGATATCTTATATAAATATATCACAAAATAGTAGAGGTAGAGGTAGTATTGTTTAGATAGCCCGAGTGGGCATTTCCTACTTGGCTATTACAGACTAACAACATGTCCCTTAGAATATTATGGTTACCAAAAGATGCTAGCCTATGAAAAACATCCTTGTTAAGACGCCTAATAGCATAAGTTTTTCCATCACAGTCTGATTTTATGGCATTAGTAACAAAATACGGGGCATAGTAGATAAGGATAGTATCCCTGCTGATGTTGTTGCTCTTCAGTCCTTGTTTAGCCAACATGTGTGCCGACTTGTTGGCCTCCCTGAATGTGTGATGTACTCCCTGGACCTTCACTTGCTTCATTAACCATCTGCACTCATTAACAATGTCATTAAGCAATAATAATCCATTTTCCAAGCAGTTAATAACATCAGTTGAATCCGTTTCTACTACTAACTTTGTGAAACCTTGTCTAATGGCAGTTGTAAGACCAATCTTAAAGGCCAATAATTCTTCATGGAGTGCAGATGCTCCTGAGGATTTTCCATGGTAGCCAGCTATCCATTGGCCCTGGTAGTCTCTGAATACCCCCCATAACCACAAAGTGATTGGTCTTCGTTGAAGGAACCGTCAAAGTTGAGCTTGATAGAGTCTCTAGAGGGTTTCTCCGTTAGAAGTTTGAACTCCACTGATAAATTAATTGCACCTTGAATATTAGGGGAGTGTGTGTAGTTATTAAAGAGATTATTATTTCTATTTAACCAAATTATCCAAATGACAAACGGGAATAGGCCGTGCCAAGAAATGATAGGATTTTTGAAAGTTGATTTGTGATCCCGTATATAAGTGAGCCAATCAGTGGCATCATTCCAGGCTCCGGGGTTTATACCTAAATGTGTCCATAACTGTTGGAATGCCGTGCATTCTAAGAAAATATGCTTGATAGTTTCTTTATCAGATTTGCAAGTAGAGCATATGGGGCTTATGTTAATACCTATATGGTTTAAGAAGCTCCTAGTTGGAAGTTTATTAAGGTATCCTTTCCACAGAAGAAATTTTATTTTATTTGGGCAATTTGTGTCCCAAATTCAAGTATAATCCTTGTGGCAGACTAGTTGATCATCTAGGAGGGTGTAGCAGAATTTGCTAGTGAATAGACCATTTGAGCTCAAAGCCCAAAAGGGAATGTCATAGGAATTGTTACTAATCCGGGTAGCATTTATTTTATTGATGATTTTGGGTTCTAGGGTCATGGAGAGTTTGGAGACTTCCCAAGTGTTATTATTCCATATGTCCCTTATGGTAATAGCTTCATCTTGTTGGGTTAAGGGGCCCTAAATAATTTGGCGAAGAGAGTTGAGTTTAGGAATCCAACAATTGTTCCAGACACTTAAAGTAGAGGATTTGTGAGGCATCCAAGTAATCCATTTGCTACATATTTACCAACCTAGAACAATACCATTCCATATGAAGGAATTATTATTCAGAGTATTCTTTGCACCATAAAGACATTGTAATGTTTTGGCCCAAGGAGATTTTGTGTTTTGAAGGAGTCTCCAAGTTAGGTTGGCTAGACTTACTAGGTTTTTCCTTTTTGGGCATGTAAACCTAGCCCACCCACCTTCTCATTTTGGGTTATATTATCCCATTTAATGAGATGAAGTTTCTTTGAAGTGCCATTTGTACCCCATATAAAATCACGTTGGATCTTGTCAATTTTGCTAAGTATCTTCGCAAGAAGAAGGGTATATTGCATTGAGTGGTTTGGAAGAGAGTTCAAACATGAACTTGCTAGGGTACATCTGCCATCCATACTTAGTAGGTTGGATTTCCAAGTACTGAGTCTCGAGATCACGTTATCCAGGACAAATTGATAATCCTTGGCCCTAGCTTTGGAGTTTGTGATAGGAAAACCTAAGTATCTGCCAAAAGAATTACTGACTTTGATGTTCAGGGATTGTGAGAGAGTAGTTTGTGTAGTTTTAGGGCAATGTTTGGATATAATGATTTTGGACTTTGCTTTGTTAATGGATTGCCCTGATAGGAGACAAAAGGAGTTGACACAGTCCTTGATGGCATCAATAGATTTTTTATTAATCTTTGCCATTAAGGTAAGATCATCCACAAAGAATAAATGAGATATTTGGAGCTTGTTATTGCCAATTGTGATTGGATCCCAACATACTATATCAACCTTATGGTTAATAAGGATGGAGAACATTTCCATGCAGAGGATAAAGAGATACGGGGACATAGGATCACCTTGTCGAATACCTCTGCTTGGTGAGAAATAAGTAGTTCTTGTACCATTGATTAGGATAGCTATTCTACTAGAGGTGACACAACTCATTATAAGCTTTGTAATGTTTGGAAGGAATTTGAAGAATTTTAAAGCTCTATAAACAAAGGACCATTCTAAACGAACGAAGGCTTTTTCTAAATCTATTTTCAGGATCATGTTATGACTTTTGCCACGATATTTATTCATTCTAAGCATTAGTTCCTGAATGATAATGGCATTGTCACTTGCTTTCCTATTCTTTAGAAAGCTGCTTTGGGAAGGGCTGATCAAATGGTTAAGGAAGGGTTTCAGCCTAGTGGAGATAACCTTAGTGATTATTTTGTAGACAGTGTTACAAAGACCTATAGGTCTGAATTTTTTTAAGTTGTTAGCATTGGGGATTTTTGGAACTAGACAAAGCAACGTATCATTAATAGTGCTAGGTATTTTACCCGTTTTAAAGGCTTCTTGGCAGAGTTTGGTGACTGAATTCCCCACAATATTCCAATAATTTTAAAAGAAAAAGGGGTGAAGACCATCTGGCCCGGGTACCTTAAAAGGTTTAAAAGAGTAACAAGCCTTGGTAATTTCAGCATGGGTAATAGGGTCATCGAGGAAGGATAGATCCAAGTTAGTAAAACACTTAGGGTCCTTTTTAACGAGGCTCCAATTGCTACTAGTGTGAGAGGATGTGAAAGCCATTTCAAAATAGTTTTTTGTATGGTTAATAATATCATCAGGATTATCAATCCACCT
The DNA here is from genome assembly GCF_001879085.1 of Nicotiana attenuata. Taxonomy (NCBI): domain Eukaryota; kingdom Viridiplantae; phylum Streptophyta; class Magnoliopsida; order Solanales; family Solanaceae; genus Nicotiana; species Nicotiana attenuata. Next base: position 63,199,601 of record NC_031989.1, read on the forward strand.
TCCTTGATCATTTTTGAAAAAATTAATATTATTAACTCTTTTCCTATTGGTGGATACAATATGGTAGAATTTTGTGTTAGCATTACCCTCGTTTAACCAGTGAACTCTAGAACGGAGCTTCCAGTAATCCTCCTCAATACGTAGAATGATATTGTACTCTTGAGTTAATGAGTGTTCTAAGAATTGGAGAAATTTACTACGATAATAGGAAGGGGAGTTTTGAATACCTTTGAGTCTAGCAAGGATGATTCTTTTCTTTTTAAAAATATCCCCAAAAGTAATATTTTTCCAACTAATTACAGCCTTGTTGAATATAGACGTGGCCTTATTACAAGAGTTGTTACACCATGAGTCATTTACTAAGGTCTTGAAATGTGGGTGTTTACACCAATATGGTTCGAGTCTGAAAGATTTATCAAGTAAGTGGCTCTTTTTAGGAATAAGATTTATTAAGAGCGGGTTGTGATCGGAGTGAGTCTTGGGTAAGTGACTAATAGAGGCATTTGGAAAAAATTGAATCCACTCATTATTTCCAAATACCCTATCCATGCTTTCCAATATTAGATCATTATTGCCAAACCTATGATTAGACCAAGTATATTTACAACCTTTATAGCCTAAATCTTGTAGTTTACGATGATTTAAATTGTCCCAAAGCTTGAAGGCCCGTCTACGGTTAAGAGGTCTCCCACCAATTTTATCATTAGTACAAAACACATTGTTAAAATCCCCTCCTACTAACCATGGGACCTTATAAGAGTCAGCTATATTTTTTACATTATTCCACATAATATCCCCTTTAACAATATCAGTGCTGGCATACAAGGAAGAAAAAAGCCATATAAAATTAGTAGGGCGTACCTCAATTGTAGCATGTATTTCATGGTTTCTACGTACAACATTGTGGACAGTCACTTTTGTATGGTCCCAAAGGAGCACCATGCCTCCAGCTTGTCCAACCGCTGGAACCTCAATGAGTTCAGAGAAGCCTCTCTTGCATTCTAGTTTCAAGAGAGGTGAATGAGTTTGCATTCTAGTTTCAAGCAATGTTACCATGCATGGCCTGTGGGTATCAATGAGATCCCTAAAATTTCTCCTAAAGTCGTCATTATTTCCCCCCCCCCCCCTAATGTTCCATATTGATGATAGGCTATAATTGCATATTTTAGTCGCTTATTACACTCGAATTTACTGCACTTTAATTAAGTTTGCGCTTTAATCGCTAGTGTTTTGCACTAATTGTGTGTTTTATGCCTTGTAGGTGTGATTCCGAGCTATATAGATGTTATGAAATGAATTTAAGTGATTTGAAGCTTTGAAGTCTGAGTAAAATCTCAAGGAATTAATCCGGCATCGTGTTCGGAGGTCAAATTTGATAATTAAGTACGAACGAAGACTTGAGGAGGCATATTGCACACTATCTAGTAAAATAGACATAACCTTTTGCTCAGAACTCCATTTGGGCTCCACAATATATGGTTGGAAAGCTAACTCAAAGGGCTACAACTTTCATGTTTTACGTTTTTCCAAATTCCAAATGGAACAGGGTGTAACACCGCTGTTTTGCCGCGACCGCAGCAGAACCGCGGTAGAAGATGGTCGCGGACAACTGAAGAATCAGAGGGCATGTTTGGCCGCGGTTCCACCGCGACCGCGGCAAAACCGCGGCAGGAAGCGAAAATTTCAGGGACTAAAGTGCAAAACATGGGATTTTAAGTCCTAANGGCAAAAATCACGTGCTCACAGCTGCCCCTCTTTGCCCGGAAACACGAAGAGTTTTCGTGCAAAGACAAGTGAGCGGAAATGAGCTATTTTTGCCCGTTCGCATATTCCGTGTGAAGCATTTTGAAAGAGTTGACCGCACCCGGCTTCAGAGGCTGCCTACATATCCCGGGCTAAACAGGAATCAGGTCAGTGTAGTTCGGGAGTGTCTGGTAGCTGGGACTACCAGGAGCTGTGATTTCACTGCTGTTGCTGCTGCTACTGCTCGCTGACCTCCTTATTATACCGTGGTAAAACAAAAGAAGCTAGCCTAAGCTATGATCTATGAGTTACAAAAGATCCTATCTATGTCTTCAAACTTGCTCTTGTGTTGCCTTGAACTTGTATCTTGTATTCTTCCGATGGGATTCTTGTTGTTGCCTTGAATTGTGATTGGGCGATGTTTTGCCATTCCTCCGAATGATGCTTGACTGCTACAATTTGAAATATGTGTCCATTTTTCAGGTGGGCTCCTGCTTGCGACGCTTGAAAAGGTATTCCCTTGTTCTCCAGGTGGGCTCTTGTTTGCGATGCTTGAAAAGGTATTCCCTTGTTCTCCAGGTGGGCTCCTGACCGCGATGCTTGAAAAGGTATTCCCTTGTTCTCCAGGTGGGCTCCTGCTTGTGATGCTTGAAAAGTATTCCCTTGTTCTCCAGGTGGGCTCCTGCTTGCGACAAAATAGAAAAACAAAGAAAATTTTCTGCCCCAGTCTGGTGACTAGGCACATCATGTTATCAGATATTGAAATTAAAGGCTAGAATTTGGATTGTACTTCCCTTGTTTTCAAGGTGGGTGCCTGACTGCTGAAACTTGAAATGGATTCCCTTGTTCTCCAGGTGAGATCCTGACTGCAACAAAATAAACAAACAAAGAAAATTTTCTACCCCAGTTTGGCGGCTGGGCAGACTTGTGAGTTGTTACCTAAGCTATTGATACGATGGTGAGAGCAAAACTAAAGACTTGATTGGCATGTACGTCCTCTGTGAGTAAAACTATTTGACTAAGATTTTTATCCTAGAAGAAAATTCATCAGACTAGGTTTTCTGTTATCTTAGGAGAAAGATTCATCAGACTAAGACTTTGACTCTAGGAGAAGGTTCATCAGACTAGGTCCATTTTGTTGATTATCTTAGGAGAGAGTTTCTTCAGACTAAGATTTTGACTCTAGGAGAAAATTCATCAGACTAGGTCCATTTTGATTATCTTAGGAGAGAGTTTCTTCACATTAAGATTTTGACTCTAGGAGAAAATTCATCAGACTAGGTACATTTTTGATTATCTTAGGAGAGAGAGAGTTTCTTCAGACTAGATTTTGACTCTAGGAGAAAATTCATCAGACTAGGCCTTTTATCCTAGGAGGAAACATTGTGAAAAATAATGGCAAAGGTCAATGATTTGAGAGACTTCCCTTTTGTCGGTTCTCCTCTTGTTCCTTTCCTTTTTCTTTCGGTTATTGTTCCCCTACTGTTGAACCAACTTTCTTGCATTGCTCTGTTCCTGTTTCAAACAACGAAAACTTGTGAGTTTAAAATGTGGTGNGGTACAACATGTTATCAAATATTAAAAGATTAAAAGCTAAAATTTGAATTGTACTTCCCTTGTTCTCCAGGTGGGCGCCTGATTGCTGAAGCTTGAAAAGTATTCCCTTGTTCTCCAGGTGGGCTCCTGATTGCTGAGCTTGAAAAGTATTCCCTTGTTCTCCAGGTGGGCTCCTGACTGCTGAGCTTGAAAAGTATTCTCTTGTTCTCTAGGTGGGCTCCTGACTGCAACAAAATAAACAAACAAAGAAAACTTTCTACCCCAGTTTGGTGGCTGGGAAGATTTGTGAGTTGTTAACAAAATATAGATCACCTAAGCTATTGATGCAATGATGAGAATCAAACTAAAGACTTGATTGGAATGTACGTCTCCTGTGAGTAAAACCAAGGACTTTTGACTAGCAAATTCATCAGACTAGGTTTTCTATCTTAGGAGAACAATTCATCGGACTAATATTTAGATCATAGGAGAAAGTTTATCAGACTAGGTTACTATTTTTTGTTATCTTAGGAGAAAGTTTCATCCGACTAAGATTTTGATCCTAGGAGAAAGTTCATCAAACTAGGTCTTCTATCTTAGGAGAAAGATTCATCAGACTAAGATTTTGATCCTAGGAGAAAGTTCATCAGACTAGGTTTTCTATTTTTGGTATCTTAGGAGAAAGATTCATCAGACTAAGATTTTTACCCTAGGAGAAAATTCATCAGACTAGGTTTTCTATCTTAGGAGAAAGATTCATCAGACTAAGATGTTTATCCTAGGAGAAGGTTCATCAGACTAGGTATTCTATCTTAGGAGAAAGATTCATCAGACTAAGATTTTGATCCTAGGAGAAAGTTCATCAGACTAGGTCTTCTATCTTAGGAGAAAGATTCATCAGACTAAGATTGTGATCCTAGGAGAAAATTCATCAGACTAGGTTGTCTATCTTAGGAGAACAATTCATCAGACTAAGATTTAATGTGAAAAGCAATGGTAGCATTTTATGCATGCTAATCAGACAGGCAAGGGCGAAGATTTGAGAAACTTCCCTTTTGCTGGCTCTCCTCTTCTTCCTTGTTTTTTCTTTTCTTTTCTTTTTCTTTCTTATTGTCGAACCAACTTTCTTGCACTGTTTTGTTCCTGTTTCAAACAGAGAAAACTTGTGAGTTTTAAATGTGGTGGTTGGTTTGTGGCCTTGAACTTTGAGGCCGGCTGCTTCTGCATTTGCCAAGATGACTGATTTTCGCTCGAAGACCTTGCTTGTTCCCGATATCCTCTACCTGTTGCATTGCATGAACAGGCATCCCCCAACCCTTATGTCTCATATGAATCCAAAAGCACGTCTATTGCTCCCACTTCGCGTACATGATGTTCTTTCTTGACTTAATCACTGGCCTCGGCCTTGAAGTTGTATTGTTCCTTCACTTGCCTTGATAACCGATTCTCACTTGGAGACCTTGCTAACCACTTTCCTTAACGCAGAAAATACCTCCGATTCGTTTACCAAGCACCCTCCCTCTGATATGTACCAAACCTTTCATGTTTCATTGAAAATACCTTTGATCCATTCACCCCAAACCCTTCATTTGTTGCATTGTTCATGAATTGACAAATACCAAGCCCTTGCATTTCACAAGGATCCCAAGGCATGTAGATTGTTGCCAACTCAGTGTGCCTGCTGTTTTTCCTGACTTATGACAATTTGATACGCTGGCCAGATCCTGTTTTGTTCAATTGGAAAGCTAGTGGCATATTTTGAAGTCATTTCTCACTTGTTATGACCGAATTGACTCAGGATGAGGAAGTAAACAAGACAAAAGGAACATAGTAGAGGGACAGTGGAAAGAGATGATTCCTAACAAGAATACTACAAAAGAAACCTATCGGATATGGATACCGACTCTAATGACCTTGACATGCATCTGCAACCTATTCTATTGAGCGAATCTGATGTTCAGCTCTTGTTGTACCTTTTCGCCATGAAACTGGGCTTCAATGCTCCGCTTGCCCGATCTGAATCACAATCCTTTTTCGGCTTGTGGTGCCCGTGGGTTTTCACCATCAAGCCTCTCTCATTTCTCTCTTTCTCTCAACTTACAGTCGCCTCAAGGTGCCCGTGAAGGTTTTCACCAATAAGGCTCTCTCATTTTCCATTTCTCTCAGCTTTCATCGCCTTACGGTGCCTGTGAGGGTTTTCATCAATAAGACTCTTTCATTCTTCATTTCCCTTGTTTGGACCGGAGTGTTTCCCCTGATATGATTCACCTCTACCTGCTCGCCTTGGCATCTCTCGACGACTGATCGGAAGGTCATTCTTTGGACCGTAATGTGGGCTTTTGGATGGGGTTAGAAAGAAGGGGTATCAAAGGCTCAAAACAATTCAACATGGGTTCAAAATTACAACTTTCGGAATCAGATTTCTCACAACGATCACAACTTCTGCCCCAGTTTCTTCCTTGGGGACTTTGGACTTTTATTTCGGTGTGACTGAACCTCAGAGAGAGGCCGCCTACGTACCCTTTCGGGATCAAGTCGAACGTAGTTCAGGTCATAGAAATTGCTTTGTTGTTGTGGTTTTTCCTTTCTTTTCTTCCATTTTCTCTTCTTTTCTTCTTGTTGTTTTGTTGTTTTTTTTTCTTCTTTTTCTTTTTCTATTCTTTTTCTTCTCTTTTTTTTCCTTTTTTTTTCTTCTTCTTCCTTTTTCTTCTCTTTTTTTCATTCTTTTTCTTTTCTCTTTTTCCCTTACTTAACTTTCAAGCTTGTGTTTCTGATCTTTGCTACTGATTCCGAAAGAGGGGTATGAAAGAAAACCAATAAGGCTCAAAGGGGTAACGAGGGATAAAGTGTTTAGATAGCAGAACAAAATGCCTTCGTCACTCCAATCTTCAAAGCATGCCAAAATACAAACAACACAATTAAACAAACCAAAGAAATCATACATGATATCTTCTGACTACATCAGGATTGATAACCATATCCACACATTTGCATTCTACATCTGTTAAATACAAAGCACCACTGGACAACATTCGTTACCACAAACGTCCCTGCCAATTTGGGACAAACCTGCCTTTAGCTTCAACCTGATGCGGCAGGATGCGTTTCAATAGTGTTTCTTTATATTCTAACTTCCCCAGTTTCACATGGTTCGGGCTTCAAATGATCTCAAAATGTCCAAATTTATTCTTATTTCCTAATCATCTTCAAAATTGTTTCATCACTTCATTACTAAACTATCTTTTTTTAAATCCAGGCTGAGAATTATGCGTGCATGTCATGTCACCAGAACCAGCATGAAAAGAATTGTAAAAGGAGAAGAAAACTAAACAAAATGACTAGAAATGGCAGGAAACAGAGAATTGCATTAGACTGACGGTGAAAGGGTTTAAACAACAGAACAAACAAGCAAACCTAGACAGCACTAAACAAGCTACTACGTCTAAAAAAACACGGCAAAGTTAAAAGATAGAAGGGTTTGAGTCATAAGACAATATCCGAATTACAACCCTGAAATAACCCGGACAACAGAAATGACAACAAAATAAACCACCAAAACTCCAAGAGATGGAGCAACTTTCCAATTACCAAGCATGACGTCTTAGCCACTGAACTTCACACCAAGATTGCTGGAATTTTCACAAGTCTTCATTACGTTGTTCTGAGCAAACTGCTTCTGGGCTTCTTCTGCCGGCTCATTCTCACGATCAATCATACCCACCATATGCGTCTCATTGTACACAGGGGATGGATCTTGGCCAGTGTTTGTTGCATCTGGATTTTGCACGACGGTGTCGCCTGCATCAATAAGCTTTTGAATTGCACTCTTCAGATTCCAACATTTCTCTATGTCGTGCCCCGGGGCACCTGAGCAGTATGCGCACTGTTGAGAAGGATCGAACTTCTTTGGAGGAGGGTTCGGCGCTTTTATCTGAATCGGCTTCAACATGTCCAGTGTCCTTAACCGCTGAAACAGACTGGCGTATGATTCTCCCAACGGAGTGAAGGCTTTCTTCTTTCGTAACCTCTCATTCTTAAATGCCGGATTGGGCCGAAAACCTGAGCCAGGGTGTTTTTGGGAAGCTCGCGGGGGTAGATGGGCATTTTGAGGAGCTGGGTACTGAGAATATGATGTGCGATTTTGGGATTTCTGTGGAAAGAAGTAGCGTCGGGGAAGGTCATCTAATGCACAAGGATAACCACGGGGGCGATGTCGAGGCTGGAAGTGTTGATCAGGAAAACCTATCTTATCATCGTTTCCGTTCCTCTTTCTCCCAACCAAGCTTACTGGTACGTTCTGAATGGCTTTCGAACAACTCACGATTTTGCCTGACTTGATTCCTTCTTCCACTAGGTCCCCCATTTTTAACACATCATTGAAAGGCTTACCCAGGGCCGGGATCAAATNAAATTAAAAGCTAAAATTTAAATTGTACTTCCCTTGTTCTCTAGGTGGGCGCCTGATTGCTGAAGCTTGAAAAGTATTCCCTTGTTCTCCAGGTGGGCTCCTGATTGCTGAAACATGAAAAATATTCCCTTGTTCTCCAGGTGGGCTCCTGACTGCAACAAAATAAACAAAGAAAATTTTCTGCCCCAGTTTGGTGACTGGGAAGATTTGTGAGTTGTTAACAAAATATAAATCACCTAAACTATTGATGCAATGATGAGAATAAAACTAAGGACTTGATTGGAATGTACGTCTCTTGTGAGTAAAACCAAGGACTTTTGACTAGCAAATTCATCAGACTAGGTCTTCTATCTTAGGAGAAAGATTCATCAGACTAAGATTTTAGATCCTAGGAGAAAGTTCATCGGATTAGGTTTTCTATCTTAGGAGAAAGTTCACCAGACTATGTCTTTTTGTTATCTTGTTATCTTAGGAGAAAGTTTCATCCGACTAAGATTTTGATCCTAGGAGAAAGTTCATCAGACTAGGTTTTCTATCTTAGGAGAAAGATTCATCAGACTAAGATGTTTATCCTAGGAGAATGTTCATCAGACTAGGTATTCTATCTTAGGAGAAAGATTCATCAGACTAAGATTTTGATCCTAGGAGAAAGTTCATCAGACTAGGTCTTCTATCTTAGGAGAAAGATTCATCAGACTAAGATTGTGATCCTAGGAGAAAATTCATCAGACTAGGTTGTCTATCTTAGGAGAACAATTCATCAGACTAAGATTTAATGTGAAAAGCAATGGTAGCATTTTATGCATGCTAATCAGACAGGCAAGGGCGAAGATTTGAGAAACTTCCCTTTTGCTGGCTCTCCTCTTCTTCCTTGTCTTTTTTTTCTTTTCTTTTTCTTTCTTATTGTCGAACCAACTTTCTTGCACTGTTTTGTTCCTGTTTCAAACAGAGAAAACTTGTGAGTTTTAAATGTGGTAGTTGGTTTGTGGCCTTGAACTTTGAGGCCGGCTGCTTCTGCATTTGCCAAGATGACTGATTTTCGCTCGAAGACCTTGCTTGTTCCCGATATCCTCTACCTGTTGCATTGCATGAACTGGCATCCCCCAACCCTTATGTCTCATATGAATCCCAAAGCACGTCTATTGCTCCCACTTCGCGTACATGATGTTCTTTCTTGACTTAATCACTGGCCTCGGCCTTGAAGTTGTATTGTTCCTTCACTTGCCTTGATAACCGATTCTCACTTGGAGACCTTGCTAACCACTTTCCTTAA
>NC_031989.1:63210820-63213468 GCF_001879085.1 Nicotiana attenuata
TGTAAGCCACTCATCGGCATTTTGACGACCATGCCAGTCCAAAGCTGCCCCAGTTAGGCTTTCACTGAAATATGCCATCATCACGTCATCTTTCTCTCCAACAATCCTCATTTCGTTGCAATAGACCCTCAGGCGGGCTACCGGATCTCCGTGCCCATCATACAAGTTGAAGTTTGGTACTTTGAATCCTGCGGGNACCCTGACCTCCCACTCTTCGCTTGTCCCTTAAGGGCTGTTCTGTGCTTGTCAACTTCCTAGGTACCTCATCTCGCCCTGCTCTTCCCGTAACTCTTTCATTTCTACCATGAATCTGCTCATCCCGGGAGCTCTTCTTGTATGGATCAAGGACCCTGTGGGCAACCTCTGGAGGGTGAAATCGGGCATTACGCGCTTTGGGTGGGTATTCATTATCTGGAGTAACGGATATGACAGGAGGGCAATAATGGGGAGAAGTGAGTGCAGGATGAGCGATGGAGCTACTAGGGTAGTTGGGGCGAGTGTGATAAGCGGGTGTATCCGGAGAATATGGAGGATCATCTGGTATTATGTTGGGAGTTTGGGTAAGGGTAGTGTTCGGGAAAATTGGTGGTGGCGGGGGTGGCGCCTTTCCAGTCATCTAGGCTTGATACATGTCTGTCATGTGTTGTCTCAGCATCCGCACCTCTCCAACCAACCCATTATCCCGTTCCACCAACTGTTGTCGAGCACCGGTATCAACCAACTCAGTTCTCTTGTTGTTTGCCATTGCCTTTTGTCCTTGTGTTGTAAAGAAGAGTTACCACTTTCAAACCACAAACCAACCACCTTTCTGGAATGACATGACAAAATGAAACCATCACGTTAGCGTTAGGGCATTTAACATATTGGTACCCGCACATTTGGGGAGTGAATGCACCTAGGCAGTTAACAGTTCCTATTATGCTTTTGATCGGTCGCATGCATCATCCCGGCCTTTTCATTTTTCTTTATTTGCCATGCCTTTCCTCTCATTCTTCCCTCGTGTTTTCCATTGTTTGTTTCTTGCCTTTCCCTCTTTGCTTTTGCTTTTCTCTCTTTTTTTTCCCTCTTTTTTTTTTTGCCTTGGTTTTTCCTTGTTCCTATTCGCTCCTTTCCTCAAAATTGTTTTCCCGCTCTTTTCTTTTCTTTGTTCCCTTTTTATTTTCTCTTGTTTGCTTTTGTTTGGTTCCTTATTTTCTTTTGTTTTTCTTTTTCCCTCTTTTGTTTTTCTTTCCTTTCTTATTTTTCCTTGTTTTTTTTAGTTACGGTCGAATCCTATGGAGATTGCCTACGTATCACGACCCCGTGTGAATCAGACCGAGCGTAGTTCTTGCAAATTAATGCAAAATAAGGAGATATTTTTTTTTGGATTTTCATATTTGGTTTTCTTTGAAGGGAAACTACAGAAGCAGACCCAAAATAACAAACTACAAACTCGACGATTAAAACTAGATCAAGAGTACATCAAAGCTTCATATCCTGGGACCCGTGGGGCATCACTCGGCATCGCCACAGGCTTCCGCAAGACTGAGAAGGTTTCAATGTCGACTGCGACTATTTTTAAAAACAACTGGCCATGTAATGGCTTATTTTGACAAAGTGGCTATTTTTTGCAAAATTTCAATTGAAATACAAAACTCGATTTTGCAGATACGGCCTTTCAACACTTCCGAGAGGGAGATTTTAAGACTGTGCCCGCAAAAAAAAATGACTCAGGGTGGCTGTTCTTGCAAAAACGGCCTTCCGGCGTCCTTTTGAGGGATATTCGGCTTATTTAAACAAGAATGGCATCACCCGACTTATTCATAACGAAAATTAAAATTTGACATTTTTTGGCTATTTTTTTTTTTTGCAAAAGGGGTGGTTGGACCCGATGAGGGTTGCCTACGTATCTCACACTTGGTGAGAATCAAACCAGCATAGTGCGGGCAAATAAAACTAACTATTTTCGAAACCAAAACTCTTTTTGTTTTTTGTTGACAAATTCACTATTTCTGAAAGCAAGACTCTTTTTATATTTTCTTTTTAGTGGAAAATAAAACAAACTAATTTGAAAATAAAACTCTTTTTTTCTTTTCCATTGGCAAACAAAACAAAATAAAAAAACTACTTTTCTTCTTTTTCTTTCATTTTCTCAAAAATCCGGCAACATTTCGGCACTATTTGGACATTGGTTTTTTCTAATATAGGTAATTAACTCTCCATACTGCTATTTTCTTTTTTTCTCTCTCTTTTTTTTCAATATTGCCCAGATATTCAAAGCCGGTCAGCATGCGAGTCCAAAACAGATAAATACACAAATAGGATGCATCAGGATGGTCCATTATTCCGGGTACACCTGTCCTAGACGGACCCAACCTCTGTGTTGAGTCCCCTAAGTCAAAATGCACGTGATGCAGATAAGCGTTCCTACTAGGGATCCGGCATGAGGTCAAGTTATTCTAAGTTCAAAACCTGGGTATAGGTTCTAGACTGTGTACCCGAGCGGACAACTCGAGTCGAGGAGGGGGCTACGTACCGGGGACCCGCGGGATCGTCCGGCTTAGTAATTGTCCGACCTCTTTCTTATTTCAAGGTATGAAACTAATAGAATAGGGAGTCACAACCAGTAAGCACATCCCCGGAGGTGAGAAGAGAAGGATTTCGGCACA
>NC_031989.1:63213568-63241388 GCF_001879085.1 Nicotiana attenuata
AGGGTCATATGGCAAATCTGCCGATTTAAACTCAATTATGAACTGTTTATAGATGCGTATAAGCTGCATATATATAGTGTTTTCGAAGCTTAGGATGTAAGGAACAATTTTCGTGAAGGAACTACAGGCATTCGGAAGTTCGTTGGAGAGGTATGTTAAGGCTAAACTCTGTCCTTCCTTTTAGCACGAATTTTGGGAAATTCCTAAGACGTCGAATGTGATATTTTACTATTCTATTTCTAGAAAGACCTTCTGTGAAAGGCATTGGGATCGTAGCTGAAGTATTTTCATGATGCTATTAGGTTGATATTCCACTCGTTCGGTTAAATAGGATTTTCGACATCTATATATGTCATTTGTTCGACTTTCTTAACTATATGTCTATATATATATATATATATGAATTCTTATTCGTCTTTGGGTTGTGTGACTAGAAAATAAAGGCATTTAGTATTTGCGATCAGTCCTTTTTCCTTGTTAAAGTGTATCTTAAAATCTCTAAAGTAATACGTCGATTTCCAAAAATCTCAAATATAATTTTTATGTTTAAATTACTAAAACACTTGATTTTTGAAATACTTTCTTTTACTAAGTATCAATAAATTAGGTATAAGGACTAAGTGAAGTACCTTAAGCTTTTTATGAACATCTTCAGAGTTAAGTTATCTTTCTAAAAGTCGAGTTAATTTTTCAAGCTTATTCAAATAATAAAATATGAGGTTCCACGAGACAATTGTGTGCGACACGAAGGTGATTATGAGATTATGAGAATAAGAGTACCAATGAGCCAAGATTGGCTAAGTTCTTGTTATGGCCTATTATGTGCATTCAAAGTTCATATCATACATGGCATATTATGCATGGGACTTCGAGCTATAATCGGAGGTAAGGGGCCCATTTGCCCAAAAGGCTATATGTATTGTACAGATGGCCACAGGTTGTAATATGATACCGGTTAGCTACTGGAAGAGACCGCCATTGCTAGCATTTGGTTGGGTATGTCATGCATTTGCATCAATATATATGTATTCACGACATATGATTACATGAGCATACCATGCATATTTGATTACTATGAGGTCGGATGTCGGCCATGGAGGCTATCAGAGTTTCAGTGTCAGGTGGTATCTCTATTACCGTTTTTTTCATCAGCTATGTATGATTCTACTTTCTGCCTTACATACCAGTACATTTTTATTCGTACTGATGTCCCGGTTCCTGGGGACACTGCATTTTTGTTTCGTGCGTGCAGGTCCAGGTAGGGACTCTGATCGACCCCTCCGCTAGGATTTCGAGGTTCAACTGTGAGTTGGTAAGCTCCACCTCTTCCTGGAGCTATCATAGGATGGTTACTTTTGTTATACAGTTTGGGTATAGTCGGGGCCTTGTCTCGACAGTGCTTATGACACTCTTAGAGGCTATTGTGGACACAGTATTCTGGGTTTCTTTTTGCAGCTTTCAGTCTCCAGCCCATAGGCTTGGCATGTATATATATGTGTGTAGGCATGTATGTCTCCGATCGCGGCCTCGTCGGCCAGCTAGTACTTTATTATTTTGGCTCGTCTACCTTTGTTTATATGGCTTATTGTTATTCAGGTCATGACCTTAATGGTCCAGGCTTAGTATTTCAGATGTTGTGTTGCCCGATCTGTTGGGCCCCCCAGTTTAGTTAGCTAGTATGTCTAATGGCTAACTCGATCGAATACAGTATCGAGTGCCAGTCGTGCCTCCCCTAGTTTGGGGCGTGACAAACTTGTGGCAAAACAAGAGAGAGAAGTCAAGCGGAGAAAGGCGTATGTGAAAAAGAGAGAAAGAGAAGTGGCAAATGAAAATGAGGAAAAAGCCGGGATAACGCAAGCAACCGATCAAATGCATGATAGAAATGGTTAACTGCTTAGGTGCATTACATTCCCCAATGTGCGGTTTCCTATCTATTAAGCTCTAATCACTAACAAGTTTGTTGTTGATATATCAGTACAGAAAGGTGGTTGGTTTGTGGTTCCCGAAGTAGTAACTCCTCTCCATAACATAAAGTCAAAAGGCGATGGCGGACAACAACAAAATTGGGTTGGTTGATACCGGTGCCCGAAATCAGTTGGTTGAACGGGACACTGGTTTGGCTGATGAGGTAGGGATGTTATGACAACACATGATGGACATGTATCAGGCTTGGATGACTGGGAAGGCACCACCCCCGCCACCACCTAGCTTCCTAGATGCTGCCCTTACCCAAACTCCGAACACAATGCCAGATGATCCTCCATACTCTCCAGATCCACCCGCTTATCACAGCTTTCCCAACCACCTTAGTATCTCCATCACTCTTCCTACAATTACCTTTCCCCAAAGTTGCCCTCGTGTCATATCCGCTATTCCCAACAATGAATACCCACTCAAAGCTCATGATGACAAATACTACCCCGTAGAGGTTGCCCACAAGGTTCCTTACTCATATAAGCAGAGCCCTCGGGATGAGCTTCATGCTGAAAATGAAAAGATCACAGGAAAAGAAGGGCGAGATGAGATGTCCAGGAAGCTGAAAAGCATAGAACAGTCTGGGCGAAATGAGATGTCCAGGAAGCTGAAAAGCATAGAACAGTCCTTAAAGAACATGCAAGGGATGGGAGGCCAGGTGAGCGTGGCCTACAAAGATTTGTGTCTATTTCCTAATGTTCAATTGCCGGTGGGATGTAAGATGCCAAAGTTTGATTTGTATGATGTGCACGGAGACCCGGTCGCGCACTTGAGAGGATTCTATAGTAAAATGAGAAGAGCTGGCGGGAAGCATGAGTTATTGATGGCATACTTTAGCCAGAGCCTGACTGGGGCAGCTTTGGAAGGGCATACTCGTCAAGATGTTGTTAAGTGACATACATTTGCAAGCATCCAACAACCCTAGAAAACTGGGGCATAGAGGGAAACAAAGGCAAAAAGATAATTTCACGCCCATTGGAGAGTCCTACACAAACTTGTTTGAAAAGTTAAAACATTCTGGCCTGATTGAGCTGCTCCTCGGCTATACGCCGGACCCATATGCAAAAGGATTTGATCCTACTGTACGGTGCATGTACCACTCTAATGTACAAGGGCATAGCATTGAAGATTGTCGTGCTTTGAAAAGGGAAATAGAAAGAGTGATTCACGAAGGACTAATTGTGGTCCAAGGCTGTAATACCCCAAGTGTCACACGTAATCCTCTACAGGTACATGACAACACACAGATTGTTGAGATGGTTGGCAATGACGAAGGGTTGGTCAAAGGAGTCAAAGGAGCCACTTCGTGAAGTTAATGATATTGAAATTGGTAATGGTCATGGTTATATTGATGTGGAACTCAGTGGCTAAGATGTCGTGCTTGGTAATTGGAAAGACGCTCCATCTCTTGGATAGCCAGGGAGGAGTCTTGGTGGTTTATTTTGTTGTCATTTCTGTTGTCCGGTGTATTTCAGGGTTGTAATCCTGATATTGTCTTGTGGCTCAAACCCTTCTATCCTTTTATTTTGCTTGGTTTGATTAGTCGTAGTAACTCGTTTAGTGCTGTCTAGGTTTGTCCCAGGGTTGTAACCCCAGTTTAGTGCTTGTTTTGTTGTTCGAACCGTTTCACTGTCTGTCTAATGAAATTTCCCGTCTTCTGTTATTTCTAGTCATTTTTTGTTTAGTTCTCTTCTCCTTTTATAGTTCTTTTCCTTACTGACTCTAGTGACATGACATGCATGCGTAATTCTAGGCTTGGTTTTAAAAGTTAGCCTAATCATGGAGCAATGAAACAATTTTGAAGATGATAGGAACATTTGTGAGAAGTAAGTCAAGACATTTTGAGATCCTTTGAAGCCCGAACTGTGTGAAACTGGGGCAGATAATTTGGGAAGTTAATAGGGTGGCAAGAATTCATTAAAGTAGAGTGCATCTCGGACGATTTGAAGCAAGCAACTTTGAGTTCAAGTGCATCTCAAGTTACAAGAAAAAGTCAAGAAAGTTTTCTCCGAATTGACGGAGGATATCCATTGTGAAAAGGAATCACCTAAGGAGGGTACTGTACTTGACAAGGCATTAAATAAAAGTGGAAGGCATATCAGTAATATCAATGCCGAAGCCAATAGAAATATTGTGCATAATCTTCAATTTTCATTTCAAGTTGCATGTGTTGTACTTGGCATTTTTAGAGAATGGGAGGCCCTCTTTCAGCTACCAAAACACTTATACCATTTGATACCCTTTTGAGCCTACGTCTAATTTCTTTGACCTCTCTTCTTTTGGAATCAAGTTAAAGAAACACGAAAAGAAAAAAAAGTTCATGCCCCCATAAGTTTATTATAGAAAGTTCATTCCCAAAAGGAAAATTCAAAAAAAAAAGAGAGAAAAGTAGAGATAAAAAAAAGAAAAGAAGAAAAAAAAAGAAAAAGGGAAGATAAAGAAAAAGAAAGAAAAGAAAAAAAAAGAGAAAAAGAAAAATAGCAACAACAAAAATAGTCTTCTGAACTACGTTTGACCTGATTCTTGTCACCACAAGATACGTAGGCAGCCTTAGGGTTCGGTCATACCAAAAAAAATAATAAAATATTTCATAATCCCACGAAATCGAGAGTGGAAAATTCAAAAAAGAGGGAAAAATAGATTCAAATTCCCCTGTTTTAGAGATTGGGGCAAAGTTTTTAGAATGGATTCAAAAAGATATAAATAAATTAACCCCGTTGTCTTAGTTATTTTTGAGCCTTTATGATATCCTTTCTTTCTAACCCTATCCAAAAGCCACATTACGGTCCAAAAGACCTCCCGGATAATCTTTGAGAGTGCTGAGTTTAGACACGCCACGAGCATATGATGTTTTACTCTGGTCAATACCTTGCCATCTGCAGAATCAGAGGAAATGAGAAGAAATGAACAAGATGAGAGAGTCTTATTGGTGAAAACCTTCGCAGGCACCATAAGGCGATGGTGAGTTGAGAAAAAGAACAAAATGAGAGAGGCTTGGTGGTGAAAACCCTTCGGGCACTACAAGTCAAATAAGGATTGTGAATCAGATTGGATAATCGGAGCATTGAAGCCCAGTTTCACGTTTTAGAGATACAACAAGAGTTGAACATCAGACTTGTTTGACAGATTAGACCACTTAGTCCAAAGGTGCATGTCATGGTCATTAGAGTTAGTTTCCACATCTGATAGGTTTCTACTTTGTAGCTTTCTTGTTAGGAATCATCTCTTTCCATTGTCCTTTATTCTGTTCCTTGTGTCCTGTTTACTTCCTCTTCCTGAGTCCGTTTGGTTAGAACAAGTGAGAAATGACTTCAAAATTTGCCACCAGCTTTCCAATTGCACAAAACGGGATCTGGCTAGCACATCAAAGTGGCATAAGTCAGGAAAGAACAACGTGCGCACTGAGTTGGTAACAATCAACATGCTTTGGGATTCATGTGAAATGCAAAGGTTTGGTATATATCAATTCATGAACAATGCAACAGATGGAGGGTTAGGGTGAACGGATCCAAGGTATTTTCTGTGATAAGATTGACAAAGAAAGTGGTTAACCAGTGACAAGCAAGGTCTTTCAAGCAGAAATCAAAGTTATCATGGTAAGTGATGGAGCAATAGACCTGAAGGCCAAAGCTAGTGATTTAAATCAAGAAAGAACAACATGCGCACTGAGTGGATGGCAATTGACATGCTTTGGGTTTCATGAGAAACACAAAGGTTCAGTACATGTCAATGCAAGAGCACAATGCAATAGATGAATGGTATTGGATTTGAACAGATCAGAGGTATTCTCCGTGATAAAGGTGATAGAGAAAAGCGGTTAGTCAATAAACAGGCAAGGTCTTTCGTGTTGAAACCGAAGTTACCATAGGAAGTGAAGAAGCAATCGCTCTCAAAGTTCAAGGCCACAAACCAACCACCATGTTTAAATTCACAAGTTTTCTTTGATTGAAACAAGGGCAGAAATTTCATTTGTTTCGGAGAAACCCTCCGTAAGGAAAAACAAGCACCAGACAGGTTTGACCGTAAATTCTAAGGATCCTCCTGGAAAATGAGACCTAGTTTAAAATTCAAAACAATCATGAGTAGCAAAATCTAGCATAAATGTACCCCGAAGGAATATAAGTCGACTTCAAAGTTTAAATGCTTGAGATAGGATTCAATTAGGAGTTTTCAGGACCCTCCTGAATAATGGGACTTAGCTCTAAATTTCCATTAGATAACAAGATTTAGCAGAAGTCACGCCTTTAGAAAATATAATTTGGATTTAAAACCATCATTTAACTAGGAGTTTTCAGGACCCTCCTGGATAATGGGATCTAGCTTTCAAATTCTTAGTGATATTTGGTAACATGATTCAGTTAACACTCACAGATGTGCCGGGCTACCAAACTGGGGCAGAAAATTTTCTTTGTTTGTCTATTTTGTTGAAATCAGGCACCCACCTGGAAAGCAAGGGAGAACAACATGAGTTTTAAGGATGAAAAGTAGTTCAAGGTCAAGCAATCAGGAGCCCACCTGGAAAGCAAGGGAATACAATCCAAGTTTCAGCAATCAGGCGCCCACCTGGAGAGCAAGGGAATACAGTTCGAGCTTCAGCAATCAGGCGCCTACCTGGAAAGCAAGGGAATACAGTTAAAGTTTCAGCAATCAGGCGTCCACCTGGAGAGCAAGGGAATACAATTCAAGTTTCAGCAACCAGGCGCCCACCTGGAAAGCAAGGGAATATAGTTCGAGTTTCAGCAATCAGGCGCCCACCTGGAAAGCAAGGGAATACAGTTCAAGTTTTAGCAATCCGGCGCCCACCTGGAGAGCAAGGGAATATAATTCAAGTTTCAGCAATCAGGCACTCACATGGAAAGCAAGGGAATACAGTTTTAGTTTCAGCAATTAGGCGCCCACCTGGAGAGCAAGGGAATACAATTCAAGCTTCAACAATTAGGCGCCCACCTGGAGAGCAAGGGAATACAGTTAACGCTTCAGCAATCAGGCGCCCACCTGGAGAGCGAGGGAATACAGTTCGAGTTTCAGCAATCAGGCGCCTACCTGGAAAGCAAGGGAATACAGTTCAAGTTTTAGCAATCAGACGCCCACCTAGAAAGCAAGGGAATACAGTCCAATTTTCAGCAATTAGGCGCCCACCTAGAAGGCAAGGGAATGCAGTTCAAGTATTGGCAATCAGGAACCCACCTGAAGACCGATGGGGAGCAGCAATCAAGTGTTGGAAATCAGGAGCTCACTTGGAGAATCAAGGGAAGTCAAACCAAGTTTCGAAGGAAGACAGTTCAAGTTATGGCAATCAGGCGCTACCTGGAGAATAAGGGAATTCACTTCAAGTCAGCAACAAATGAAGCTCGTGGCGAGAATGCGAGTCAACGGTCCGAGGTGATCAACAGAAGTTAGTCACAATCCAGAATGAAAAAAAAGAAAGACGAAAAGTGAATCCAAATGTATAAGTTGATGAAAGATGTGAATTGCTCAAGACATGGCTGAAATCACAAGCATGGTGTGTCCGGTTTTGATCCGAAAAGCTGAAAAAGAACGAGCTAGCACATGCAATTAGCAAGCGTCAAGGTTCAAATCCAAAGTATGCATGAAGAACTATTCAAGACTCAAGATCAAGCTTCAGAAGACTTAGAGATAGGAATCTTGTAACTCGTAGTTGATAGGCTTAGCCAGTCTTTTTCATGTTTTGATTTTTGATGTAACATCAGGACCGCAGACCGAAACCTCGGCGGAACGACACCTCGGCCGGCTCTCCACCTCGGTATACTCTGTCACCTCACTGACCTCTGAACTACACGTGGCCTGATTCCTTTATATCTAAGGATATGTAGGCAGCTCAGATACCAGGGCTCAGTCACATTCCCCTTTTCTCAATTAAAGTCTCTCCCAAATAAGGGTCGGGTCAAAAAACCTGTCTAGTCGTTCTTTGTCTGAAAACTCTTCGCGTTTCCAGTCAAAGAGGGGCAGCTGTAGGCATGTGATTTTTAACCCTCCCCAAGATTTTTCATATTTCAGCACGTAAATATTTAATTTAGGCCTAATATAGCTATTTCAACTCATTTTTACTCTTTTACTTTTATTTTATTACAAGAAAACGAAAATTACAAAAAATAGGTTCATTAATGTTTTGTAGTCATTTTTAATCTTGAAAAAATACAAAAAAAAATAGTTTTGTTTTAATGGTCAGTCTTATTTTAATAATTATTTTTACTTAAGTAGAGCTAATTAATATTTTTTATAATACTTTAAGTTAATTAAGTTAATTTTAAACATAGCTAGTCATAAAGGCCCAAGTTTCTAGCCCGTTCCATAAGCTCAATATCCAATACCCACTAAGCCAATCCTAGGGACCCTTCTAGACTCTTCTTTGGAACAACAAAAAAATAAAAATACCCTAAGGACTTAACACAAAAAGACCTAGGGACTAATTGGCAAAATACACAAAAATACACATTTAGACCTAGATCTATATAATAGGGGTAATGCCTAATGCTGAAGGAGACAAAAATACACAAAAAAATAACGCCTACAATGAGCTGAAGAAAAAGAAAAGAACGCCTGGGAAAAACTCCAAGAGGCTGAGCGCCGCAAAATCAGAACGGGGATCCCCTTCTTATGTCGTCTTCTTCGACTCTTTCGGCTCCACCGTTTTCATTCTTTTTCTTCAGCAACCAAGCCAAAGCCATCGCTCCGACTCCTTCACTTCACGCCAAACGACCCCATCTCCCACAACTGAACGGAGTTTCACACACACACACACATACACCACGACGCACATACGCATAAAAAGTGAGGAGTCAGCTGCTGCTTCTTCACTCTTGAACGCACGCAACAACAGCTGATCTCGTCATTTCCATCAGGCAAGAGACAACTCCAGATTAGGAGCTACTGTCATCGAGTTAGTCGGGTCTTTTTTCTGATTTAGTCTGAGCTTTTCGGTGAGCGTCGAAGTCGTGGTTAGTCGTTGTTCGTCTCCGGTTCTGTCCGTGGTTGCCGGTCTGAGGTTTCAGTCAGCACCTCATGTGGGTTTCGTTTCTTTGTATGCAGCAAAAGGTTAGAAATCCTTCAATTGAAATGTCCACCCCTAAATTGTTGTTGGTTCAATGTTATATTTAAATGGGTTTATGATGCTTCTTGTTCATATGCTTCTCTCTGTAATTTTTTTATTATTCTGTCATATCTCTTGATCTTAAGTAGGTGTTCATGCTTGAATAGCTTCAATAATTTTATCTTGTGCTCAAATGAATCTAGAATTGTCAGTTAACTTGGGTTATTAGATCATGAGTTGAATAATTCAAAGGGCATGTGTTTTCCTTTGTTGGTTGATTGCTAAAATAAATTCGGCCCTGTGATGCTTTACTCTGTTGTTGGTTTGCTTTTGATCCGTGGTTACAAATTGATTTAATTGTTCCTCTAATTATTAGTAGATGCATATTCAATTTCTGTTAATCATAGTTTGGTGGGGCTCTCTTTTAATTTAATAGCATAAATGTGGGTAGATATAAGAAAAGGGCAATTTTATATTCACAAAAAGGGCAATGTTTGCTAAGGAATAACTGATAATGAATTAGCATAAAAAAAGTGTGAGAACCTTTTCTTGAATTGATGTTTTAATTCCCCGAATCGAGCATTAACGTTGAGCTAAAGAAGATCTTAAAAAAAAAAAAAGAAATTTAAGCATCAGATTGTTGTAAAAAAAATTCCATTAGTTGATATACACTTCATCTCCAAATGATTTCTAATGCATGGCCCTCGCTCAATTTGCATTTGAATTAGAATTCGAGGCATGCCATTTAGTTGAATTTCCATGGCCTCGCGAATTTAAAAATGCGTAGTTTCTTTAGGCGCGCTATTTAATAATTTACCTTCCTAAACTCGGGTGCGCATTTATGTGACCCAAATCCAAATCACAACAACGTTAGATAAAATGTGTTGCGGACTGCGGGTGCATTTATGTGACGCGGTTCAAGACGTATTTTAAATGATGTTGCAATTTTCCTTAAAAATGAATAAAAGTTGTTATAAAGTTAAAATTGAACCATAGGCTAAAACATGTACTAAAATCAGATAATAGGCCAATTATAACAGTTGGGCGACCGTGCTAGAACCACAGAACTCGGGAATGCCTAATACCTTCTCCCGGGTTAACAGAATTCCTTACCCGGATTTATGTGTTCGCGGATTGTAATACAGATTCAATCTTTTGCTCGATTCGGGATTTGAACCGGTGTCTTGGGACACCATAACTTATCCCAAGTGGCGAATCTGAATTCTAAATAAATAATCCCGTTTCGATTGTCACTTTAAGTTGGAAAAAACTCCCTTATACCCTTTACGGGGTGTAGGTAAAAAGGAGATGTGACAACGTTGACTTTCCTTTGGAGTATGAGGTGCTTTGGCAAAAGACATTCTTTGATCGCTTGGTGCAAGTACATGTCGTTTTGTTGCCGTGGGTCCGGCTCACACGGGCACAGTTCATTCGACCGTTTGGCCCGGTACATCTTTTTCCTATTGGAATCCTATTTGGAATTCCTCGGTTCTTCCGAGGGGGTGACCTTTCGAGAGGTGCCCTCCAATGTTCGAGGCTGATTGCAAAGGAAGCCTAGAAAATTTGTTGTATTCTCCGTAGGTAGCATAGGTGTTGCCTCGTTAAAAACCATGTCGTTAATACCCTCTTTGGGACAAAATACCGTCGAAGGAAAAGAGTGCAACGCTTGCTCGAGGGTATTTACGGAATTCTCAATCGGGTGCCCTAGCAGTCATATCGTTTTATCATCGATATATTCCAGTTTCTCGGAAGTTGTTCGCCCTCCATGGTGTCGAGCTTATAAGATCCCTTGCCAACTACTCTGAGAACACGGTAGGGTCCTTCCTAGTGCTGGCACAACTTCCCTTCATTAGGGTTTCGGGTGTTGAGAGTGACCTTCCTTAGGACTAAGTCCCCGATCCCGAAATACCGGAGATTTGTTCTCCTGTTATAATATCTTTCGATTTTCTGCTTCTGGGCGGCCATCTGGATCAGCGAGGCTGCTCGTTTTTCATCTAGTAGTTCGAGGGCCATTGTCATGGCCTCGTTGTTCGAGCCCTCATTAGTATGCTGGAACCTGGTGCTCGGCTCCCCGACTTCCACTGGTATCAAAGCCTCAGCACCGTATATTAGAGAGAAAGGCATTCCCCGGTGCTTGATTTTGAAGTTGTTTGATATTCCGCTAGCACCTCGGGCAGCGTTTCTCTCCATTTTCCCTTGGCTCTCTCCAGTTTCTTTTTTATGTTCTGAATGATGGTTTTATTTGTGGATTCAGCCTGGCCGTTTGCACATGGGTGGTAAGGAGTTAACGGGATTCTCTTGATTTTGTGATCCTCAAGGAACTGTGTTACCTCGCTCCCGATGAACTACCTCTCGTTATCGCATGTTATTTCAGATGGGATTCCGAATCAGCATATGATGTGATCCCATATAAAGTTGATGACTTCCTTTTCTCTTTTTTTTCCAAGGCCTGTGCTTCCACCCATTTTGGAAAGTAGTCAGTCATAAATAAAATGAATCTAGCTTTTCCTGGAGCTGTCGGCTCAGGACGGACGATGTCCATTCCCTATTTCATAAATAGTCATGGTGATAAAACAGAATGTAGTTGCTCGCCGGGCTGGTGAATCATAGCAGCGAATCTCTGGAATTTGTCGCACTTTCGGATGAATTCTTTGGTGTCTTTTTCCATGTTGTCCCAATAGTACCCTACTCTTGTCACCTTCCAGATTAAGGAATCGGCACCGAAATGATTTCCATATGTTCCCTCATGAATTTCTCAGAGTACATTTCTGTGTCACCTGGCCCTAGGCATACCGCCAGGGGGCCATCGAAAGTTCTCCTGTACAGTGTCTTATTTTCGTCGAGCGAGAATTGGGCCGCTTTGGTTCGCAGGGCCCTTAATTCTTTTGGATCTGCGGGCAGCTTCCCGTCCTTTAAATAATCAATGTATTTATTCTTCCATTCCCATGCTAGGCTGGTGGAATTAATCTCTGCGTGACCTTCCTCGACCACAGATTTAAACAATTGGACAACAGACCCGAGGAGTAGGTCCTCTTCTTCAATGTAAGATCCCAGATTCGCGAGGGCGTCAGCCTCGCTGTTCAGCTCTCGAGGTACATGGACTAAGGTCCATTCATTGAAGCGGCGCAGTGCGACTTGGATTTTGTCCAAGTATCTCTACATCCTGTCTTCTCGAGCTTCATAGCTCCTATTCACCTGGCTTACTACGAGGAGTGAATCGCATTTCGCCTCAACGGTCTCGGCTCCCAAGCTTTTGGCCACTACTAAACCTACAATCATAGCCTCATACTCGGCTTTATTGTTAGTCAACATTGCGGTTTTTGTGGATTGTCTGATTACGCCGCCAACAGGTGGCTTTAGGACTATACCGACCCCAGATCCTTCTATGTTTGTGGCGCCGTCTGTGAATAGGGTCCATACCCCGAAAGACGTGCCTGATTTTAGTAAAATCTCCCTCATTACCTCGGGCACGACGGAGGGCGAGAAATCTACCACGAAGTCCGCCAGAATTTGGGACTTGATGGTCGTTCGAGGTTGCTACTATATCATACCCTCCGCGTTCGATGGTCCATTTGGCCAATCGGCCTGATAGCTTGGGTTTGTGCAGTATGCTCCGAAGGGGGTACGTTGATAGAATGCAGATATGGTGACATTGAAAATAGGGCTTCAGCTTTCGCAAGGCGCTTATCAGCGCGAGAGCCAATTTTTCTAGATGGGGATACTGGGTTTTGGCGTCCCCCAGGGTCCGGCTTACATGTTAAATAGGAAATTACGTACCTTGCTCCTCTCGAACCAGTATGCCGCTTACCGCTATTTGAGACACGGCTAGGTACAGATATAGTGTTTTATCTTCCTTTGGCGTATGCAACAAAGGTGGACTAGTCAGATATCGTTTTAGTTCCTCTAAGGCGTGTTGGCATTCTGGAGTCCATTCGAAGTTGTTCTTTCTTTTGAGTAAAGAGAAGAAATGATGGCTCTTTTCTGATGACCTTAATATGAATCTGCCTAGGGCCGCTATCCGCCCTGTTAGCCGTTGTATGACCTTCACATTGTTCACCACTGTGATTTCTTCGATGGCCTTTATTTTGTCAGGATTAATTTCTATCCCCCTGTTTGATACCATGAAGCACAGGAATTTGCCCGAACCCACTTCGAAGGCGCACTTCTCGGGGTTGAGCTTCATGTTGTAACTTCTGAGGATGTCAAAAGTTTCCTGCAAATGATTCAAATGTTCCTCTACGCGCAGGGACTTAACTAGCATATAATCAATATATACCTCCATTGATTTACCTACTTGATGCTCAAACATTTTATTAACTAGGCGCTGGTACGTTGCCCTTGCATTTTTTTTTCCCGAAAGGCATTACGTTGTAGCAGTAGGTACCATACTTTGTGATGAACGAGGTTTTTTCCCGGTCCTCGGGGTTCATCTGGATTCGATTATACCCCGATTAGGCATCGAGAAAGGTTAGGGTCTCGTGGCTTGCCGTAGCATCGATCAGACGATCCATATTAGGCAATGGGAAGGAATCTTTGGGACACGCTTTGTTCAAGTCTTTATAATCTACGTACATTCTTAGCTTGTTTCACTTTTTAGGCACCACCACTATGTTGGCTAGCCATCCGGGGTACTTTACTTCTCTAATGGATCCTATCTTAAGAAGTTTTGTTTCCTCTTCTTTGATGAAGGCATGTTTTACCTCGTACTGTTGTCTTCTCTTCTGCTTTACGGGTTTAAATTTGGGATCAACGCTCAGCCTGTGGGAGGTTATTTTTGGCGGAATTCCTGTCATATCTAAGTGGGACCAAGAGAAACAGCCGATATTGTTACTAAGAAATTGAATGAACCCTTTCCTAATTTTGGGGGTTAACCCCGTTCCCAAGTATACCATACGATCCCGGAGGTGTTCGATTAAAATGGTCTGCTCCAGATCATCGACTGTCGATTTAGTTGCGTCCGATTCTTTGGGGGAGACAAAGGTCCGAGGAGCGAAGAAATCTTCCTCGTCGTCTTTGGGGATCTGTGTGTTCCTAACCTCGTCTGAGGTCGGGTGCATGGAGATCGATGCCTTATGGTGAACTGCGAACATTTCTTTCGCCGCCCGTTGTTCTCCATGTATGGTCGTTATGCCGTCCTTCGTGGGAAATTTTATTACCTAATGTGAGGTTGACGGTACTGCCCTCATGTTGTGTATCCAAGGCTTGCCGAGCAATGCATTGTACCTCATGTCGCTGTCGATGGCTTGGAACTTGATGCTCTGAATCGCGCCGGACTTGTCGATTGGGAGGATGATCTCTCCTTTCGTTACTTCGCCGGTCATGTTGAAGCCGTGGAGTACTCGAGGGATGGGGGTGACTCGATCGAGCAGCCCCAGTTGTCCTACTACCTCTGATCTAATTATGTTGGCCGAGCTGCCTGGATCCACGAGCACGCATTTTATCCTGGTATTGTTTAAAAGAAACGAGATTACTAGTGCGTCGTTGTGCGGTTATATCATGGACTTGAGGTTTTCCTCGCTGAATGCGAGGGTGTCTTCGGGCACGCGATTTCGAGTCTGTCCCTCTTCTATCGTGGAGTTTTCATCAGTTTGAACATGGGTCCTTGGGGGACGTTGGTTCCTCCAATTATCATATAGATGTCGTGTCGGAGAGTCTCCCCTTCCTCCCGGGTTGAGTTTTGCGGTGGTGTACCGACATCTGTAGTAGTCATGTCCTTCTCTTTGTGTTTTTTGAGGTTGTTGCTCTCAACTCTGTTCACCGAGCCAGACATTTTGTCCTGAAATCGAAGATATTGGACAAGAAAGAGTGTGAAAGATAACTTGCGTTGTGTAACAAAACCAGCAAGAAAATAATCACTATTATTTTTAGCCCCAGGGTGGGCGCCAAACTGTTTACCGTAAAAATGGCAATAACAATTAAATTTGTTGATGGGACTATAAAAATACCTGATCTACTTTTATGCTAGTTGTTTAAGCAGTTTATGCTAGATATGTTGAGATAAAAGATGAAATGCGAGCTAAAATGGAGTTATAATAAAACCGAGGGGTTTACTATTCGGGCCTCGGACTGACCGATGAGGGGCCTCGAGGTCGATACCTGGGCTGGGGCTCGAGCTATCGGGGAAGGGATAAAATTTAGAATATAATCGTTAGAGGCTCTTTATGGCCTTGTGGATAGCAATAAATGAAGAACAAGTATGAACGTAATAAGTAAGAGTGATAGTATCAGGAGAATATGTTAGAGAGAAAAGAGAGAGAGAGTTATTATTTATCTTGTGTAGAATAGTTGGAGCAACAGCGCGGGGGGGGGGGGGGTTACAAATAATAAGATCTCCCCCTTTATATAGGAGGAGATTCCCCACATAGTACGAGAAGCATTAATTACAAAGATAGAGGGATGGGACAACTAGATAGCATTAGGCCCATTCAATATTAGCTGCTTGCCTTGGGAACTTCCCTCTCCCCTATTATAGCCGTTAGCATGCACTGCCCTCGGGGCCGAAATCCATCAGCTCCCTAAGGTGGGTCTCGACCTCGGCTTCGAACCTCGAGAAGCATGTTCGCGAAGTGACCTGACGACAGGGAAATCGGGTCCCCGGTTATACCGCATACACTCTGGAGGAGTGTAGATCCCTTAGGATCCTTTGCGATGAGAAGGAAGTTGAGTTGGCACATTGGCGATATGAGGCGTACCGGAGCATGAATTACGAGAGCTATTTAATGAAGCAGGTAACTTCCCGTCCTGGTTAAGTACGCATTTTGCCTTTTAACTTCTAAGATTAGCTGTTCACCTATCCCAGCTTCAAAAGAAGACGGAGGTCCTGGAGCGTCTTAGGGGTGAAGCCGACCGAATAAGAAATGATTGTGTCGAGTTAAGAGCTCGGGCGCAGGTCCAAGATATAGAGGAGAAATGTGCGTTGGCTAAAGTTCCTGCGTTCGAGGTCCAACTCTGCCTAGCTCATGATAACACTTTAGTTCAAGCGGATATGATTGCGAAGCTCGAATTCGAACTTTCGAATGTCCGGGTTGAGATCATCGATGCACGGACTAAAGCAACATTGGGCCGGACTAAGGCCGATCAGGAGATGGCAATTTTATTGAAGGATGCTACCGATGCCCAAGCCGAGTTGAAGAGGGTCCTCGATCATGAAAAGAGGATCAAAGAATATGCTTGTTGCAAATGTCGAAGAAAGGTTCTCGAGGAGGTCGGTTCCAGGGGTTTTGTTCTCCCGGAAGAGTTGGCGCGAGCGAGGGCAAATGAACGTGGTGCTCGGTTACTCCTTTCCAATGCCGAGGAGAGTGGAGATGAGGCTGATAGGCCATAGCCCTCAGGGGCGGGGCGTAGATTTTGCCATTATGTATGTAATTTCTTCAGAACGTGTTTGTATATGGAGAATGCGCTTTTTCGCGTATGTAAAATAGAAGAAAACTTGCGAGTTTATTTCTTCTGTACCCCTTTTTGTTTCGCTTTTGGCCAGGTGGACTGGTTTCAGAGTTGGTGAGAATCCTTAGATTCGTGATATGACCCTGGGGCTCATTAGGCAGGCCCGGGGGCTCTTACGCGCTCGATCGATGCGACCTTTAGTGTAAGCTGGCGTTAGAGCTCTTATGCTTTTTCTCAACTGTTTTGGGTTTAGTCTTCGAGTCGGGCTCCGACTCGAGCTCATTCGACCCTTAAGCTTTTGTGTTTGCACGGGCGGGCGACAATGGCTCTTACGGCTTTGATCGAAGTGATCTTTTATGTAAGCTGGCGACAATGGCTCTCATGTGTAGTTAACTATTTTGGGTTCAGTCTCTGAGTCGGGTTTCGACTGGAGCTCATCGACCCTCAAGTTTTACGTTTGTGTGGTCTGGTGACAATGCCTCATATGCCTTGGGTCGAAGCAAGCTTTTATATGCACGGCCCTGAGGTTCATTAAGCCGGCGACAATGGCTCTTACGCTTTGCCCTTAGGCATGTATAGTTAACTATTTGGGGTCCGGTCTTCGAAACGGGTTACGACTCGAGCTCATTTTGACCCTCAAGCTTTCAAATTTTAAGCTGGCGACAGTGGCCTTACGCTTTTGGTTGTTGCGACCATTTAGTGTGTGTGGCCCTGAGGCTTGTTAGGCTGGCAACAGTGGCTCTTACGTTTTGCCCTTAGGCATATGTAGGCTTTGTTTTCCTCTCGTTAAGGACTTCTGCAATGATATTTCCTGACCCATCGTCGTTTCGGGAAGAGCCTCGATTTCAAGTCCTTTGCGGTGATGTTTGAGCACCTCGGAAGGTTTGGCTCGTAGGCTGAGTAGATCGAAACCTTGTGATTTGGAGCTGACATGGTCAAAGCTCTTTTGCCTGTCAAGGGTAGCATGTTTAACCGGTGCTCTTCAAAGTAGATTTGATGTAATGGCCTATGATTTTGTAGCGACGGTCGAGCGTCCACGGGTCGCATTAATTCGGCTGGTACAGCTGTATGACCATAGTCATTTGTGTTTGGCCGGTGCCGTTTTTTGTCCCGAGTGTAGTAGTTTAGGCATCTATATCAAGGGTATGCCTTTTTAGGGGTCTTACAAATTCGACATATATCCTAAACTTCAAGATTGAGTTTATGCCTGTAGTAAGGGCTTACAAAATTTTCATGCCTTTTGAGGTATTACAATTATTGTTGATACTTGGTACAATTATGATTCATGCCTAGCTTGAGGTCTTACAGTTTTCGTTGTTGCCTTAAATAGGTCTTACTAGACCGAGTCTGCCAGCTTGGGTCATACGGCCTTGGACTTTTAAGTGAATGGCGAATGGCGACAGTCTTCGAGTCATTGAGTTTGCTTTGGCTTGGGAGCCGTTACTCGTGAGCTCAGAATTGCCTCATTGAGGGCTTATGATTTTGGAGATTCCGACCCTGAGGTCTTGCGCTTTCTGAGTTTGTGATGCCAGTCTCTGAGTGTTAGGGGCGTTTTTCCTCTTTGGACACGCTTCATGATTTTCGTGCTGCCTCGTTTAGGGATAATGAGTTTGGAGTTCCGACACTGAGGCCATGCGGGTGCCGAGTTAGTGGTTCTAGTCTCTGAGTATTTCGGGGCTTTCTCACTGAGGGATCTTTGCTGTGAAAATGTTGAGTTTCCTTTGAAGTACGAGATGCTTTGGCGAAAGATATTCTTTGATCTCTTGGCACAATTACATGTCATTTTGCTGCTGTGGGTACGGATTATTCGGACAAGGTTCATTTGACCGTTTGGCCCGGTACATCATTTACTACTGGAACCTTGCTCGGTGTTCCTTGATTTTTCCGAATAGATGACCTTTCGAGGGGATGCCCTCCAGTGTTCGGGGTTGGTTGCAAAAGAAGCCTTGTGCACTTGTTGGATCCTCCTTAGGTAGCGCGTGGACGCTGCCTCGTTAAAAACCTTGCCGGTGATTGGGCGCCTGCATATGGGTTAGTGTAAAATAATGAAAAAGGGAGGTGGTCTTACCTTATTGTGTGATGCGTCGGCGATGTTCCAAGGTCTGATATGTCCCTATTGCTTGGAGCGAGGACTCGGAATGGTCCTCCGCTGGGTTTAATTGAGCTTAGCCGAAGACATAGTTTGATTATCCTTTGTCTCTTTCGAGAGTGGAGATATTTGTGCCGGCGCTATATTACGTACTGCGAACACTTCCTTTACCGCGTGTTGTTCCCTGTAAATGGTTTTAACCCCATCCCCTGTCGGAAATTTCATCATTTGGCGGAGGGTGGATGGTGCCGCTCCCATGCAGTGTATCCTTTGTGGCCTGAATATGTCTCCTTCGATGACATGGAATTTGACATTTTGGGTCATGCCGGCCACGCTGACTAGGAGAGTGATCTCTCTTTTCGTTATTTCGATCGCCGTGTCGAATCCGTTAAGGACTCGAGTGGCGGGCACGATTTGGTCTAGTAGTTCGAGCTGCTCTATTACCCTCGACCTGATAATGTTGGCTGAGCTACCTGGATTCATGAGCACATGTTTTATTCGAAATGAATTAACGAGGAAAGAGGTTACCAGGGCGCCGTTATGAGGTTTGGACGAGGTTTCGGAGTCCTCCTTTCTGAATGCGAGGGCATCTTCGGGTACACATCCCCGAGTTCGCTTTTCTCTGGTGATGGATATTTTTGTCCATCCTATCATGGGTTCCTGGGAACTCTCGACACCTCCCAATATAATGTGGATAACATGTTGTGGCTCATTTGCTTTGTTCTTCTTGGCCGTGCGTATTATGAAGTTCACATACCAAGTTGTGATTCCTCCGAGAAGGATCCGACTGAATAGGCCTGGGCCATTTGGCGTCCCTGATTTTGCTGATGGCGAACAAGATGTCCGATATATCGGCGCTGAAGTTGAATTCTGATAGGCAAGGTGCCTTTGTTGGTCCCGTGTCCCCGTCGAATCCGCCTCTCTTGATAAGTCCCCAAGGGTTCTATCCTTGGTTCACCGATTGATCGTCGCGAGGCGAATTGCGTCTCGGGGCATTCCTCCTATCTTTGGGGTACGACTGATACCTCTTTTTGGTTGGTTTTGACTCCTTCACCAGGAGTCCGCTCTGATATACTGAGCCCGAGGGGGCTCCCAGCTGGTCATCCCCGACCTTGATCTTTGACTTGTACCGGTCGTGTATGCCCGACCAGGTTACGATGGGATACTCGATCACATTCTCTTTCAGCTGCCTTGAGTCCACTAAGCTTCATTCATTCAGGCCTTGAGCAAAGGCTTGAACCGCCTAATCATCAGAGACCGGGGGTAGTTCCATTTGTTCCTTTTGGAAGCGAGATACGAATTCTTGCAGCATTTCTGTAAGGCCCCTGTGAAAATTTCTACCCAAAAACTCAAAAGCTCGTAGTGCCAAATTAGGAATATGTGTTAGAAATGCGTAAAATTCTTCGCGGCGAGCTTCGGACCCTTTGTATGCATTAAAAACTCAAGTATTAAAGTTTTCCAGAAAAGTGCAATTATACGGTCGAGAATGCGGTCGCATAGCAGGTATGCGGACCGCATATCCACCGCAGAGTGAATCAGTGTGTTGGTCAAATTTGAGGTCAACTATGCGGTTGATTATGCGATCGCATAACCAATATGCGGACCGCATAGTAGTCGCATAATTTCCTTAGGATTTTGTAAAGGGCAGTTCTGCGGTGCATTATGCGACTGCAGAACGTGAATGCGGTCCGCATTCCTGCCGCCGACCCAGGCAGTGTGTCCAGTTTTTGGGGAGCATTTTTGCGGTCCATTATGCGGACCGCGTGTCAAATGCGATCGCAGACCTGAGTCGGGGCTCCAATTTTCTAAATTTTAAACCCGATCCCCTGTCGTTAAATACAGTGCAATAGCTCATTTTGAGCCTACTTCCCGACACTTTTAGAGAGACAGAGAGAGGGGTCCAAGAGAGGGAAAGTGCTTCCCATCAAAATTACTCCATGAATCCTTGTTAAGTCATTGAAGATAATCAAGTGAGGGACCTAAACCTTCATCGCAAGAGGTAAGACTTCATTACCTCACCTCTTATTTTTACACATAGCTACAGGGGGTCATTAGGGAGGTAATTCATGGGGATAAGGAGGATTGCATTGCATGCATGTGTTCTTGAAGAATATGGGGAACTATAAATGAAGAGGCATGGGTAATGGGCTAGTGTAATCTTGCATAAAAGAACCATAAGGCCTTAACAAACACTAAATGCTCGATAAAATGTTCAAGATAGCCTATATAATGATCTTTTCTTGATTATAAGTTAAATTGTGCTATATTGCTTAAATAGATTGAAGTGCGAACATTCCGAAACGTAATAGGATTAAGGAAAACTCGGTTGAGGTATGTATGGCTAAAACCCCGTCTTTTAGAAATTGAGCTCCATTGTTGCTTGTGTAAATGTGGTAAGACTGAAATTTGGGTTCTTGCATTGATCAATACTTTACCTGAATTGGTGTTGTAACCTTGTATGCAGGAAAGATGTGTCTCAACATGTTCGATGTGCTATGTTGATAACTTGAAAAGGGGCAAAAGATATGAGTTATGTATTGAAGTGCTTACACCTTAAATTTGAGTTTGAAGTTTCTTATG
Organism: Nicotiana attenuata; assembly: GCF_001879085.1. NCBI lineage: Eukaryota > Viridiplantae > Streptophyta > Magnoliopsida > Solanales > Solanaceae > Nicotiana > Nicotiana attenuata. The sequence continues at coordinate 63,234,646 of NC_031989.1, forward strand.
TTGTGTTATCCATGTGAAGTCTCATCTATGCTTACAATCCTAAATGCCATTGTGTGCCCATATTTTCCTAAATTGCAAAACTACCATTGAAATTGGAAATGGTGTGAAATGTGGCCTAGTGCCAAATATATGATGTGACAACTATGGCCCCAAGTGCCTATGAGATGATTTATGGGAAACAAAGATCGAAATGAGATAATGGATGGAAAATGGAAACGCCATGGTAAGGCGGCCTAGTCGATCGGGCCGAGATCGGACGCCATGTCACGCTCATGGTGGTAATGTGTTTGTGATCGAAGAAAACGTCTCAATTGAGGCGACCTAGCCGATCGGGTCGATATCGGACTCCGGTCAAGATAGCGGTGGTAATGTTAACAAATGTTGAATAGTACGAAATGTCCCAAAAATAAAGGCTATGGATACATGATGTGAAAAATGTACGTTTCTTTTATGTTGATAATGTTGTGATTGTTTAAAGCTTTTGAGCGATACTTGTGATTTCCTTGTTTGTGTATGCAAGTTCTTTCTAATTAGATGGTGTTTAGTTATACATACTAGTACTATTCCATGGTACTAACGTCCCTTTTTCCGGGGGCGCTACATTTTTAAATTAATGTAGGTGGCTCCATAGCGGATAGTGCCGATCGTGTGTAGCGGAGCATCCTTCTTCTCAAAGTCTTGGTGAGCCCCTTTCTCCTTCAATGGGTTATATTGCACATCTTTTGTTATAGACTTCTACTATTGAGGTATAGCTGGCCTTGTTGCCGGCATTGTCATACTTGTCTTTACATCCTTAGAGGCTCCGTAGACATATGTGTAGGTTATGTACGAGCATTGGACGGGCCTACGAACTATGTTGTAATCCTACTTCTCACTTCTCTAAAGTGTAATTGTATGGATTCTTGGAACTTATCGACGGTTTAATGTTGTGATTTAAAATGAACTAACATTGTAGGATGTACTATCTTGCCTTGTATAAATAAGTGAATGGAAGCATGGTTTCCTTATTCGCATCGAGTTGGGTAGGAAGTGTTTGATAAGGCTTGCTCAGTTGGGTTCACTCGATTGAGCACCGGTCGCGCCTCCCGAGGTTGGGGCGTGACAATTTCATTCTCCCTCTGCTTAATCTTGGATATGTCGGACATCCTTGCTGCTACTTTGATGGTACCGGCGTGTGCCTTTATGGAGGAGTCTGCTAGTATGGCAAATGAGTCCACGCGGTTTGGAGCCGGGTTGTGATACCACATCATGGCCCCTATTATGAATGTTTCTCCGAACATCTTCAGTAAGACGGACTTGATCTCAACAACTTTTATGTCATTGTCCTTTACTGCGCACGTATAGGCAGTGGCGCGCTCGTTGGGATCTGAGGTCCCGTTGTATTTATGGAGCTCTGGCATTCTGAACTTCTTTGGAATGGATTTCGGAGCCGCTTCCTCTAGGAACGACCGTTGCACGAATTGCTTCGAATCTATACCTTTCAGGATCGAGGGTGAGCCCGGGATTTGGTTGACCCTGAAGTTATAGGTTTCAACCTTCTTGTCGTTGGCTGCTATCATTTTCTCGCCCGACTCTATTCTTTTGGTAAGGTCCTCGAGCATTTTTACGATGGAGGGACCAGCTATCGATCCATTGTGATCGATCTCTACCGGAGATGAACCTTCGAGGGTAGACTAGGTCCTTAGGCTTTCACTGTAGGTGTGCACCCCTTCGCTTCTTTGTTTCCGTGTAGAGACCCTTTGTAGGCTTTTGTAATCATATGTAAGGACCCCTCGAGGGCCTTTGTAAGAAAATGTTTATGAATATAAAGATATTTTCTTGACCTCTGCCTTTGATACTTGCAATACTCTTTTATATTTGTGGGGATTCTGAATGTATGTCTCTGATGAGGATTTGTCAATATCTAACTCGGGTGCGAGTATTCTTGACGATCTTTGGTTGATAGAAATGGCTCCTTTCCGAGCCCACCGTCATTCCTCGGACCAAGCCTGAAGCGGTCAGATAGACTCGGGTCATCGGGACCCTCGAGTCTCGTGGAGATAGCGCGTAGAGCCTTTAAATTTTTGAGAGTGGCCTCTGAGTGAAGGTCAGCTTCGAGCACCTGGAGATTTTCTTTGAATATGGTGTAGATAATATATTAAGACAATGCAGATATGTCTCCAATGAGGGGTTGCCCATATTTAGGCGATGTCTTGGGGTTGAGCCCTCATGGGCGGAATTTGAAGCGCTTATTTTTCTTCTCGATGGAGGTCCTCGAGGTCGGGTACCCCATCGGGACTGGAGATGATTCTATTGGCTCCTTGAAGCCTAACTTCTTGTTGATAGAGGTCCTCGAGGTCGGTTACCACCTCGATACTGGAGATGATGTTGTTGGCTCCTTGAAACCTAACTTCTTGTTGATGGAGGTCCTCGAGGTCGGGTACCACCTTGGAACTGGAGATGATGATGTTGGCTCCTTGATGCCTAACTTCTTGTTGATGGAGGTCCTCGAGGTCGGGTACCACCTCGGGACTGGAGATAGTGCTGTTAGCTTCTTGAAGCCTAACTTCTTGTTGATGGAGGTCCTCGAGGTCGGGTACCACCTCGGAACTCTCATCGAAGTCATTGGCCTCCCGGGGCCTAACATGGGTAGACGAACCGTTGTTGTTTACTCACATATATATGGGGTTGCTTCCGCTTCTTGGGAGATCCCATTATTTTAGATAGCAATCCTTCCGTTTCGGCGTTACCTTAGCATCAAAGGGTTGTGTAGGTTAGCGCTTCAGTTTGCTAGTCCCGCCATAGCTATGATAGCGACTTTAGGGTTTATCCGACAGAGAGGGGAGAGTTCTGTTCCTAGTGCTCAGGATCAACGGGAGTTTACCTTGGAGACTATGTCTTTGATATGAGAGGAGAACCTTGAGTTAGTGAGGAGAGACTGCGGATGGGGGGAGAAGGTAGCGCTACATGTGCTTCCCCCGGATAAGGGTATCACGGACCCTGCCGATGGATTCCTGAACGTGTACACATAATCCTTCACACTTGGCTCCCTTAATAAGGTTGTGCTTGGCTTCTGTTTAAAGTATTGGGTCACCTTAGCACAGATATATCCGTCATTTTGGCGAATAGTGTTGATGATGAGGTTCTTTGCGGAGAAGGTGGGGCTTTAATTCACGCTCAGCCATCTCGTCAGGCTGTACCAGCCCTTTCATCATCGAGGTCTGCGAACCTTGCGGTGTCGTTCGTCTACGCCCATTGTTGTTAACGATGAGGAAGGTGGAGATCGGGAGCGATGTAGTCGGTTCGTCCGGGTCCGGACGGCTGACATTATTCACGGGAACTTATGCTATTCCCCGAGGGATGGAATTATGCACATGAGCGGAGCGTCCCGTACTTCCTCGGATTTGCTCATGGTGAAAGCTAGTTTCCTGACCGTGTTTCCTTCTTTTCTGCAACAATTTCATAGGCACCGGACAAAGCTCCTAATCAACCTGGTTGGGTCCGGAAGCTAGCGACCCACTCGACTTGCGATAAGCATAGGTGGCGAGCTGTGTCCCAGGGCATATGGGAAGCAAAACATCACGGTGCGTGTGTATACTGCTTTTTCCTTTTCCCTTGTTCATCTGGAGAGACATTTTTCCCTTTTCATGTTTTAATCTAGTTGTCGTAGGTATCGGAGAGCCTCCAAAGGTGAGGTCGTGCTCCTCCGGAGAGAGGGAGGGGTTGCCAGTTTCCGAGCTAAAGGACGACAATAATAAGCGGGACATGTACTTGCAGGGCGATGACGCTCAGGGCAAGGCAAAGCGGGGCCGGGCCTCTAAGACGGCAACATCGTCCGAGCCTACCGCACCCGAAGTATCTAGTTCTGGAAGGATGGCTCCTCCGAGTAATCGTGCTTCGACCGGGCTTGATTCTTCCAGGGCTGTGGGGACTGGACCAATAGATGTGTGTGCGGCCTTCAAGGAAGTCTGCCGACTTCACTTTGCGGTGAGCTTCGCTGTAGGCTTTCCGAATCCCGCATCTTACCTTTTTTACCGAGTTTCTTATTTGTAGGCCTTCACAGGCTTAGGTCTGAGTTGCTTCATCATGGAGCTAGGCTCCAGAAAGCTCTGGATGAGTGTAGATCCCTTAGGCTCCTTTGGGAGGGTAGGAAGTTGAGTTGGCACACAGGCGATATGAGGCGTATCGGAGCTCGAATTACGAGAGCTATTTAATGGAGCAGGTAACTTCCCGTATTGGTTGAGTACACGTTATGCTTTGTACCTTCTAAGGTTAACTCTTCGCCTATCCCAGCGGTAGAAAAAGACGGAGGCCCTGGAGCATCTTAAGGGTGAAGCCGATCGAATCAGAAATGACTGTGGCGAGTTAAGAGCTCGAGTGCAAGTCCATGCATTAGAGGAGAAAGCTACCTTGGTTAAAGTTCCTGCCTTTGAGGTCCAACTCCGCCAAGCTCGTGATAACGCTTTAGTTCAAGCGGATATGATCACGAAGCTCGAATTTGTACATTAGAAGGTCAGGGCTGAGATCATTGATGCTCGGGCAGAAGCAGCACTGGGCCGTACTAAGGCCGATCAGGAGATGGCGACTTTATTGAAGGATGCTACTGATGCCCAAGCCAAGTTGAAGAGGTTCCTTGATCGCGAAGAGAGGATCAAAGAATATGCTCGTTGCAGATCTCGAAGAAGGGTTCTCGAGGAGATCGGTGCCAAGGGTTTTGTTCTCCCGGAAGAGTTGGCGCGAGCGAGGGCGGACGAGCGTGGTGCTCGATCACTCCTGTCTGACGACGAGGAGAGTGAAGATGAGGCTGATAGGTGGTAGCCCTTAGGGGCGGGGCGTAGACTTTTCCATTTTGTATGCGATACCTTCAGAACGTGTTTGTAAATAGAGAATGCACTTTTTCACCCATGTAAAAAAATAGAAGACTTGAGGCTTAATTTCTTTTGTACCCCTTTCTGCTTCGCTTCTAACCATGTGGACTAGTTTCGGAGTTGGTGAGAAACCGTAGATTCGTGATATGGCTCTGGGGCTCATTAGGCAAGCCCGGGGGCTCTTACACATTTGGTCGATGTGACTTTTAGTGCAAGCTGGCGTTAGAGCTCTTATGCTTTTGCTCAATAGTTTTGGGTTTTGTCTCTGAGTCGGGCTTCGACTGGAGCTCATTCGACCCTCAAGCTTTTGTGTTTGTATGGGCGGGCGACAATGGCTCTTACGCCTTGGGTCGAAGCGACCTTTTATATGCACGGCCCTGAGGCTCATTAAGCTGGCTACAATGGCTCTTACGCTTCGCCCTTAGGCATGTATAGTTAACTATTTTGGGTCCGCTCTCCGAATCGGGTTACGACTCGAGGTCATTTTGATCCTTAAGCTTTCAAATTTTAAGCTGGCGACAGTGGCTCTAACGCTTTTGGTCGTTCTGACCTTTAGTGTGTGTGGCCTTGAGGCTCGTTAGGTTGGCGACAATGGCTCTTACGCTTTGCCCTTAGGCATACGTAGGCTTTGTTTTCCTCTCGGTAAGGACTTTTTCATTGATTTTTCTTGACCTGTCGTCGGTTCGGGAAGAACCTCGATTTCATGTCGTTTGCGGTGATGTTCGAGCGCCTCGGAAGGTTTGGCTTGTAGGCTGAGTAGCTCGAAGCCTTGTGATTTGAAGCTGGCATGGTCGAAGATCTTTTACCTATCGAGGGTAGACTGTTTAACCGGTTCTTTTCGAAGTAGATTCGAAGTAATGGCCTATGATTTTATAGCGACGGTCGGGCCTCCCCGAGTCGTGTTAATTCGACTGGTAAAGTCGTATGACCGTAGTTATTTGTGTTTGGCCGGAGCCATTTTTGGTCCCGAGTGTAGTAGTTTAGGCATCTATATTGAGGATACACCCTTTCGGGAGTCTTACAAATGCGATATATAGCCTAAACTTCGGGATTGCGTTTATGCCTGTAGTAAGGTCTTACCAAATCTTCATTCCTTTTGAGGTCTTACAGTTTTGTTGATACTTGGTACAAGTATGATTCATGCCTTGCTTGAGGTATTACAGTTTTTTTGATACTTGGTACAAGTATGATTCGTTCCTTGCTTGAGGTCTTACAGTTTCGTTGATACTAGGTACAAGTATGATTCATGCCTTGCTTGAGGTCTTACAGTTTTTGTTGCTGCCTTTAATAGGTCTTACTAGATCGAGTCTGCCTGCTCGAGGTCTTATGGCCTCGGGTTTTTAAATGAATGGCGATTGGCGACAATCTCCGAGTCATCGAGTTTGCTTTGGCTTGGGAGCCGTTACTCGTGTGCTCGGAATTGCCTCATTGAGGGCTTATGATTTTTGAGATTCCGACCCTGAGCTCATGCGCTTTCTGCCAGCAGTCTCCGAGTGTTCGGGATATTTTTCCTCTTTGGAGATGTTTCGTGATTTCCGTATCGGATTTCCTGGTGGCGACCTTGATGGCACCAGCGTGTACCCTCACAAAAGAGTCTGCCAGCATGGCAAATGAATCTATTTAATTTGGGGGTAGGTTATGATACCACATCATAGCCCCCTTTTGACAGTGTTTCTACAAATTTCTTCAACAAGATGGACTTTATTTCGCCATCCTTTAAGTCATTCTCTTTTACAGCACAAGTATAAGTGGTAATGTGGTCATTAGGGTCCGTGGTCCCGTTATACTTTGGGACATCGGGCATTTTGAATTTCTTCGGGATGTGCTTTGGAGCCGCACTTGATGGGAATGGTTTCTGTACGAACATCTTTGAATCTACGCCCTATAGAATCGGGC
>NC_031989.1:63241628-63297124 GCF_001879085.1 Nicotiana attenuata
GGGGGGGGGGGGGGGGGGCACTCGGGATTTGATCGACCCTCGAGTTATAAGTCTCCACCTTTTTGTCATTAGCCTCTATCTTCTTTTCCCTTGACTCAATCCTTTTGGTAAGGTCCACGAGAATCTTCGTAATAGCGGGGTCTATTGCTGACCTGTTGTTACTCGATCTCTCTATTGCCCGCTTGACTCGAGGTTTCGTGTCTGGTGCTACTATGCTTAGAGTTTTTTGTTGACTTTGTAGCTAAGCAAAAGCCACTTGTTGTGCTTGCAACATCTCAAAAATGACTTGAATGCTAACTTCTTTTCCTCCCGAGCTGGAGTCCCTTGTGCTTCATGTTGGTTTTCCCCACGCATACTTCCGTTGGTATGAGAGCTCACATCGATGGGGATTTGTGCTGGTGCTACCCCTAGGTTTTGTGGTGGTACACCGGCANCAAGGGAATACAGTTCAAGTTTCAGCAATCAGGCGCCCACCTAGAGAGCAAGGGAATACAATTCAAGTTTCAGCAATCAGGTGCCCACCTGGAGAGCAAGGGAATACAGTTCAAGTTTTAGCAATCAGGTGCTCACCTGGAAAGCAAGGGAATACAGTTCAAGTTTCAGCAATCAGGCGCCCACCTGGAGAGCAAGGGAATACAGTTAAAGTTTCAGCAATCAGGCGCCCACCTGGAGAGCAAGGGAATACAGTTCGAGTTTCAGCAATCAGGCGCCCACCTGGAAAGAAAGGGAATACAGTTCAAGTTTCAGCAATCAGACGCCCACCTAGAAAGCAAGGGAATACAATCCAATTTTCAGCAATTAGGCGCCCACCTGGAAGGCAAGGGAATGCAGTTCAAGCATTGGCAATCAGGAACCCACCTGAAGAACGATGGGGAGCATCAATCAAGTGTTGGAAATTAGGAGCTCACCTGGAGAATCAAGGGAAGGCAAACCAAGTTTCGAAGGAAGACAGTTCAAGTAATGGCAATCAGGCGCTACCTGGAGAATAAGGGAATTCACTTCAGAATGCACTTCAAGTCAGCAACAAATGAAGCTCGTGGCGAGAATGCGAGTCAACAGTCCGAGGTGATCAACAAAAGTTAGTCACAATCCAGAATGAAAAAATAGAAAGGCAAAAAGTGAATCTAAATGCATAAGTTGATGAAAGATGTGAATTGTTCAAGACATGGCTGAAATCACAAGCATGGTGTGTCCGGTTTTGATCCGAAAAGCTGAAAAAGAACGAGCTAGCACATGCAATTAGCAAGCATCAAGGTTCAAATTCAAAGTATGCATGAAGAACTATTCAAGACTCAAGATCAAGCTTCAGAAGACTTATAGATAGGAATCTTGTAACTCGTAGTTGATAGGCTTAGCTAGTCTTTTTCATGTTTTGATTTTTGACGTATTATCAGGACCGCAGACCGGAACCTCGGCGGAACGGCACCTCGACCGGCTCTCCACCTCGGTATACTCTGTCACCTCACTCACCTCTGAACTACACGTCGCCTGATTCCTTTATATCCAAGGATATGTAGGCAGCTCAGATACCAGGGCTCGGTCACATTCCCCTTTTCTCAGTTATGGTCTCTCCCAAATAAGGGTCGGGTCAAAAAACCTGTCTAGTCGTTCTTTGTCTGAAAACTCTTCGCGTTTCCAGTCAAAGAGGGGCAGCTGTAGGCATGTGATTTTTAACCCTCCCCAAGATTTTTCATATTTCAGCACGTAAATATTTAATTTAGGCCTAATATAGCTATTTCAACTTATTTTTACTCCTTTACTTTTATTTTATTACAAGAAAACGAAAATTACAAAAAATTGGTTCATTAATGTTTTGTAGTCGTTTTTAATCTTGAAAAAATACAAAAAAAATAGTTTTGTTTTAATGGTCAGTCTTATTTTAATAATTATTTTTACTTAAGTAGAGCTAATTAATATTTTTTATAATACTTTAAGTTAATTAAGTTAATTTTAAACATAGCTAGTCATAAAGGCCCAAGTTTCTAGCCCATTCCTTAAGCTCAATGTCCAATACCCATTAAGCCAATCCTAGGGACCCTTCTAGACTCTTCTTTGGAACAAAAAATAAATAAAAAGACCCTAAGGACTTAACACAAAAAGACCCTAAGGACTTAACATAAAAAGACCTAGGGACTAATTGGCAAAATACACAAAAATATATATTTAGACCTAGATCTATATAATAGGGGTAATGCCTAATGCTGAAGGAGACGAAAATACACAAAAAAATAACGCCTACAATGAGCTGAAGAAAAAGAAAAGAACGCCTGGGAAAAACTCCAAAAGGCTGAGCGCCGCAAAATCAGAACGGGGACCCCCTTCTTACGCCGTCTTCTTCGACTCTTTCGGCTCCACCGTTTTTATTCTTTTTCATCAGCAACCAAGCCAAAGCCATCGCTCCGACTCCTTCACTTCACGCCAAATGACCCCATCTCCCACAACTGAACGGAGCTTCACACACACACACATACACCACGACGCATATACGCATAAAAAGGGAGGAGTCACTGCTACTTCTTCACTCTTGAACGCACGCAGCAACAACTAATCTCGTCATTTCCATCAGGCAAGAGACAACTCCAGATTAGGAGCTACTGTCATGGAGTTAGTCGGGTCTATTTTCTGATTTAGTCTGAGCTTTCCGGTGAGCGTCGAGGTCGTGGTTAGTCGTTGTTCGTCTCCGGTTCTGTCCGTGGTTGCTGGTCTGAGGTTTCAATCAGCACCTCATGTGGGTTTTGTTTCTTTGTATGTAGCAAAAGGTTAGAAATCCTTCAATTGAAATGTCCACCCCTAAATTGTTGTTGGTTCAATGTTATATGCAAATGGGTTTATGATGCTTCCTGTTCATATGCTTCTCTCTGTAATTTTTTTATTATTCTGTCATATCTCTTGATCTTAAGTAGGTGTTCATGCTTGAATAGCTTCAATAATTTTATCTTGTGCTCAAATGAATCTAGAATTGTCAGTTAACTTTGGTTATTAAATCATGAGTTGAATAATTCAAAAGGCATGTGTTTTCCTTTGTTAGTTGATTGCTAAAATAAATTCGGCCATGTGATGCTTTACTCTGTTGTTGGTTTGCTTTCTATACGTGGTTACAAATTGATTTAATTGTTCCTCTAATTATTAGTAGATGCATATTCAATTTCTGTTAATCATAGTTTGGTGGGGCTCTCTTTTAATTTAATAGCATAAATGTGGGTAGATATAAGAAAAGGGCAATTTTATATTCACAAAAATGGGCAATGTTTGCTAAGGAATAACTGATAATGAATTAGAATAAAAAAAAGTGTGAGAACCTTTTCTTGAATTGATGTTTTAATTCCCCGAATCGAGCATTAACGTTGAGCTAAAGAAGATCTGCTCCAAGTCTTAAAAAAAAAAAAAAGAAATTCAAGCATCAGATTGTTGGAAAAAAAATTCCATTAGTTGATATACACTTCATCTCCAAATAATTTCTAATGCATGGCCCTCGCTCTATTTGCATTTGAATTCCATTAGAATTCGAGGCATGCCATTTAGTTGAAATTTCATGGCCCTCGCGAATTTAAAAATGCGTAGTTGCTTTAGGCGCGCTATTTAATATTTTACCTTCCTAAACTCGGGTGCGCATTTATGTGACCCAAATCCAAATCTCAACAACGTTAGATAAAATGTGTTGTGGACTGCGGGTGCATTTATGTGACGCGGTTCAAGACGTATTTTAAATGACGTTGCAATTTTCCATAAAAATGAATAAAAGCTGTTATAAAGTTAAAATTGAACCATAGGCTAAAACATGTACTAAAATCAGATAATAGGTCAATTATAACAGTTGAGCGACCGTGCTAGAACCACGGAACTCGGGAATGCCTAATACCTTCTCCCGGGTTAACAGAATTCCTTACCCGGATTTTTGTGTTCGCGGACTGTAATACAGAGTCAATCTTTTCCTCGATTCGGGATTTGAACCGGTGACTTGGGACACCATAACTTATACCAAGTGGCGAATCAAAATTCTAAATAAATAATCCCGTTTCGATTGTCACTTTAAGTTGGAAAAAACTCCCTTATACCCTTTACGGGGTGTAGGTAAAAAGGAGGTGTGACAACGTTGACTTTCCTTTGGAGTATGAGGTGCTTTGGCAAAAGACATTCTTTGATCGCTTGGCGCAAGTACATGTCATTTTGTTGCCGTGGGTCCGGCTCACACGGGCACAGTTCATTCGACCGTTTGGCCCGGTACATCTTTTTCCTATTGGAATCCTATTTGGAATTCCTCGGTTCTTCCGAGGGGGTGACCTTTCGAGAGGTGCCCTCCAATGTTCGAGGCTGATTGCAAAGGAAGCCTAGAAAACTTGTTGTATTCTCCGTAGGTAGCATGTAGGTGTTGCCTCGTTAAAAACCATGTCGTTAAAACCCTCTTTGGGACAAAATACCGTCGAAGGAAAAGAGTGCAACGCTTGCTCGAGGGTATTTACGGAATTCTCAATCGGGTGCACTAGCAGTAATATCATTTTAGCATCGATATATTTCAGTTTCTCGGAAGTCGTTCGCCCTCCATGGTGTCGAGCATATAAGATCCCTTGCCAACTACTCTGAGGACACGGTAGGGTCCTTCCCAGTTCTGCCCCAGCTTCGCTTCATTAGGGTTTCGGGTGTTGAGAGTGACCTTCCTTAGGACTAAGTCCCCGATACCGAAATACCGGAGATTTGTTCTCCTGTTATAATATCTTTTGATTCTCTGCTTCTGGGCGGCCATCTGGATCAGCAAGGCTTCTCACTTTTCATCTAGTAGTTCGAGGGCCATTGTCATGGCCTCGTTGTTCGAGCCCTCACTAGTATGCTGGAACCTGGTGCTTGGCTCCCTGCCTTCCACTGGTATCAAAGCCTCATCACTATATACTAGAGAGAAAGGCATTTCCCCGGTGCAAGATTTTGATGTTGTTCGATATTCCCATAGCACCTCGGGCAGCGTTTCTCTCCATTTTCCCTTAGCTTTCTCCAGTTTCTTTTTTAAGTTCTGAATGATGGTTTTATTTGTGGATTCAGCCTGGCCATTTGCACATGGGTGGTAAGGCGTTGACAGGATTCTCTTGATTTTGTGATCCTCAAGGAACTGTGTTTCCTTGCTCCCGATGAACTGCCTCTTGTTATCGCATGTTATTTCAGATGGGATTCCGAATCAGCATATGATGTGATCCCATATGAAGTTGATGACTTCCTTTTCTCTTATTTTTTCTAAGTCCTGCGCTTCCACTCATTTTGAAAAGTAGTCAGTCATAAATAAAATGAATCTAGCTTTTCCTGGTGCTGTCGGCTCAGGACCGACGATGTCCATTCCCTATTTCATAAATAGTCATGGTGATAAAACAGAATGTAGTTGCTCGTCGAGCTGGTGAATCATGCAGCGGATCTCTGGAACTTGTCACACTTTCGGATGAATTCTTTGGTGTCTTTTTCCATGTTGTCCCAATAGTAGCCTGCTCTTATCACCTTCCAGATTAAGGAATCGGCACCGGAATGATTTCCATAAGTTCCCTCGTGAATTTCTCAGAGTACATATTCTGTGTCACCTGGCCCTAGGCATACCGCCAGGGGGCCATCGAAAGTTCTCCTATACAGGGTCTCATTTTCGTCGAGCGAGAATTGGGCTGCTTTGGTTCGCAGGGCCCTTGATTCTTTTGGATCTGCGGGCAGCTTCCCGTCCTTTAAATAATCAATGTATTTATTCCTCCATTCCCATGTTAGGCTGGTGGAATTAATCTCTGCGTGACCTTCCTCGACCACAGATTTAAACAATTGGACAACAGACCCGAGGAGTAGGTGCTCTTCTCAATGTAAGATCCCAGATCCGCGAGGACGTCAGCCTCGCTGTTCTGCTCTCGAGGTACATGGACTAAGGTCCATTCATTGAAGCGGCGCAGTGCGACTTGGATTTTGTCCAAGTATCTCTACATTCTGTCTTCTCAAGCTTCATAGCTCCTATTCACCTGGCTTACTACGAGGAGTGAATCGCATTTCGCCTCGACGGTCTCGGCTCCCAAGCTTTTGGCCACTACTAAACCTACAATCATGGCCTCATACTCGGCTTTATTGTTAGTCAACATCGCAGTTTTTATGGATTGTCTGACTACGCCGCCAACAGGTGGCTTTAGGACTATACCGACCCCAGATCCTTTTATGTTTGTGGCGCCGTCTGTGAATAGGGTCCATATCCCGAAAGACGTGCCTGATTTTAATAAAAGCTCCCTCATTACCTCGGGCACGAGGGAGGGCGAGAAATCTACCACGAAGTCTGCCAGAATTTGGAACTTGATGGTCGTTCGAGGTTGCTACTATATCATACCCTCTGCGTTCGATGGTCCATTTGGCCAATCGGCCTAATAGCTCGGGTTTGTGCAGTATGCTCCGAAGGGGGTACGTTGATAGAATGCAGATATGGTGACATTGAAAATAGGGCTTCAGCTTTCGCAATGCGCTTGTCAGCGCGAGAGCCAATTTTTCTAGATGGGGATACTGGGTTTTGGCGTCCCCCAGGGTCCGGCTTACATAATAAATAGGAAATTACGTACCTTGCTCCTCTCGAACCAGTATGCCGCTTACCGCTATTTCAGACAGGGCTAGGTACAGATATAGTGTTTCATCTTCCTTTGGCGTATGGAACAAAGGTGGACTAGTCAAATATCGTTTTAGTTCCTCTAAGGCGTGTTGGCATTCTGGAGTCCATTCGAAGTTGTTCTTTCTTTTGAGTAAAGAGAAGAAATAATGGCTCTTGTCTGATGACCTTAATATGAATCTGCCCAGGGCCGCTATCCACCCTGTTAGCCGTTGTATGGCCTTTACATTGTTCACCATTGTGATTTCGTCGATGGCCTTTATTTTGTCAGGATTAATTTCAATCCCCCAGTTTGATACCATGAAGCACAGGAATTTTCCCGAACCCACTTCGAAGGCGCACTTCTCGGGGTTGAGCTTCATGTTGTAGCTTCTGAGGATGTCGAAAGTTTCCTGCAAATGAGTCAAATGGTCCTCTACGCGCAGGGACTTAACTAGCATATAATCAATATATACCTCCATTGATTTACCTACTTGATGCTCAAACATTTTATTAACTAGGCGCTGGTACGTTGCCCTTGCATTTTTTTGCCCGAAAGGCATTACATTATAGCAGTAGGTACCATACTTTGTGATGAATGAGGTTTTTTCCCTGTCCTCGGGGTTCATCTGGATTTGATTATACCCCGATTAGGCGTCGAGAAAGGTCAGGGTCTCGTGGCTGGCCGTAACATCGATCAGACGATCCATATTAGGCAATGGGAAGGAATCTTTTGGACACGCTTTGTTCAAGTCTTTATAATCTACGTACATTCTTAGCTTGTTTCACTTTTTATGCACCACCACTATGTTGGCCAGCCATTCGGGGTACTTTACCTCTCTAATGGATCCTATCTTAAGAAGTTTTGTTACCTCTTCTTTGATGAAGGCATGTTTTACCTCGGACTATGGTCTTCTCTTCTGCTTTACGGGTTTAAATTTGGGATCAACGCTCAGCCTGTGAGAGGTTATTTTTGCCGGAATTCCTGTCATATCTAAGTGGGACCAAGCGAAACAGTCGATATTGTTACTAAGAAATTGAATGAACCCTTTCCTAATTTTGGGGGTTAACCCCGTTCCCAAGTATACCTTACGATCCCGGAGGTGTTCGATTAATATGGTCTGCTCCAGATCTTCGACTGTCGATTTAGTTGCGTCCGATTCTTTGGGGGAGACGAAGGTCCGAGGAGCGAAGAAATCTTCCTCGTCGTCTTTGGGGATATGTGTGTTCCTAACCTCGTCTGAGGTCGGGTGCATGGAGATCGACGCCTTATGGTGAACTGCGAAGATTTCTTTCGCCGCCCGTTGTTCTCCATGTATGGTCGTTATACCGTCCTTCGTGGGAAATTTTATCACCTAATGTAAGGTTGACGGTACTGCCCTCAAGTTGTGTATCCAAGGCTTGCCGAGCAATGCATTGTACCTCATGTCCTTGTCGATGGCTTGGAACTTGATGCTCTGATCGCGCTGGACGTGTTGATCGGGAGGATGATCTCTCCTTTCGTTACTTCGCTGGTCATGTTGAAGCCGTGGAGTACTCGAGGGACGGGGGTGACTCGATCGAGCAGCCTCAGTTGTCCTACTGCCTCTGATCTAATTATGTTGGCCGAGCTGCCTGGATCCACGAGCACGCGTTTTATCCTGGTATTGTTTAAAAGAAACAGGATTACAAGTGCGTCGTTGTGCGGTTCTATCATGGCCTTGAGGTTTTCCTCGCTAAATGCGAGGGTATCTTCATGCACGCGATTTCGGGTATGTCCCTCTTCTATCGCGGAGTTTTCATCAGTTTGAACATGGGTCCTTGAGAGTCTTCCCTTCCGCCTGGGTTGAGTTTTGCGGTGGTGTACCGACATCTGTGGTAGTCATGTCCTTCTCTTTGTGTTTTTTGAGGTTGTTGTTCTCAACTCTGTTCACCGAGCCAGACATTTTGTCCTGAAATCGAAGATATTGGACAAGAAAAAGTGTGAAAGATAACTTGCGTTGTGTAACAAAACCAGCAAGAAAATAATCACTATTATTTTTAGCCCCACGGTGGGCGCCAAGCTGTTTACCGTGAAAATGGTAATAACAATTAAATTTGTTGATGGGACTCTAAAAATACCTGATCTACTTTTATGCTAGTTGTTTAAGCAGTTTATGCTAGATATGTTGAGATAAAAGATGAAATGCTAAAACCGAGGGGTTTACTATTCGGGCCTCAGACTGACCGATGAGGGGCCTCGAGGTCGAGTACCTGGGCGTGGGGCTCGAGCTATCGGGGAAGGGATAAAATTTAGAATATAATCGTTAGAGGCTCTTTATGGCCTTGTGGATAGCAATAAATGAAGAACAAGTATGAACGTAATAAGTAAGAGTCATAGTATCGGGAGAATATGTTAGAGAGAAAAGAGAGAGAGAGTTATTATTTATCTTGTGTAGAATAGTTGGAGCAACAGGGGGGGGGGGGGGGGGGTTACAAAATGATAAGGATCCCCTTTATATAGGAGGAGAATCCCCACATAGTACGAGAAGAATTAATTACAAAGATAGAGGGATGGGACAACTAGATAGCATTAGGCCATGTCAATATCAGCTGCCTGCCTTGGGAACTTCCCTCTCCCCTATTATAGTCGTTAGCATGCACTGCCCCTCGGGGCCGAAATCCGTCAGCTCCCCAAGGTGGGTCTCGACCTCGGCTTCGAACCTCGAGAAGCATGTTCGCGAAGTGACCTGACGACAGGGAAATCGGGTCCCCGGTTTTTCCGCAAACACTCTGGAGGAGTGTAGATCCCTTAGGATCCTTTGCGAGGAGAAGGAAGTTGAGTTGGCACATTGGCGATATGAGGCGTACCGGAGCATGAATTACGAGAGCTATTTAATGAAGCTGGTAACTTCCCGTCCTGGTTAAGTACGCATTTCGCCTTTTAACTTCTAAGATTAACTGTTCACCTATCCCAGCTTCAAAAGAAGACAGAGGTCCTGGAGCGTCTTAGGGGTGAAGCCAACCAAATAAGAAATGATTGTGTCGAGTTAAGAACTCGGGTGCAGGTCCAAGATTTAGAGGAGAAAGGTGCCTTGGCTAAAGTTCCTGCCTTCGAGGTCCAACTCTTCCTAGTTCGTGATAACGCTTTAGTTCAAGCGGATATGATTGCAAAGCTCGAATCCGAACTTTCGAAGGTCCGGGATGAGATCATCGATGCACGGACTGAAGCAGCATTGGGCTGGACTAAGGCCGATCAGGAGATGTCAATTTTATTGAAGGATGCTACCGATGCCCAAGCTGAGTTGAAGAGGATCCTCGATCGTGAAGAGAGGATCAAAGAATATGCTTGTTGCAAATGTCGAAGAAAGGTTCTCGAGGAGGTCGGTTACAGGGGTTTTGTTCTCCCGGAAGTGTTGGCGCGAGCGAGGGCAAACGAACGTGGTGCTCGGTTACTCCTATCCAATGCCGAGGAGAGTGGAGATGAGGCTGATAGGCCATAGCCCTCAGGGGCGGGGCGTAGATTTTGCCATTTTGTATGTAATTTCTTCAGAGCGTGTTTGTAGATGGAGAATGCGCTTTTTTGCGTATGTAAAATAGAAGAAAACTTGCGACTTTATTTCTTCTGTACCCTTTTTTGTTTCGCTTTTGGCCAGGTGGACTGGTTTCAGAGTTGGTGAGAATCCTTAGATTCGTGATATGACCCTAGGGCTCATTAGGTAGGCCCGGGGGCTCTTACGCGCTCGGTCGATGCGACCTTTAGTCTAAACGGGCGTTAGAGCTCTTATGCTTTTTCTCAACTATTTTGGGATTAGTCTTCGAGTCGGGCTCCGACTCGAGCTCATTCGACCCTCAAGCTTTTGTGTTTGCACGGGCGGGCGACAATGGCTCTTACGCTTTTGATCGAACTGATCTTTTATGTAAGCTGGCGATAATGGCTCTCATGTGTAGTTAACTATTTTGGGTTCAGTCTCTGAGTCGGGTTTCGACTGGAGCTCAATCGACCCTCAAGTTTTACGTTTGTGTGGTCTGGTGACAATGCCTCATATGCCTTGGGTCGAAGCGACCTTTTATATGCACGGCCCTGAGGTTCATTAAGCTGGCGACAATGGCTCTTACGCTTTGCCCTTAGGCATGTATAGTTAACTATTTAGGGTCCGGTCTTCAAAACGGGTTACGACTCGAGCTCGTTTTGACCCTCAAGCTTTCAAATTTTAAGCTGGCGACAGTGGCTCTTACGCTTTTGGTTGTTGCGACCATTTAGTGTGTGTGGCCCTGAGGCTCGTTAGGCTGGCGACACTGCCTTTTACGCTTTGCCCTTAGGCATATGCAGGCTTTGTTTTCCTCTCGTTAAGGACTTCTGCAATGACATTTCCTGACCCGTCGTCGTTTCGGGAAGAGCCTCGATTTCAAGTCATTTGCGGCGATGTTCGAGCACCTCGGAAGGTTTGGCTCGTAGGCTGAGTAGATCGAAGCCTTGTGATTTGGAGCTGAAATGGTCAAAGCTCTTTTGCCTGTCGAGGGTAGCATGTTTAACCGGTGCTCTTCAAAGTAGATTTGATGTAATGGCCTATTATTTTGTAGCGACAATCGGGCATCCCCGAGTCGCATTAATTCGGCTGGTATAGCTGTATGACCATAGTCATTTATTTTTGGCCGGTGCCGTTTTCGGTCCCGAGTGTAGTAGTTTAGGCATCTATATCAAGGGTATTCCTTTTTAGGGGTCTTACAAATTCGATATATAGCCTAAACTTCAGGATTGAGTTTATGCCTATAATAAGGCTTACAAAATTTTCATGCCTTTTGAGGTCTTACAATTATTGTTGATACTTGGTACAATTATGATTCATGCCTAGCTTGAGGTCTTACAATTTTCGTTGTTGCCTTAAATAGGTCTTACTAGACCTAGTCTGCCCGCTTGGGTCATACCGCCTCGGATTTTTAAGTGAATGGTGATTGGCGACAGTCTTCGAGTCATCGAGTTTGCTTTGGCTCGGGAGCCGTTACTCGTGAGCTCAGAATTGCCTCATTGAGGGCATATGATTTTGGAGATTCCGACCCAGAGGTCTTGCGCTTTCTGAGTTTGTGATGCCAGTCTATGAGTGTTAGGGGCATTTTTCCTTTTTGGACATGCTTCGTGATTTTCGTGCTGCCTGGTTAAGGGATAATGAGTTTGGAGTTCTGACACTGAGGCCATACGGGTGCCGAGTTAGTGGTGCTAGTCTCTGAGTATTTCGGGGTGTTCTTGGTGGAGGGATCTTTCCTGTGAAAATGTTGAGTTTCCTTTGAAGTACGAGATGCTTTGGCGAAAGATATTCTTTGATCTCTTGGCACAATTACATGTCATTTTGCTGCCATCGGTACGGATTATTCGGACAAGGTTCATTTGACCGTTTGGCCCGGTACATCATTTCCTACTGGAACCTTGCTCGGCGTTCCTTGATTTTTCCAAATGGATGACCTTTCGAGGGGATGCCCTCCAGTGTTCGGGGTTCATTGCAAAAGAAGCCTTGTGCACTTGTTGGATCCTCCTTTGGTAGCGCGTGGACGCTGCCTCATTAAAAACCTTGCCGGTGAAAAACCCTCTTTTGGACAAAAGCTCGTCCGAAGGGAAAGAGTGCAACGGATGCCTTATAAGGCCTTGAGATCTTCGGGTTGGGTCAGCACTTTCGAGAGCCCTGGTTGGGCGCCTGCATATGGGTTAGTGTAAAATAATGAAAAAGGGAGGTGGTCTTACCTTATCGTGTGATGCATCGGCAATGTTCCAAGGTCTGATATGTCCCTATTGCTTGGAGCAAGGACTCGGTATGGTCCTCCGCTGGGTTTAATCGGGCTTAGCTGAAGACGTAGTTTGATTATCCTTTGTCTCTTTCGAGAGTGGAGATATTTGTGCCAGCGCTATGTTACGTACTGCGAACACCTCCCTTACTGCGTGTTGTTCCCTGTAAATGGTTTTAACCCCATCCACTGTCGAAAATTTCATCATTTGGCGGAGGGTGGATGGTGCCGCTGTCGATGCCCCCTTTTTCCCTCCCTCCAAAGAGAGAGAAATAGGGTTTACGACATTTAGGAAAGACAACTCTATTCCCGTTTGGGATTGGGTTTTTGGATTTGGAGAGTCGCCACCTAATGATTATAGTGCATTAGGACACTTTAAGAAAGAATTTGAGATGAAAAACCAGAGTTCGGGTAAGGGCTAGAAATTATCTCGAGAGGAAGGTGCTAGGCACCCCTTGAGATCCACTAGTGTGGTTCCCGGCCATGCTACAACTGTGACTTTAAATACAAACAACAAGTAGACAAGCAAGCATTGCAAATACGAGGAAAACTTTCACATAATGGTTGCAAATAAAAAGTACAAAAGGTTTAAAAAATACAAGAATTTAGAAGAAAGTAGTTTTATAATTAAAGAAAAGATATACGAATAAAGGGGAAGGGGTCAAATAATTGATGCAAGTAACTTAAACGGGGTGAAAGAGACGTAAGTTTAGGGAGAAACAATACTAAAATTCAGACAATTAAAAGAGAGATTTTTCATGATAGGTGCAAAGAATTGAAGTAAAAGAACAAAAACTAAAAACTGAACAGCTTTTAAAATTCTGGAACAAAAAATAACAAAGAGGGAGGAGGGTCCTAGGTTTATAAATCACATGGATCATCCACACAACACCGGTACCCAATTGTACGCAAAGTGTTATCGTGTGATCATCATCTCCATGTCTACCCTTCCCTACCCCGTTACGGTATTAATGCGCGGAATAGTATCGTTACTTATTGCATGCTATTACCCGTCCCAATCCTATCAGTCCGGAGGCAAATGGACTACTAATCCTAAAGGGAGAGGGGTTTGGGGGCTTTTAGAAGTTTTCAAAGGACAAAATGCTAAGGCGTCAATCAAAACACGTAATGCAAATAAAGGGGAAGCAGACAAGCAAACAGGGCTCAAATATGCCTCCATAAATCAGATAAAAGTCATAGAGTTTAGCATGTCTTACACGTACTGATTTGGTCTTAATTAAATAATGCGACGAGCGGACTGGTTCAACACATATTTTTAGGCGAAAAAGTCTACATTAGGCTTACTCGAATGCAGTTGCTAAAACCGATCTGATTGATTAATTAATCCTTTTGTCTAAGTGTTGGATAGAACTAGGCATGATATCTACTGATTTTTGAAATAATGCAAACTGATTATAGAAAAAGGGTCACCAGTTTTAACGGAACAATACGAGTTCAGCAGTTGACGTAGCTTCTATTCAGATTCGAGATTTCCTATAGGCATGCTCTCTATATGTTTATTGATTTCTGACATCTTTTAGACGTTAACAGAAGTCCTATGAACATGGTATCTATATGCAACTTTTATTGTTAAACCTACGAACTGTTTGCCTGCTGTCGCTTATATATGTAGAGATACTGAAGTCTATAGGCAGTATTTCTATATGTGAATTTGCAGAACAATTAGAAGTTAATCCTATAGGCAGGATATCTATGTGTGAAGTTGCAGAAATCAGAAGTTAACCCAATAGGCATGATATCTATGTGCTTTATTGCAGAAATTAAGTGTCGAATCCTATAGGCATGTTTTCTACGCGTGGAGTTGCACAAATCATAAATAAATCCCTATAGGCATGATTTCTACCCTTGGTGCATAAAAGTAAACCCCATCCCCCTTTTTTACTAAATCCCCGAGTTTATACAAATTATTACAGCCCAAAAGAAATAAAACTGGAATTAAAAAAAAGTACATCAGGAATCATCAGCTACATCCGAGAAGCCTAATTCAGACTTAATGTCTAATAATATGAGATTGAGCCACTTCCGAGATCCAGATTTCCAAGCCTTATCTCATCTAGGGTGTTTCAGAGATCCAAGGGATTTCAGGAACCCCAGGCAGTGCATACACCCAAGATGTTAATCAGAAAATTGAGTTGTGCACTGTGGAAGGACCAGCCCTTATGTGTCCAAGTTCAGATGGAGCTCAAGGGTCCCAAGGCAAGGCTCACACAAGAGGGGTAGAACCTAAGTTCTAAGAGCATAGTGCAAGTGCAATAAGAGAAAGGGGATAGGGAATACCCAGGCAGGCTGGTGGTCATGCCCAGCCATAAAGTAGACTGGCACACCCCTAACCAAACCTGTTGGCCAAACATTTAGAGAGTAAAGACCTACTGGAGGTCAAGCTATGGTCTGAGCAATAACTAGAATACTGTCAGGCCAAAGCTGTTACTCAGCACACACAATAAGGGAATAGGGATGGGAAACTGACAAAGCTTAGGGCCCAAAGGGTCCAGTTCATATCCATGGATAATAACTTCGAATATTGCCATGTTTCTGAACCATAACTTAAAGCATATCAGGGGATACGGGGGTTTGGGATTCATAAGGTAGCAAATAAATAACAAGTGACTGACAGGGGGCATACATAGATAAACATTAATTTACAAGGGAACGTATTACAGCGTGCTAGTAACATATCTTGACTACAGAAACATGAGTAGAAGTAGACAGGAATGACAAAGTGGAGTAATTAAAGAAAACATATTGTTGTTGAGGCTTGTAAATTAACTAGGACATACCAGTAGAGAAGCAAAGTGCAGAAAGGTAAAGCAAACACAAGTCCACAGTCTAGCCTTGGCTTTCAGCCGGCTAGGCAAAGCAACAACACAAGTAGTAGTAAAGAAAGAGAGAGTTTTAAGTGTAAGTGTGTATATTTTTAACTCAAGTTGTTCGTCTTTAAAGAAAATAGGGTAGGGTATTTATAATTTTGAAAACGAGTGGAGAATAAGGTAATAAGTCAAGTTTTAACACAAATATGGAAATAATCACCAGTCAAAATCAATTAACACAAGACTTCCCTTTAATCAAGGGATTATTGTTCAAACGGATACTAACAGGGTCAAGATAAGGAAAGAAAATCAGTCTTTAAGCAGAATGGTTGTTGCCATAAAAGGAGCAGTAAAATCATACGATAGGTGTTTAAGTCTAAGTACAAGAATGTAATTATTTTTGGAAAGGATCTGGTAAGTCCAAACAAAGAGAAAGAATCAATTACCCCTTAACAGGCGAGTAAAAATCAGAATTTCACAAAGGAAAAGTTTTGAAAATCAATCACGAGTTTGAGAATCAATCACAGAAGGGACTCAGTATATAAATGAAGTGCACAAGTAATAGACATGTGAGGCCAAGTTATGGCAAAATAACAGCATGTAGTAGTAACTAAAAAGAAGACATTCGAAGCATGATAGTCAAGTTTCAGTGTTTAACAATAGAGAAGAAGATCAGAAGCATGCAAAGAGTTGAGTGCAAACCATAGTTGAGTTTGACAGGTAGTAAGAACTCAGAACCAAAAGAGTCGCATGAAGAAAAGTGAATTGAAGCACATTGCAATTTCAACAGACGAGTTGCACAAACAATTTCAAAGAAATTGAGTAGTCCCCAAAGAAACTAGGGTTTTCGAAAATCAATCGAGTGTAGAGGAGATAAGCAGATAAACAAATAAACAGATTCAGAGTCTCGGATAAACCCCAAAAATTAGGGCATTCACTATGCTAACTCAGATATAGAAGAAAGGTAAATCAAGCGAATATTAACAAACAGAAACTCAAACAAAATCCCACAATTAGGGTTTTCAACATGCTAACTCAGATAAAAATAAGGTAAATCAAACGAATATTAATGAATAGACTAAGAAACTCGAACAAAATCCCAATAATTAGGGTTTTCAACATGCTAACTCAGATAGAAAACAACACAAACAAAACACAGTAAAACATGTCGAGAATCAGAGAAGAGATTCGAAATAACTTAACATGAAACCCTAGTTGAAGAATAAAGAGTTTCTGAAAGCAAAAAAAATTAAAGAGACTCAAGAAAAATGCATAGAAGGTTCACACACATAGATCCGGAGCAGATCTAGAAATAAATCGAAGGAACCTTAGAGATTAGGGTTTCGTAAGAAACCCAGGTGATGAGAAAGGCTTTGGAAACCATCGATCTGAGCAGGAAAGTCGAAGATCGAACTCGAATAGCCATGACTGGCCGGACAAAGGTTGAAGACGACCGGAGAACAGTCACCGAGCAAAGGCTTGGTCGGAACCCTTCAAGATCTGGTCATAGGACCTTTACGAAATGAGCACGCAGAAGCCATGAGAGGCCAGTATAGGCCTCCGATGAGCCTGAGAAGCCATAGATTAGGGTTTCAGTGAGAGGCGGCGGCTAGGGTTTGAGGTGATTTGAGAGAGGGGGGGATTCAGAGGCGGCGATCGAGAAAAAATGAGGTAGGGTTTTAGGGTCGTTAGAATTAAAAAAGGAAAGGGAAGAGGGGAGCCGTTGATCTTTTAGATCAACGGCTGGGATTAAATGGGCTAAATGGGGACCGGGTTGCAAGTGGTAATTGGGCTGGGTATTTTTGGGCTGAGTTGGGGTTAATTGGGGATTAAATTGATGCTATATTTGCAATTGAAATGGCTATGTGTTAAATAGCCGATTTTCCCCTTTAATTTTATATAAAAATAGTTTAAAAAAATGATTTTAAACAAATTAATAGCACTGAGCTAATGAATATATATAAACACTAATGTGAAAATACTGGAAATAATTTTATAAGTGTAAAATGCCATTAATCGTAATATAGGCTATAATTGCAGTTGTGTGCAATTTAGCGTTAAAAACACCAAATGAATTCGTAAAAATATGCAAAAAAATTACCTTAATTATATTTTGGTGTAAATATGAGAATGAAATAAAATATTCACCAAAAATGCTGGTTTGGGAATAATTATTGAATTTTGTAGTGTAAAAAATAGACAATAAATTGATTTAAAAATTTTTAAAATTAAAGGAAAAATACCAAACTTTTGGGCATGCTTACACATGCTATTTTGAGAATATTTTGAGTATAAAAAATAGGTAGGGAAAAATTGGGTATCAACAGCTGCCCCTCTTTACCCGGGAAGGATGGAAGAGTTGTTGGGTAAAGATATGATGGCCAATTTTGACCGGAAACGACAATTTGAAAAGAATTTGACCGAGCTCTGGTTTCCGAGCCGCCTACATATCCCTGGTTTTACAGAAATCAGGCCGTATGTAGTTCATGAACCATTGACGGAACATGCCAATGGAGATTCGAAAGAAACAGATACGATATTTAGGTGGCAAGAGGTATTTTGAAACTTGATCGGCTACGGGAACTGGAGCGGGATCGCTCCTGCTGAGACGGGCATTGCTAGCCGGTGTACCTGCAAGTGAGTAATACGGCGTATATCGTACATAAACTTATACGTGATGCAAGTTCCCGTTGGACCATGAATGCTGTCTTTGGATGGTTAGGATGACGTCCTCGGACCATGATGTCCTGGGCCATGAAGCGCAAAATTAAAGGATTCGTAGGCTATGAAATGATGTTCTCGGGCTATGATAATGGTGCTTCCGAACCATGATGCCTTTGAATAATGATGTGCAGGATATAAAGTAGGTCCTCGGGCCGTGGCTTGGTGTTCTCGGGCTATGAAGATGATGCCTCCGAACAATGACGCCCTCGGATAGTTTGGCGATATTTAAGCCCATGAAATGCAAGATTTGGCGATATTTCAGCCGATGCAAAAAACGTAAATGGCGGTATTTCAGTGGATGCAAAGATGTAAATGGCGATATTTCAGCCGACAAAAAATTAAATAAAGCAGACGATGTTTCAGTCGATGCAAAAAATGTAAATGGCGATATTTCAGCGGACAGAAATTTAAATAAAGCAGGCGATGTTTCAGTCGATGCAAAAATATAAATGGCGATATTTCAGCCGACAGAAATTTAAATAAAGCAGGCGATGTTTTAGCCGATGCAAAAATTTAAATGGCGATATTTCAGCCGACAAAAATTTAAATAAAGCAGGTGATGTTTTAGTCGATGCAAAAAATGTAAATGGCGATATTTCAGCCGACAGAAATTTAAATAAAGCAGGCGATGTTTCAGCCGATGCAAAAATGTAAATGGCGATATTTCAGCCGACAGAAAATTTAAATAAAGCAGGTGATGTTTTAGTCGATGCAAAAAATGTAAATGGCAATATTTCAGCCGACAGAAATTTAAATAAAGCAGGCGATGTTTCAGCCGATGCAAAAATGTAAATGGCGATATTTCAGCCGACAGAAATTTAAATAAAGCAGGCGATGTTTCAGCCGATGCAAAAATGTAAATGGCGATATTTCAGCCATGCAATAAAGATAAAGCTTAACCTCGGAAGGCAGAAAGGTAGCCTTATGCAGATAATGCAGGATGAGATAGTGCTTAGTCTCGAAAGGCAGAAAGGTAGCCTTATGCAATGCAGATAATGCAGATGGAGACAGTGCTTAGTATCGGAAGGCAGAAAGGTAGCCATATGCAATGCAGATAATGGAGATGGAGACAGCGCTTAGTCTCGGAAGGCAGAAAGGTAGCCTTATGTAGTTAATGCAGATGGAGACAGTGCTTAGTCTCGAAAGGCAGAAAGGTAGCCTTATGCAATGCAGATAATGCAGATGGAGACAGTGCTTAGTCTCGGAAGGCAGAAAGGTAGCCTTATGCAGGTAATGCAGATGGAGACAACGCTTAGTCTTCGAAGGCAGAAAGGTAGCCTTCTGCAGATAATGCAGATGGAGACAACGCTTAGTCTCGGAAGGCAGAAAGGTAGCCTTATGCAATGCAAGAAAATAAAAGGACGGATAGTAGTGAGATTTCTTAGCTGATAGCTGATTACGACATCGTGACTGCTGGGGAGGTTATGTGCGGATGACAATTACGAACAAGTGATGATTCTGAGAAGTTGCATTTTTGAGGAGTATGCGTACGTCCATATTGCAAGTCGAGTGCCTGCATCCAAAGAAATCGTGAGTTTTGTAAAAAAGGGGGAAAGGCTAGTTCGTTTTCCCCTGGCTTCCGGCGTTGCGTATCTTTGGGGTAGCGTTGCTAAACAACAGCAATTCGAACAATAGTTATGCACGATTTAGTAAATATAATGTAAGCAGAAAATAGTTTTCTTTAGACGAACCAACGACTGCGACGTGGTTCAAGACATTGCAACCTCTCTTGCTCCTGAATTTTGAGGGTCCTCCTCAAAATTCTGACCCAGTTTACTGGGCTGGCACTTCTGACGACTGCGCTGAACGGCTGAAAAAATCAACTTCGGAATTTTGAGGGTCCTCCTCAAAATTCTGCCCCAATTTACTAAGGTGGCATTCCTGGCGATGAATGGCTGAGAATTAACTTCGGAATTTTGAGGGTCCTCCTCAAAATTCTTCCCCAGTTCCAATAGCAGGGGGAAAATGGAATTTTTATTAAATTGTGACCGAACCCATAGGGCTGCCTACATATCCCCTTTTAAACGGGAATCAGGTCAGGCGTAGTTCAAATTACATCATCATAAGAAATCATAAGTGGTTACACATAGTATCATTTCACTGCATCTGAATTGATTAGCTTTGGCCAGACTTCTCCATCCATTTCTGCAAGAATAAGGGCTCCTCCAGTTAGAACCCGGTGAACCATGTACGGACCTTGCCAGTTGGGGGAGAATTTCCCCTTGGCTTCATCTTGATGTGGGAATATTTTCTTCAATACTAGCTGCCCCGGTGTAAACTTCCTTGGCTTAACTCTTTTGTTGAAGGCTCTAGGCATTCTGTTCTGATACAACTGACCGTGGCAAACTGCATTCATCCTTTTCCTATCTATAAGGGCTAACTGCTCGTAGCGACCTTTTACCCATTCTGCGTCGTCCAACTCTACTTCTTGTATGATCCTCAAGGAGGGAATTTCTACCTCGGCGGGGATAACTACCTCTGTGTCATAAACTAGCATGTAAGGAGTTGCTCCGGTCGATGTGTGGATCGTGGTGCGGTATCCCAATAAGGCAAATGATAACTTCTCATGCCATTGTTTGTGGCTTTCGACCATCTTTCTTAATATCTTCTTGATATTCTTGTTGGCTGCTTCTACAGTTCCATTCATCTGAGGCCTGTAGGTTGTAGAGTTCTTGTGTTTGATCTTGAATGCCTCACACATGGCTTTCATCAGGTCACTATTTAGATTGGAACCATTATCGGTGATGATTGATTCTGGAATTCCGAATCGGCAAACAATACGGTCACGGACGAAATCCGCCACAACTTTCTTAGTCACTGCCTTGTATGACGCTGCTTCAACCCATTTGGTAAAATAATCAATTGCCACCAGGATAAACATGTGCCCGTTTGATGCGGCAGGCTCAATAGGTCCAATAACATCCATTCCCCAGGCGGCGAATGGCCACAGTGAGCTTGTTGCAGTAAGTTCGTTTGGAGGCACCTTTATCATGTCTGCATGTATCTGACAGCGATGGCATTTGCGAACATACTGGATACAGTCTGTTTCCATAGTCATCCAAAAATATCCTGCTCGGAGTATCTTCTTTGCTAGGACAAAGCCATTCATGTGCGGCCCGCAGGTCCCAGCGCGAACTTCTTCTAATAACCTGGATGCTTCCTTTGCTTCGACATACCTTAGTAAACCCAAATCAGGAGTCCTCCTATACAGGATTCCCCCACTGTGAAAGAAGTTGTTGGATAATCTCCGAAGTGTGCGCTTCTGAGTGGCGTTGGCAAGTTCTGGATATTCTCCTGTTGTCAAGTACTTTTTTGATGTCGTGGAATCATGGTTTTCCGTCCGCTTCTTCCTCAATGTGAGCACAATAAGCTGGCTGATCTTAAATCTTTACTGGGATGGGATCAATGAAATTCGTGTCTGGATGCTGGATCATGGAGGATAAAGTAGCTAATACGTCAGTTACCGGCGGACAGGCTGGATCTGTTGGCAGTTTGTGAGCTACAATGGACATGCTGAGACCAGTCATATCATCATACGACCAGGCTAATATGTCCTCATATTCCTTTAAAAATTCTGTATATTCTTCCTTTTCTGACGGCGACAGGTGAACACTGATGCGAGTTTCTTTGACATTTTCTGTATCTCCCAAATGAATGACCTCAGTTTCTTCCAGGTTAGACATAGGTCTATTCTCAAAATTCTCAACCTCTCTGACGACCTCTTAAGGTATTTCATCTTCTTCTGAGTCTATGTCCTTTTGTTGCATTGTTTCGTTGCAAGTCATAATCGTTGGTTCATCATCAAAGTAAGTAATAGTAATGCTGTGTAAAAATAGAGTAAATGATAAAGAAAATAATAAGAGCGAGGTATATGATAAACTAAAATGCTTTGGTTAAATTCATAATTGTTTGAAACGCCGGAGCTCTTTTCAAAATTAAAGACAGTGCGGAAAGGAAATTATCTAGTAAAAAGTAAAAGGAGATGCATGGTTCTTTTGTTTAGCCTTGCTACCTTGAAGCTTTCTGGGCCCTGACGGTCCTAATTGACCAATTGCTGAGGCGGTCTCCTCGGTTCACAGCTTGTATGGAAGGGCCTTCCTCCCCTTCCTCCTCGAAAAGAACACAGCAGTCCATATCATCATCCTCCAGAAACAGATTCTTCATGGCTGCCAACGCTTCGTCTTCCTCTAACCCGTATATAGTATCTGCCGGTTGGAAGGTTTGCTCCAGGCTGGGTATCGGAAGCTCCAATGGATAGTAGGGACCGCGCCATGGTGGCGACCAGCTCTGGAATTCTTCCCAAGTATAACCGTACCCTAAGCCAAATGTAGTACCGTGTTTCTTCAGTTTGATGGGTTTGGTGATTCCCTGGAGGTTTTTGCCGAGTCCCTTTCCAAGTTCGTACCCACACCAATTCAGCATACTTTCGATCTTGTTATCCCACCACTTATCCTTATCTACAACGTTGACCCTTTCGATGTGGTGGTATGTTTCTCCGCCTACTCTCCTTCTGCTTCAAATCATTGGGATGGTCTGATGACTATATATGGGGTTACTACCATCGCCATGAATAATCACCTCCTGGTGATTCCATTCGAACTTCACTGCCTGATGCAGGGTCGATGCTATGGCTCCAGCGGCGTGGATCCAGGGCCGTCCTAACAGCAGGTTGTAGGATGCCTGGACGTCTATTACTTGAAAGTCGACGTCGAACCATGTTGGCCCAATTCGTAAGCATAGGCTGATTTCTCCAATAGTAGATCTCTGGGATTCGTCGAAGGCCTTGAAATTGATAGCCCCATCTTTGATCTCGTGCAGGCTTTTTCCCAATGTTCTGAGAGTTATCAGCGGACAGATGTTGAGGATAGATCCTCCGTTAATCAGGACTCTAGTGATGAAATAATCCTCGTATTGCACGGTGATGTGCAGTGCCTTGTTGTGGTTCAATCCTTCCGGCGGCAGCTCATCTTCGTGGAAGGTGATTTTATGGCTCTCCAGCACTTGCCCTACCATATTTGCCATTTCACCCCCAGTTATGTTGCTGGGCACATAAGCTTCACTCAGTGTTTTCATCAGGGCATTTTTATGAGCGTCAAAGCTCTGTAGAAGAGCTAGGATAGAGATCTGTGCCGGTGTTTTGTTCAACTGCTCATCGACTGAGTACTCCTTAGCTTGTATTTTCCTCCAAAGATCGTCGGGACCAGTTTCAATAGGCCGTCCTGGGGCTTGCTTACTGGACTCAGCTAAGTGTTCTGGGGTGTAAACCCTCCCTGTTCTGGTCATTCCTTGCATAGCAATTGTTTCTCCTGTCTTGGTCTTCCCTTTTCTACTAGCTTCGGCAGTGTAATCCCAGGGTATGGCTTTTGAGTGGAACGGTGTTATGTCCGACATTGTCACAGGAATAGGTACCCTTGGTGGTAACACAACAACTTCAAAGGGTGCAGGTGCTTTTGGAACTCCAAATTCGACCTCAATTGGCCCGGACGCCTTTGTAGAAGGAGGCGCTTCAAATTCGAGAGGTATAGGCATGTTTACTTCATCGTCCCTGGAGGGCTGATTCTGCACAACAATTGGGTTAAGTGTAACCGTTGGTTTCTTTGGTTCATCACCTTCAACAATCAAACCTATCGATCCCTTGGGATTCCAATCATCTTCGATCTCGATCATGTGAATGTCTCCACCTTTGTGGTCAGGTAGAGGGTTATTGCGAACATTAGGAGCAAGCTCCTTTGCTACTATGACCTTTTTGTCGATCAGGGTTTGAATCTTGTCCTTCAATGAGCGGTACTCGTCAAGGGTGTGTCCTTCATGCCGGAATGGTACGCACAAGTCTTATTGGGGTTGACCCACTGGGAAGGATTTTTTGGAGTTTTGGCTGGGATAGGAGTGACGTAATCAGCAGCTTTAAGTCTCTCGTACAGCTAGTCAATTGGTTCGGCGACGACTGTGTATTGTCTGGGAGGTCTGCGGTCAAAATTTGGCCTAGGTCTAGGGAAATTTTGGCGGGTGGGGGGTGATTGGTAGTGAGAGGGTTGAGCATTATAAGCTTGGTAGGCAGGTGCTGGTTGAGGGTATCTGGGTGAGGTGGGTTGATATGTGAGAGGTGGAGAGGATTGGTAAACGGGAGGTGGGTTTTGATAGGAGGGTGTGGGTGCTTGGTAATTCGGGATGGGCTGATATGTAAGTGGAGGTGATGGGTAGGTGTGGTATTTTGGTGGTGATTTGGCTCCCTGTGCGACCATTACGGCACTCACATCCTTCTTCTTGGACGTGCCACCAGACTGTAGAGCCTTGTTGGTAGCCTGCAGTGCCTCAAAATTAGTAACCATACCGCTTTTAATGCCTTCCTCAAACCTTTCTCCTAGCTTTATGATGTCGGAGAATTTCTGGCCCTCTATCAGCATCAACCTCTCATAATATTGTGGATCTTGAGCTCGGACGAAAAACTTGTTCATCTGTTCTTCTTCCAAGGCCGGCCTGACCTTAGCAGCCTCTTATCTCCAACGAGTAGCATACTCGCGGAATGTCTCTGTAGGTTTCTTCTTCATGTTCTGGATGTAGAAGACATCTGGCGCATTTTCTGTTTGAATCTGAACCTGTCCATGAAATCGGACGCCATCCCTACCCAGCTTGTCCATTTCTTAGGGTCCTGGCTTATGTACCAGGATAAAGCATCTACCTTCAGACTTCTGATGAAGAGCTTCATACGGATCTTCTCATCCTTTCCGACTCCGACCAACTTATCACAATATGTCCTCAGGTGGACTCTTGGATCTCCTGTTCCATCAAACATTTCGAACATGGGAGGTTTGTACCCCTCCGGAAGTTCAACATCTGGCTGAATGTAGAGGTCTTCATAATTTAACCCCTCGATACCTTTGTTACCTTCCACGCCCTGGACTCGGCTGGTCAATTTCATGAGTTCTGCCGCTAAGTTCCTGATAAGGGAGTTTTTGTCATCAGACTCTGGTGCATTTGAGATTGGTTGAGTATAATGGGGTACAATATCCACATAAATAGGGGTGTTGTGGAGATGGTCATTTGTGGTGTTCAGTGGCTCGGGAATGAGTAGTGGAATGTTGTTGGGAGTGTGGCATGTGTTGCAATGTTGAGTATGAGTTGGTTGTATCTGTGGTTGTGGGGTGTTTTGTGGAGGTGCGGGATTCTGAGCATTGGGAAAGCTGACATCCAGGGTAGTGAGGGAAAATGATAAGTTTGCCAAGTTCCGAACTTGGTCCAGTTCCTCCTGAAATTTCAACAACTTTTGCCCAAGTTGGGCGGCACTTTCCTTGGAAACCTGAATACCCTGGGAAGTCTCTACCCTTTCAATCGAATTCTCCTTCCTGATATTACCCAAGTCTTTCATTTTTCCTTTGTTCTTGTTTCTGACAGGACTCGGAGGAGGAAGAGGTAGAGGGGCCTTGGATCTTGTGGAGTATGATGATGATGCCAGAGTGCACGAACTAACCTTTGGGGAGGGGAATAATATAAGAAAAAACAAAAGGTAACAAGTTAGTGCAGGTTATGAGGAAAAATATTTCAATATTTAAACACGTTGTGCGAAAATGTAAATCGTGTCCTAACTTTTGGTGCCTCGTTGTGCTCGAGGTAGGCCTAGGGACAAATAGTTTTGGAGAACTTATAATGCTAAATGCCTCATTTTATTGATAGAAATAAGACGAATCCAAAACGACTCTAAATAATAGGAAGTAAGATATCACTATTGGCCATTGGCCTTATTACATTAAAATAAAGAATAAAAGGACTCCAAACTACTTGGTCCCAGAAGGACCTTCCCCAGATTTGGCATCTTCGTCTCCCTCGAACAGCTTCACCAGCTCGCGTAGTCTTAGAAGCAAATAAGCTTGGGCCAGATGTCCGCTGGCATTTCCTTCAGCGTTTTGACAATCTTCAATTCTCTTGATGAACTTTCCTTCCAGTTCTACTAGACCCCGCTACAGATACCCTAGTCACTTGTTGGCGCTGACAGCCATATCTTTCCACTCCTCGATTAACTTCTAATGGGCTTCTTGTATTTCCCGGTGCTCACTTTCACACTCTCGAATTCTTTTGCGCAGTTGATTATACTTAACCCGTGCTTCAGCGTGCTCGTCGATGATTCTGTGACCTCGAACGAATCCGGGCTGACCCATGCCATTGTCTTCTAACCAACCCGAATAGTGTGGCGCGCAACCGGCGTGATACCTGTCTGGCTCAATAGATTCTTTCCCCAAAACGAGTTTGCAATGCCACAAGTGCTGAGCTTGGCACCTGTGAGGGCTATCATCGTCCTGGAAATCAGCCCTGAAGTGACTCATTTTGTCGACCCTTGGTATGATTTGCTTTCTTCCAGCCTGCCTCATGGCTCGGAGAGGAACATAAGGATAAGTCCCTCTAAAACCAATTATTATGAGAAACGGTGCATCTCGGGATCGAATAATGAATTCATCCGTGGGGAACCACTCGACCATCCATTGTACCTGGTCTTCTTTCAGATCTTCAAATAATTCTGCCCATCCTCTGGCGTCCTCTGGCTGAGCGAACATTTTAGGCATATAATTCATACGCCTTGGTTGGTGGAAGGCGATGTGATCATCCCAGTCTCTGCGTAGGATCTCTTGTCGGTATTCCCCTTTCTGGAGGTGTTCCATGAGCCAGAGCTGAAGTAATAAGTTGCAACCCTCGAAATGACTGCCCTTTTGCTGACAGTTGTCCAAGGCACGGTATATCTCAGTAATGATCATGGGCACTATGCTGAAAGTCTGCCCACCGATTCCTTCCATCAAAGTCTTGGTTACTATGGCCAGTCTGGTGTGGATCCTAGCCTTCTTCATAGGGAACACCATCATTCCCAAAAAGCAAAACATAATAACGAAGACCCTTCTATGGACATGCCCTAATGAGGTGATGGCGAACTCATCTGAATAGGTGCGGTATGACTTGCTATGTCCGTACCTCTCGTACAGATAGTCGAATGGGATATAAGAGTCTTTCAAGCATGTTAAGTCTGGGTTCTTCTTCAGTCCCATCATCTTAAGGAAACCCCTACCCTTGCGATTTTCTGGCATAAGCAAACCTGGAGTCTCCCATGGAATACCAGCTAAACCTCTTATTTCTTCAAAAAAAGGAGTCATTTCAAGGTCCCCGAAGCGGAACACGGACTTGTCACTATCCCAGAACAATGTTGCAGCCTCTATGATTCTGTTATTAGGCTGAATCTCTAGAAGAGAAGGCAAATTCCCCAAGTACTTGCGGACGAGTGTCTGATCACTGGAATGGAGGTCTTTCCACCAATTCAGCAGCCTTGGATGAATGTTGGTTACCATGCCGAATCTGGGGACTTCGTGTTTCATTTTCTGCAAAACAAAGCGTTAGGCCCTTACCCCCACCGGACTCGATTATTTAAACCAATAATTAGCATAACAAGCATTTAGTTCTCCAAATAAATGCACAAAACATGGAGGTGCCCGTTTGGGTTTCAAGGAAACCCGGTGGACTTTGGACAAGGCTATCTTAATGAGTCATTATGTGGACAACATAACTGACTCGGCTAGGTCTGACCATGATGCATGTACAGTTTAAATGGAGTAAGGTTTCTATTGGGGTATTAGACAGGTACCCTTGAGCGGACAACTCAAGAGGGAAAGGCACGGAACCGTCGACTGCACCGCTGATCGACTGGTTTTACCGCAAATATGCCTTTGCCAAATTTAGGGGGTGATAGTATTGGAAGAGCGCAACTACTCATTATAAGCGTTGCTATAGTATTTGTTCGGCACGAGTGGAATATGATGTAGAAGATGCAGTTTACAAGAATGAAACAAATTGACATGTATTTTCACGTTCATGCAATAAATATTTACAATAATTGCTCAAAGTTACAACAGTATTGATGGAAAGCGGTAAATGAAAGTAATTAAAGAAAAAGAAACAAAAGAAACAAGTCGGTTTCAAATAAAGGCATTAAACAAAATCAATAAAAGAAAGCAATAAAGTCACATATAGCATGCAATGGTAAAAGCCTAAAGAGTCCCCATCAGAGTCGCCATGCTGTCGACGCCCCCTTTTTCCCTCCCTCCAAAGAGCAAGAAATCGGGTTTACGACATTTAGGAAAGACAACTCTATTCCCGTTTGGGATTGGGTTTTTGGATTTGGAGAGTCGCCACCTAATGATTATAGTGCATTAGGACACTTTAAGAAAGAATTTGAGATGAAAAACCAGAGTTCGGGTAAGGGCTAGAAATTATCTCGAGGGGAATGTGTTAGGCACCCCTCGAGATCCACGGCCATACTACAACTGTGACTTTAAATACAAACAACAAGTAGACAAGCAAGCATTGCAAATACGAGGAAAACTTTCACATAATGGTTGCAAATAAAAAGTACAAAAGGTTTAAAAAATACTAGAATTTGGAAAAAGTAGTTTTATAATTAAAGAAAAGATATACAAATAAAGGGAAAGGGGTCAAATAATTGATGCAAGTAACTTAAACGGGGTGAAAGAGACGGATGTTTAGGGAGAAACAATACTAAAATTTAGACAATTGAAAGAGATATTTTTCATGATAGGTGCAAAGAATTGAAGTAAAAGAAGAGAAACTGAAAACTGAACAGCTTTTAAAATTCTGGAACAAAAAATAACAAAGAGGGAGGGGATCCTAGGTTTATAAATCACATGGATCATCCACACAACACCGGTACCCAATTGTACGCATAGTGTTATCGTGTGATCATCATCTCCATGTCTACCCTTCCCTACCCCGTTAAGGTATTAAAGCGCGGAATAGTATCGTTACTTATTGCATGCTATTACCCGTCCCAATCCTATCAGTCCCGGAGGCAAATGGACTACTAATCCTTAAGGGAGAGGGGTTGGGGGCTTTTAGAAGTTTTTAAAGGACAAAATGCTAAGGCGTCAATCAAAAACACGTAATGCAAATAAAGGGGAAGCAGACAAGCAAACAGGGCTCAAATATGCCTCCATAAATCAGATAAAAGTCATAGAGTTTAACATGTCTTACACGTACTGATTTGGTCTTAATTAAATAATGCGACGAGCGGACTGGTTCAACGCATATTTCTTTAGACGGAAAGTCTACATTAGGCTCGCTCGAATGCAGTTGACTAAAACCGATCTGATTGATTAATTAATCCTTTTGTCTAAGTGTTGGATAGAACTAGGCATGATATCTACTGATTTTAGAAATAATGCAAACTGATTATAGAAAAAGGTTACCAGTTTTAACAGAACAATACGAGTTCAGCAGTTGACGTAGCTTCTATTCAGATTCGAGATTTCCTATAGGCATGCTTTCTATATGTTTATTGATTTTTGACATCTTTTCAAACGTTAACAAAAGTCCTATGAACATGGTATCTATATGCAGCTTTTATTATTAAACCTACGAACTGTTTGCTTGATGATGCATATATATGCAGAGATGCGGAAGTCCATAGGCAGTATTTCTATATGTGAGTTTGCAGAACAATTTTTAGAAGTTAATCCTATAGGCAGGATATCTATGTGTGAAGTTGCAGAAATCAGAAGTTAAACCTATAGGCAGGATATCTATGTATGAAATTGCAAAAATCAGAAGTAAAACCTATAGGCAGGATATATATGTATGAAATTGCAGAAATCAGAAGTTAACCCTATAGGCATGATATCTATATGCTTTATTGCAGAAATTAAGTGTCGAATCCTATAGGCATGTTTTCTACGCGTGGAGTTGCACAAATCATAAATAAACCCCTATAGGCATGATTTCTACCCTTGGTGCATAAAAGTAAACCCCATCCCCCTTTTTTACTAAATCCCCGAGTTTATACAAATTATTACAGCCCAAAAGAAATAAAACTGGAATTAAAAAAGTACATCAGGAATCATCAGCTACATCCGAGCAGCCTAATTCAGACTTAATGTCTAATAATACGAGATTGAGCCACTTCCGAGATCCAGATTTCCAAGCCTTATCTCATCTAGGGTGTTTCAGAGATCCAAGGGATTTCAGGAACCCCAAGCAGTGCATACACCCAAGATGTTAATTAGAAAATTGAGTTGTGCAGTGTGGAAGGGCCAACCCTTATGTGTCCAAGTTCAGAGGGAGCTCAAGGGTCCCAAGGCAAGGCTCACACAAGAGGGGCAGAACCTAAGTTCTAAGAGCATAGTGCAAGTGCAATAAGAGAAAGGGCATAGGGAATACCCAGGCAGACTGGTGGTCATGCCCAGCCATAAAGTAGACTGGCACACCCCTAACCAAACCTGTTGGCCAAACATTTAGAGAGTAAAGACCTACTGGAGGTCAAGCTATGGTCTGAGCAATAACTAGAATACTGTCAGGCCAAAGTTGTTACTCAGCACACATAATAAGGGAATAGGGATGGGAAACTGACAAAGCTTAGGGCCCAAAGGGTCCAGTTCATATCCATGGACAATAACTTCGAATATTGCCATGTTTCTGAACCATAACTTAAAGCACATAAGGGGATACAGGGGTTTGGGATTCATAAGGTAGCAAATAAATAACAAGTGACTGACAGGGTGCATACATAGATAAATATTAATTTACAAGGGAACGTATTGCAGCATGCTAGTAACATATCTTGACTACAGAAACATGAGTAGAAGTAGACAGGAATGACAAACTGGAGTAATTAAAGAAAACATATTGTTGTTGAGGCTTGTAAATTAAGACATACCAGTAGAGAAGCAAAGTGCAGAAAGGTATTGCAAACACAAGTCCACAGTCTAGCCTTGGCTTTCAGCCGGCTAGGCAAAGCAACAACACAAGTAGTAATAAAGAAAGAGAGAGTTTTAAGAGTAAGTGTGTATATTTTGAACTCAAGTTGTTCGTGTGTGTTTAAAGAAAAGAGGGTAGGGTATTTATAATTTTTGAAAACGAGTGGAGAATAAGGTAATAAGTAAAGTTTTAACACAAATATGGAAACAATCACAAGTCAGAATCAATTAACACAAGACTTCCCTTTAATCAAGGGATTATTGTTCAAACGGATACTAACAGGGTCAAGATAAGGAAAGAAAATCAGTCTTTAAGCAGAATGGTTGTTGCCATAAAAGGAGCAATAAAATCATACAATAGGTGTTTAAGTCTAAGTACAGGAATGTAATTATTTTTGGAAAGGATCTGGTAAGGCCAAACAAAGAGAAAGAATCAATTACCCCTTAACAGGCGAGTAAAAATCAGAATTTCACAAGGAAAACGTTTTAGAAAATCAATCACGAGTTTAGAGAANTGTAAATGGCGATATTTCAGCCGACAGAAATTTAAATAAAGCAGGCGATGTTTCAGCCGATGCAAAAATGTAAATGGCGATATTTCAGCCGACAGAAATTTAAATAAAGCAGGCGATGTTTCAGCCGATGCCAAGAAATGTAAATGGCGATATTTCAG
Source organism: Nicotiana attenuata (assembly GCF_001879085.1). NCBI lineage: Eukaryota > Viridiplantae > Streptophyta > Magnoliopsida > Solanales > Solanaceae > Nicotiana > Nicotiana attenuata. The sequence continues at coordinate 63,272,907 of NC_031989.1, forward strand.
CCGATAGAAAGCATAGGTATAGATGATGATGGAGATGAACTGGCGATCTTTCAGCCGATGTAAAAATGTAAATGGCGATATTTCACCCGATTGCAAGACGTAAGTAAAGGTGGCGATATTTCAGCCATGCAAGAAAGATAAGGTGGCGATATTTCAGCCATGCAAGAAAGATAAAGCTTAACCTCGGAAGGAAGAAAGGTAACCTTATGCAGATAATGCAGGATGAGACAGTGCTTAGTCTCGGAAGGCAGAAAGGTAGAATTATGCAATGCAGATAATGCAGATGGAGAAAGTGCTTAGTCTCGAAAGGCAGAAAGGTAGCCTTATGCAATGCAGATAATGCAGATGGAGATAGTGCTTAGTCTCGGAAGGCCGAAAGGTAGTCGTATGCAGATAATGCAGATGGAGACAGTGCTTAGTCTCGGAAGGCAGAAAGGTAGCCTTATGCAGATAATGCAGATAGAGACAACGCTTAGTCTCGGAAGGCAGAAAGGTAGCCTTATACAGATAATGCAGATGGAGACAACGCTTAGTCTCGAAAGGCAGAAAGGTAGCCTTATGCAACGCAAGAAAATAAAAGGACGGATAGTAGTGAGATTTCTTAGCTGATAGCTGATTACGACATCGTGATTGCTGGGGAGGTTATGTGCGGATAACAATTACGAACAAGTGATGATTCTGAGAAGTTGCATTTTTGAGGAGTATGCGTACGTAAATTTTCCTAACCATATTGTAAGTCGAGTTCCTGCATCCAAAGAAATTGTGAGTTTTGTAAAAAGGGGGAAAAGGCTAGTTCGTTTTCCCCTGGCTTCCGGCGTTGCGTATCTTTGGGGTAGCGTTGCTAAACAGCAGCAATTCGAACAATAGTTATGCACGATTTAGTAAATGTAATGTAAGTAGAAAATAGTTTTCTTTAGACGAACCAACGACTGCGACGTGGTTCAAGACATTGCAACCTCTCTTGCTCCCGAATTTTGAGGGTCCTCCTCAAAATTCTGCCATAGTTTACTGGGCTGGCACTTCTAACGGCTGCGCTGAACGGCTGAAAAAATCAACTTCGGAATTTTGAGGGTCCTCCTCAAAATTCTGCCCCAGTTTACTGAGGTGGCATTCCTGGCGATGAATGGCTGAGAACTAACTTCGGAATTTTGAGGGTCCTCCTCAAAATTCTACCCCAGTTCCAATAGCAGGGGGAAAATGGAATTTTTATTAAATTTTTACCGAACCCATAGGGCTGCCTACGTATCCCCTCTTAACCGGGAATCAGGTCAGGCGTAGTTCAAATTACATCATCATAAGAAATCATAAATGGTTAAACATAGTATCGTTTCACTGCATCTGAATTGATTGGCTTTGGTCAGACTTCTCCGTCCATTTCTGCAAGAATAAGGGCTCCTCCAGTTAGAACTCGGTGAACCATGTACGGACCGTGCCAGTTGGGGGAGAATTTCCCCTTGTCTTCATCTTGATGTGGGAATATTTTCTTCAATACTAGCTGCCCCGGTGTAAACTTCCTTAGTTTATCTCTTTTGTTGAAGGCTCTGGACATTCTGTTCTGATACAACTGACGTGGCAAACTGCATTCATCCTCTTCCCATCTATAAGGGCTAACTACTCGTAGCGACCTTTTACTCATTCTGCGTCGTCCAATTCTGCTTCTTGTATGATCCTCAAAGAGGGAATTTCTACCTCGGTGGGGATGACCGCTTCTGTATCATAAACCAGCATGTAGGGAGTTGCTCCAGTCGATGTGCAGACCGTGGTGCGGTATCCCAACAAGGCGAATGATAACTTCTCATGCCATTGTTTGTGACTTTCGACCATCTTCCTTAGTATCTTCTTGATATTCTTGTTGGCTGCTTCTATAACTCCATTCATCTGAGGCCTGTAGGCTGTAGAATTCTTGTGTTTAATCTTGAGGGTCTCACACATAGCCTTCATCAAGTCACTGTTAAGATTGGAACAATTATCGGTGATGATTGATTCCGGAATTCCGAATCGGCACACAATATGGTCACGGACGAAATCTGCCACAACTTTCTTAGTCACTGCCTTGTATGACGCTGCTTCAACTCATTTAGTAAAATAATCAATTGCCACCAGGATAAACCTGTGCCCGTTTGATGCGGCAGGCTCGATTGGTCCAATGATATCCATTCCCCAGGCGGCGAATGGCCACGGTGAGCTTGTTGCAGTAAGCTCGTTAGGGGGCACCTTTATCATGTCTGCATGTATCTGACAGCGATGGCACTTACGAACATAGTGGATACAGTCTGTTTCCATAGTGATCCAAAAATATCCTGCTTGAAGTATCTTCTTCGCTAAGACAAAACCATTCATGTGCGACCCGCAGGTCCCTGCGTGCACTTCGTCCAATAGTCTGGATGCTTCTTTTGCTTCGACACACCTTAGTAAACCCAAATCGGGAGTCCTCCTATACAGGATTCCCCCACTGTGAAAGAAGTTGTTGGATAATCTCCGAAGTGTGCGCTTTTGCGTGGCGTTGGCAAGTTTTGGGTATTCTCCGGTTGTCAAGTACTCCTTGATGTCGTGGAACCCTGGTTTTTCGTCCGCTTCCTCCTCAACGTGAGCACAATAAGCTGGATCTGTGAGCTACAATGGACGTGCTGAGACCAGTCATATCATCATACGACCAGGCGAATATGTCCTCATATTCCTTTAAAAATTCTGTGTATTCTTCCTTTTCTGATGGTGACAGGTGAACACTGATGCGAGTTTCTTTGACATTTTCTGTATCGCCCAAATTAATGACCTCAGTTTCTTCCAGGTTAGACTTAGGTCTATTCTCAAAATTCTCAACCTCTCTGATGACCTCTTCAGGTATTTCATCTTCTTCTGAGTCTATGTCCTTCTGCTGCGTTGTTTCGTTGCAAGTCACAATCGTTGGTTCATCATCAAAGTAAATAATAGTAATGCTGTGTGAAAATAGAGTAAATGATAGAGAAAATAATAAGAGCGAGATATATGATAGATTGAAATGCTTTGACTAAATTCATGATTGTTTGGAACATCGGAGCTCTTTTCAAAATTAAAGACAATGCGGAAAAAAATCAGCTAGTAAAAAGTAAAATGAGATATATGGTGCTTTTGTTTAGCCTTGCTACCCCGAAGCCTTCTGGACCCTGATGGTTCTAATTGACCAATTGCTGAGGCGGTCTCCTCGGTTCACTGCTTGTATGGAAGGGCCTTCCTCCCCTTCCTCCTCGAAAAGAACACAGCAATCCATATCATCATCATCCAAAAACAGATTCTTTATGGCTGCCAATGCTTCATCTTCTTCTGACCCATATATAGTATCTGCCGGTTGGAAGGTTTGCTCCAGGTTGGGTATCGGAAGCTCCAATGGATAGTAGGGGCCGCGCCATGGTGTCGACCAGTTCGGGAATTCTTCCCAAGTATAACCGTACCCTAAGCCAAATGTAGTACCGTGTTTCTTCAGTTTGATGGGTTTGGTGATTCCCTGGAGGTTTTTGCCGAGTCCCTTTCCAGGTTCGTACCCACACCAATTCAGGATACTTTCGATCTTGTTATCCCACAACTTATCCTTATCTACAGCGTTGACCCTTTCAATGTGGTGGTATGTTTCTCCGCCTATTCTCCTTCTGCTTCCAATCATTGGGATGGTCTGATGACTATATATGGGGTTACTACCATCGCCATGAATAATCACCTCCTGGTGATTCCATTCGAACTTCACTGCCTGATGCAGGGTCGATGCTACGGCTCCAGCGGCGTGGATCCAGGGCTGTCCTAACAGCAGGTTGTAGGATGCCGGGACGTCTATTACTTGAAAGTCAACGTCGAACCATGTTGGCCCCATTTGTAAGCATAGGCTGATTTCTCCAATAGTAGATTTTTGGGATCCATCGAAGGCCTTGACATTGATAGCCCCATCTTTGATCTCGTGCAGGCTTTTTCCCAAAGTTCTGAGAGTTATCAGCGGATAGATGTTCAGGCTGGATCCTCCGTTGATCAGGACCCTAGTGATGAAATAATCCTCGCATTGCACGGTGATGTGCAGTGCCTTGTTGTGGCTCAATCCTCCCGGCGGCAGCTCATCTTCGTGGAAGGTGATTTTATGGCTCTCCAGCACTTGCCCTACCATATTTGCCATTTCACCTCCAGTTATGTTGCTGGGCACATAAGCTTCACTCAGTATTTTCATTAGGGCATTTTTATGAGCGTCAGAGCTCTGTAGAAGAGCTAGGATAGAGATCTGTGCCGGTGTTTTGTTCAACTGCTCATCGACTGAGTACTCCTTAGCTTGTATTTTTCTCCAAAGATCGTCGGGCCCAGTTTTAGTAGGCCATCCTGGGGCTTGCTTACTGGACTCAGCTAAGTGTTCTGGGGTGTAAACCCTCCCTGTTCTGGTCATTCCTTGCGTAGCAATTGTTTCTCCTGTCTTGGTCTTCCCTTTTCTCCTAGCTTCGGCAGTGTAATCCCAGGGTATGTCTTTTGAGTGGAACAGTGTTATGTCCGACATTGTCACAGGAATAGGTACCCTTGGCGGTAACACAACAACTTCAAAGGGTGCAGTTGCTTTTGGAACTCCAAATTCGACCTCAATTGGCCCGGGCACCTTTGCATAAGGAGGCGTTTCAAATTCGAGAGGTATACACATGTTTACTTCATCGTCCCTGGAGGGCTGATTCTGTACAACAATTGTGTTAAGTGTAACCGTTGGTTTCTTTGGTTCATCACCTTCAACAATCAAACCTATCGACCCCTTGGGATTCTAATCATCTTCGATCTCGATCATGTGAATGTCTCCACCTTTGTGGTCAGGCAGAGGGTTGTTGCGAACATTAGGATCAGGCTCCTTTGCTACTATGACCTTATTGTCGTTCAGGGTTTGAATCTGTCCTTCATTGAGCGGTACTCGTCAAGGGTGTGTCCCTTCATGCCGGAATGGTACGCACAAGTCTTATTGGGGTTGACCCACTGGGAAGGATTTTCTGGAGTTTTGGCTGGGATAGGAGTGACGTAACTAGCAGCTTTAAGTCTCTCGTAGAGCTAGTCAATTGGTTCGGCGATGGCTGTGTATTGTCTGGGAGGTCTGCGGTCAAAATTTGGCCTAGGTCTAGGGAAATTTTGGCGGGTGGGGGGTGATTGGTAGTGAGAGGGTTGAGCATTATAAGCTTGGTAGACGGGTGCTGGTTGAGGGTATCTGGGTGAGGTGGGTTGATATGTGAGAGGTGGAGAGGATTGGTAAACGGGAGGTGGGTTTTGATAGGAGGGTGTGGGTGCTTGGTAATTCGGGATGGGCTGATATGTATGTGGAGGTGATGGGTAGGTGTGGTATTTTGGTGGTGATTTGGCTCCCTGTGCGACCATTACGGCACTCACATCCTTCTTCTTGGACGTGCCACCAGACTGTAGAGCCTTGTTGGTAGCCTGCAATGCCTCAAAATTAGTAACCATACCGCTTTTAATGCCTTCCTCAAACCTTTCTCCTAGCTTGATGATGTCGGAGAATTTCTGGCCCTCTATAAGCATCAACCTCTCATAGTATTGTGGATCCTGAGCTCGGACAAAAAACTTGTTCATCTGTTCTTCTTCCAAGGCTGGCCTGACCTTAGCAGCCTTTGATCTCCAACGAGTAGCATACTCGCAGAATGTTTCTATAGGTTTCTTCTTCATGTTCTGGATGTAAAAGACATCTGGTGCATTTTCTGTATTGAATCTGAACCTGTCCATGAAATCGGACGCCATCCCTACCCAGCTTGTCCATTTCTTAGGGTCCTGGCTGATGTACCAGGATAAAGCATCTCCCTTCAGACTTCTCATGAAGAGCTTCATACGGATCTTCTCATCCTTTCCGACTCCGACCAGCTTATCGCAATATGTCCTCAGGTGGACTCTGGGATCTCCTGTTCCATCAAATATTTCGAGCTTGGGAGGTTTGTACCCCTCCGGAAGTTCAACATCTGGCTGAATGTAGAGGTCTTCATAATTTAACCCCTCGATACCTTTGTTACCTCCCACGCCCTGGACTCGGCTGGTCAATTTCTTGAGTTCTGCCGCTAAGTTCCTGATAAGGGAGTTTTTGTCATCAGACTCTGGTGCATTTGAGATTGGTTGAGTATAATGGGGTACAGTATCCACATAAATAGGGGTGTTGTGGAGATGGTCATTTGTGGTGTTCAGTGGCTCGGGAATGAGTAGTAGAGTGTTAATGGGAGTGTGGCATGTGTTGCAGTGTTGAGTATGAGTGGGTTGTATCAGTGGTTGTGGGGTGTTTTGTAGAGGTGCGGGATTCTGAGCATTGGGAATGTGGACATCCGGGGTAGTGAGGGAAAATGATAAGTTTGCCAAGTTCCGAACTTGGTCCAGTTCTTCCTGAAATTTCAACAACTTCTGCTCAAGTTGTGTGGCACTTTCCTTGGAAACCTGAATACCCTGGGAAGTCTCTACCCTTTCAACCGAATTCTCCTTCCTGATGTTACCCAAGTCTTCCATTTTTCCTTTGTTCTTGTTTCTGATAGGACTCGGAGGACTAAGAGGTGGAGGGCCCTTGGATCTTGTGGAGTATGATGATGTTGCCACAGTGCACGAACTAACCTTTGGGGAGGGGAATAATAAAAGAAAAAACAAAGGTAACAAGTTAGTGCAGGTTATGAGGAAAAATATTGCAATATTTAAACACGTTGTGCGAAAATGTAAATCGTGTCCTAACTTTTGGTGCCTCGTTGTGCCCGAGGTAGGCCTAGCGACAAATAGTTTTGGAGAACTTATAATTCTAAATGCCTCATTTTATTTATAGAAATAAGACGAATCCAAAACGACTCTAAATAATAGGAAGTAAGATACACTATTGGCTATTGGCCTTATTACATTAAAATAAAGAATAAAAGGACTCCTAACTACATGGTCCCAGAAGGACCTTCCCCGGATTTGGCATCTTTGTCTCCCTCGAACAGTTTCACCAGCTCGCGTAGTCCTAGCAGCAAATAAGCTTGGGCCAGATGTCCGTTTGCATTTCCTTCAGCATTTTGACAATCTTCAATTCTCTTGATGAACTTTTCTTCCAGTTCTACTAGACCCCGCTACAGATACCCTAGTCGCTTGTTGGCGCTGACAGCCATATCTTTCCACTCCTCGATCAACTTCTGATGGGCTTCTTGTATTTCCCGGTGCTCACTTTCACACTCTCGAATTCTTTTGCGCAGTTGATTATACTTAACTCGTGCTTCAGCGTGCTCGTCGATGATTCTGTGACCTCGAACGAATCCGGGCTGACCCATGCCATTGTCTTCTAACCAACCTGAATAGTGTGGCGCGCAACCGGCGTGATACCTGTCTGGCTCAATAGATTCTTTCCCCAAAACGAGTTTGCAATGCCACAAGTGCTGAGCTTGGCACCTGTGAGGGCTATCATCGTCCTGGAAATCAGCCCTGAAGTGACTCATTTTGTCGACCCTTGGTATGATTTGCTTTCTTCCAGCCTGCCTCATGGCCCGGTGAGGAACGTAAGGATAAGTCCCTCTCAAACCAATTAGTATGAGAAACGGTGCATCTCGGGATCGAATAATGAATTCATCCGTGGGGAACCACTCAACCATCCATTGTACCTGGTCTTCTTTCAGATTTTCAAATAATTCTGCCCATCCTCTGGCGTCCTCTGGCTGAGCGAACAATTTATGCACATAATTCATACACCTTGGCTGGTGGAAGGCGATGTGATCATCCCAGTCTATGCGTGGGATCTCTTGTCGGTATTCCCCTTTCTGGAGGTGTTCCATGAGCCAGAGCTGAATTAATAAGTCGCAACCCTCAAAATGACTGCCCTTTTGCTGACAGTTGTTCAAGGCACGGTATATCTCAGCAATGATCATGGGCACTATGCTGAAAGTCTGCCCACCGATTCCTTCCATCAAAGTCTTGGTTACCATGGCCAGTCTGGTGTGGATCCTAGCCTTCTTCATAGGGAACACCATCATTCCCAAAAAGCAAAGCATAAAAACGAAGACCCTTCTATGGACATGCCCTGATGAGGTGATGACGAACTCATCTGAATAGGTGCGGTATCACTTGCTATGGCCGTACCTCTCGTATAGATAGTCGAATGGGATGTAACAGTCTTTCAAGCATGTTAAGTCTGGGTTCTTCTTCAGTCCCATCATCTTAAGAAACCCCTACTCTTGCAATTTTCTGGCATAAGCAAACCCGGAGTCTCCCAAGGAATACCAGCTAAACCTCCTATTTCTTCAAGCAAAGGAGTCATTTCAAGGTCCCCGAAGTGGAACACGGACTTGTCACTATCCCAGAACAATGTCGTAGTCTCTATGATTCTGTTGTTAGGCTGAATCTCTAGAAGAGAAGGAAAATTCCCCAAGTACTTGCGGACGAGTGCCTGATCACTGGAATGGAGGTCTTTCCACCAATTCATCAGCCTTGGATGAATGTTGGTTACCATGCCAAATCTGGGGACTTCGTGTTTCATTTTCTGCAAAATAAAGCGTTAGGCCCTTACCCCCACCGGACTCAATTATTTAAACCAATAATTAGCATAACAAGCATTTAGTTCTCCAAATAAATGCACAAAACATGGAGGCGTCCATTTGGGTTTCAAGGAAACCCGGTGGACATTGGACAAGGCTATCTTAAGGAGTCATTATGTGGACAACATAACTGACTCGGCTAGGTCTAACCATGATGCATGTACAGTTTAAATGGAGTAAGGTTTCTATTGGGGTATTAGTCAGGTACCCTTGAGCGGACAACTCAAGAGGGAATGGCACGGAACCGTCGACTGCACCGCTGATCGACTGGTTTTACCGCAAATATGCCTTTGTCAAATTTAGGGGGTGATAGTATTGGAAGAGCGCAACTACTAATTATAAGCGTTGCTATAGTATTTGTTCGGCACGAGTGGAATATGATGTAGAAGATGCAGTTTACAAGAATGAAACAAATTGACATGTATTTTCACGTTCATACAATAAATGTTTACAATAATTGCTCAAAATTACAACAGTATTGATGGAAAGCGGTAAATGAAAGTAATTAAAGAAAAAGAAACAAAAGAAACAAGTCAGTTTCAAATAAAGGCATTAAACAAAAGCAATAAAAGAAAGAAATAAAGTCACATATAGCATGCAATGGTAAAAGACTAAAGAGTCCCCAGCAGAGTCGCCATGCTGTCGATGCCCCCTTTGTCCCTCCCTCCAAAGAGCGAGAAATCGGGTTTACGACATTTAGGAAAGACAACTCTATTCCTGTTTGGGATTGGGTTTTTGGATTTGGAGAGTCGCCACCTAATGATTATAGTGCACTAGGACACTTTAAGGAAGAATTTGAGATGAAAAACCAGAGTTCGGGTAAGGGCTAGAAATTATCTCGAGAGGAAGGTGTTAGGCACCCCTCGAGATCCACTAGTGTGGTTCCCGGCCAAGCAACAACTGTGACATTAAATACAAACAACAAGTAGACAAGCAAGCATTGCAAATACGAGGAAAACTTTCACATAATGGTTGCAAATAAAAAGTACAAAAGGTTTAAAAAAATACTAGAATTTGGAAGAAAGTAGTTTTATAATTAAAGAAAAGATATACAAATAAAGGGGAAGGGGTCAAATAATTGATGCAAGTAACTTAAACGGGGTGAAAGAGACGGAAGTTTAGGGAGAAACAATACTGAAATTCAGACAATTAAAAGAGAGATTTTTCATGATAGGTGCAAAGAATTGAAGTAAAAGAAGAGAAACTAAAAACGGAACAGCTTCTAAAATTCTGGAACAAAAAATAACAAAGAAGGAGGGGGGTCCTAGGTTTATAAATCACATGGATCATCCACACAACACCGGTACCCAATTGTACGCATAGAAATAATGCAAAGTGATTATAGAAAAAGGTTACCAATTTTAATAGAACAATACGAGTTCAGCAGTTGACGTAGCTTCTATTCAGATTCAAGATTTCCTATAGGCATGTTCTCTATATGTTTATTGATTTTTGACATTTTTAGACGTTAACAGAAGTCCTATGAACATGGTATCTATGTGCAGCTTTTATTGTTAAACCTACGAACTGTTTGCCTGATGACGCTTATATATGCAGAGATGCGGAAGTCTATAGGCAGTATTTCTATATGTGAATTTGCAGAACAATTAGAAGTTAATCCTATAGGCAGGATATCTACGTGTGAAGTTGCAGAAATCAGAAGTTAACCCTATAGGCATGATATCTATATGCTTTATTGCAGAAATTAAGTGTCGAATCCTATTGGCATGTTTTCTACGCGTGGAGTTGCACAAATCATAAATAAATCTCTATAGGCATGATTTCTACCCTTGGCGCATAAAAGTAAACGCCATCCCCCTTTTTACTAAATCCCCGAGTTTATACAAATTTTTATAGGCCAAAAGAAATAAAACTGGAATTAAAAAAAGTACATCAGGAATCATCAGCTACATCCGAGCAGCCTAATTCAGACTTAATGTCTAATAATATGAGATTAAGCCACTTCCGAGATCCAGATTTCCAAGCCTTATCTCATCTAGGGTGTTTCAGAGATCCAACGGATTTCAGGAACCCCAGGCAGTGCATACACCCAATATGTTAATCAGAAAATTGAGTTGTGCAGTGTTGAAGGGCCAGCCCTTATGTGTCCAAGTTCAGAGGGAGCTCAAGGTTCCCAAGGCAAGGCTCACACAAGAGAAGCAGAACCTAAGTTCTAAGAGCATAGTGCAAGTGCAATAAGAGAAAGGGGATAGGGAATACCCAGGCAGGCTGGTGGTCATGCCCAGCCATAAAGTAGACTAGCACACCCCTAACCAAACCTGTTGGCCAAACATTTAGAGAGTGAAGACCTACTGGAGGTCAAGCTATGGCCTGAGCAATAACTAGAATATTGTCAGGCCAAAACTATTACTCAGCATACACAATAAGGGAATAGGGATGGGAAACTGACAAAGCTTAGGGCCCAAAGGGTCCAGTTCATATCCATGGACAATAACTTCAAATATTGCCATGTTTCTGAACCATAACTTAAAGCATATAAGGGGATACGGGGGTTTGGGATTCATAAGGTAGCAAATAAATAACAACTGACTGACAGGGTGCATACGTAGATAAACATTAATTTACAAGGGAACGTATTACAGCATGCTAGTAACATATATTGACTACAAAAACATGAGTAGAAGTAGACAGGAATGACAAACTGGAATGATTAAAGAAAACATATTGTTGTTGAGGCTTGTAAATTAACTAAGACATACCAGTAGAAAAGCAAAGTGCGGAAAGGTAAAGCAAACACAAGTCCACAGTCTAGCCTTGGCTTTCAGCCGGCTAGGCAAAGCAACAACACAAGTAGTAGTAAAGAAAGAGAGAGTTTTAAGAGTAAGTGTGTATATTTTGAACTCAAGTTGTTAGTCTTTAAAGAAAAGAGGGTAGGGTATTTATAATTTTGAAAACGAGTGGAGAATAAGGTAATAAGTCAAGTTTTAACACAAATATGGAAACAATCACCAATCAGATTCAATTAACACAAGACTTCCCTTTAATCAAGGGATTATTGTTCAAACGGATACTAACAGGGTCAAGATAAGGAAAGAAAATCACTCTTTAAGCAGAATGGTTGTTGCCATAAAAGGAGCAGTAAAATCATACAATAGGTGTTTAAGTCTAAGTACAAGAATGTAATTATTTTTGGAAAGGATCTGGTAAGGCCAAACAAAGAGAAAGAATCAATTACCGCTTAACAGGCGAGTAAAAATCATAATTTCACAAAGGAAAAGTTTTGTAAATGTATCACGAGTTTGAGAATCAATCACAGAAAGGACTCAGTATATAAATGAAGTGCACAAGTAATAGACATGTGAGGCCAAGTTATGGCAAAATAAAAGCATGTAGTAGTAACTAAAAAGAAGACATTTGAAGCATGATAGTCAAGTTTCAGTGTTTAACAATAGAGAAGAAGATCAGAAGCATGCAAAGAGTTGAGTGGAAACCATAGTTGAGTTTGACAGGTAGTAAGAACTCAGAACCAAAAGAGTCACATGAAGAAAAGAGAATTGAAGCACATTGCAATTTCAACAGACGAGTTGCACAAACAATTTCAAAGAAATCTAATAGTTCCCAAAGAAACTAGGGTTGTCGAAAATCAATCGAGTTTAGAGGAGATAAGCAGATAAACAAATAAACAGATTCAGAGTCTCGGATAAACCCCAAAAATTAGGGCTTTCACTATGCTAACTCAGATATAGAAGAAAGGTAAATCAAGCGAATATTAACAAATAGAAACTCAAACAAAATCCCAAAATTAGGGTTTTCAACCTGCTAACTCAGATAAAAATAAGGTAAATCAAACGAATATTAACGAACAGACTAAGAAACTCGAACAAAATCCCAAAAATTAGGGTTTTCAACATGCTAACTCAGATAGAAAACAACACAAACAAAACACAGTAAAACATGTCGAGAATCAGAGAAGAGATTCGAAATAACTTAACATGAAACCCTAGTTGAAGAATAAAGAGTTTCTGAAAGCAAAAAATATTAAAGAGGCTTGAGAAAAATGCATAGAAGGTTCACACACACATAGATCCGGAGCAGATCTAGAAATAAATCGAAGGAACCTTAGAGATAGGGTTTCGTAAGAAACCCAGGTGATGAGAAAGGCTTTGGAAACCATCGATCTGAGCAGGAAAGTCGAAGATCGAACTGGAATAGCCATGACTGGCCGGACAAAGGTTGAAGACGACCGGAGAACAGTCATCGAGCAAAGGCTTGGTCGGAACCCTTGAAGATCTGGTCATAGGACCTTTAGGAAATGAGCACGCAGAAGCCATGAGAGGCCAGTATCGGCCTCTGATGAGCCTGAGAAGCCATAGATTAGGGTTTCAGTGTGAGGCGGCGGCTAGGGTTTGAGGTGAGTTGAGAGAGAGTTGAGAGAGGGGGGGATTCAGAGGCGGTCGAGAAAAAATGAGGTAGGGTTTTAGGGTCGTTAGAATTAAAAAAGGAAAGGGAAGAGGGGAGCCGTTGATCTTTTAAATCAACGGCTGGGATTAAATGGGCTAAATGGGGACCAGGTTGCAAGTGGTAATTGGGCTAGGTATTTTTGGGCCGCGTTGGGGTTAATTGGGGATTAAATTGATGCTATATTTGCAATTGAAATGGCTATGTGTTAAATAGCCGATTTTTACCCTTTAATTTTATATAAAAATAGTTAAAAAATAATTTTAAACAAATTAAAAGCACTGAGCTAATTAATAAAATATAAACAGTAATCTGAAAATACTGCAAATAATTTTATAAGTGTAAAATGCCATTAATCGTAATATAGGCTATAATTGCAGTTGTGTGCAATTTAGCGTTAAAAACACCAAATGAATTCGTAAAAATATGCAAAAATTACCTTAATTATATTTGTGTAATTATGAGAATGAAATAAATTATTCACCAAAAATGCTCGTTTGGGAATAATTATTGAAATTTGTAGTGTAAAAAATAGACAATAAATTGATTTAAAAATCTTTAAAATTAAAGAAAAAATACCAAACTTTTGGGCATGCTTATACATGCTATTTTGAGAATATTTTGAGCATAAAAAATAGGTAAGGAAAAATTGGGTATCAACAGTCGCTCCCATGCAGTGTATCCTTTGTGGCCTGAATATGTCTCATTCGATGACATGGAATTTGACATTTTGGGTCGTGCCGGCCACGCTGACTAGGAGAGTGATCTCTCTTTTCGTTGTTTCGATCGCCGTGTCGAATCCGTTAACGACTCGAGTGGCGGGCACGATTTGGTCTAGCAGTTCGAGCTGCTCTATTACCCTCGACCTGATAATGTTGGCCGAGCTACCTGGATCCATGAGCACATGTTTTATTCGAAATGAATTAACGAGGAAAGAGCTTACCAGGGCGCCGTTATGATGTTTGGACGAGGTTTCGGAGTCCTCCTTTCTGAATGCGAGGGTATCTTCGGGTACGCATCCCCGAGTTCGCTTTTCTCTGGTGATGGATATTTTTGTCCATCCTATCATGGGTTCCTGGGAACTCTCGACGCCTCCCAATATAATGTGGATAACATGTTGTGGCTCATTTTCTTTGTTCTTCTTGGCCGTGCGTATTATGAAGTTCACATACCAAGTTGTGATTCCTCCGGGAAGGATCCGACTGAATAGGCCTGGGCCATTTGGCGTCCCTGATTTTGCTGATGGCGAACAAGATGTCCGATATATCGGCACTGAAGTTGAATTTTGATAGGCGAGGTGCCTTTGTTGGTCCCGTGTCCCCGTCGAATCTGCCTCTCTTGATGAGTCCCCAAGGGTTCTATCCTTGGTTCACCGATTGATCGTCGCGAGGCGGATTGCGTCTCGGGGCATTCCTCCAATCTTCGGGGTACGACTGATACCTCTTTTTTGTTGGTTTCGACTCCTTCACCAGGAGTCCGCTCTGATATACTGAGCCTGAGGGGGCTCCCAGCTGGTCATCCCCGACCCTGATCTTTGACTTACACCGGTCGTGTACGCCCGACCAGGTTACGGTGGGATACTCGATCACATTCTCTTTCAGCTGCCTTGAGTCCACTAAGCTTTGTTCATTCAGGCCTTGAGCAAAGGCCTGAACCGCCCAATCGTCGGAGACCAGGGGTAGTTCCATTTGTTCCGTTTGGAAGCGAGATACGAATTCTTGTAGCATTTCTGTAAGGCCCCGTGAAAATTTCTACCCAAAACTCAAAAGCTCGTAGTGCCAAATTTGGAATATGTGTTAGAAATGCGTAAAATTCTTCGCGGCGAACTCGGACCCTTTGTATGCATTAAAAAGTCAAGTATTAAAGTTTTCCAGAAAAGTGCAATTATACGGTCAAGAATGCGATCGCATATCAGGTATGCGGACTGCATATCCGCCGCAGAGTGGATCAGTGTGTTGGTCAAATTTGAGGTCAACTATGCGGTCGATTATGCAATCGCATATCCAATATGCGGACCGCATAGTAGTCGCATAATTTCCTTAGGATTTTGTAAAGGGCAGTTCTGCAGTGCATTATGCAACCGCAGAACGTGAATGCAGTCCGCACTCCTGCCGCAGACCCAGGCAGTGTGTTCAGTTTTTGGGGAGCATTTTTGCGGTCCATTATGCGGACCGCGTGTCAACTTTGCGATCGCAGACCTGAGTCGGGGCTCCAATTTTCTAAATTTTAAACCCGATCCCCTGTCGTTATATCCTGTGCAATAGCTCATTTTGAGCCTACTTCCTGACACTTTTAGAGAGAGAGAGANACAGTACACTGTATATGAACCCAAAGCTGTTGGTAAAACCAACACTGGAGCTATGGTCAAGGCAGTCTTCAGCATCTGAGAGATCGCCTCAAACTCATCCGACCACCTGAATGGAGCACCCTTTTGAGTCAATTTGATAAAGGGTGATGCTATCAATGAAAATCTCTGAACGAACTGACGGTAATAACCTGCCAAACCAAGACAGCTGTGAATCTCTGTGGCTGACGACAATTTGGGCCAACTCTGAGCCGCCTCTATCTTCTTCGGATCAACTTGAATACCCTCACTGGACACCACATGTCCCACGAAAGCTACCGAACTGAGCCAAAACTCACATTTGGAGAAATTTGGATAAAGCTTCTCTTCCCTCAACCTCTGCAACACAACTCTCAAATGCTCTGCGTGCTCCTCCTGACTACGCGAGTACACCAGAATATCATCAATGAAAACAATCACGAACGAGTCGAGATAAGGCCGAAACACGTTATTCATCAAATGCATGAACGCTACTGGGGCATTGGTCAGCCCAAAAGACATTACAAGGAACTCATAATGACCATATCGAGTCCTGAAAGCTGTCTTAAGAATATCCAAGTCCCTAATCTTCAGTTGCTGATACCCTAAACGGAGATCAATCTTGGAGAACACTCTCGCTCCCTGAAGCTGGTCAAATAAATCATCGATACGAGGCAAAGGATACTTGTTCTTGATTGTAACTTTTTTCAACTTCTTGTAGTCAATGCACATCCTCATTGTGCCATCCTTCTTCTTCACAAATAGAACAGGTGCACCCCAAGGCGACACACTAGGCCGAATTTATCAAGGAGTTCCTAAAGCTGCTCCTTCAACTCTTTCAACTCTGCTGGTGCCATACGATACGTTGGAATAGAAATAGGCTGAGTGCCCTGTAAGGCCCCGTGAAAATTCTACCCAAAAACTCAAAAGCTCGTAGTGCCAAATTAGGAATATGTGTTAGAAATGCATAAAATTCTTCGCCTTTGTACTGATCTATGCATTAAAAAGTCAAGAATTAAAGTTTTCCAGAAAATGCGATTATGCGGTCGAGAATGCGGACCGCATATCCGTCGCAGAGTGAGTCAGTGTGTTGGTCAAATTTGAGGTCAACTATGCGGTCGATTATGCGATCACATAACCAATATACGGAGCGCATAGTCGTCGCATAATTTCCTTTAGGATTTTGTTAAAGGGCAGTTCTACGGTGCATTATGCGACCGCAGAACGTGTATGCGGACCGCATTCCTGCCGTAGACCCAGATAGTGTGTTCAGTTTTAGGGGTGCATTTTTGTCGGTCCATTATGCGGACCGCATGTCAACTTTGCGATCGCAGACCTGAGTCGGGGCGTCCAGTTTCTTAAATTTTAAACCCGTAACCCCCTCGTCGTTATATCCTGTGCAATAGCTCATTTGTAGCCTACTTCTTGACACTTTTAGAGAGAGAGAGAGAGGGGTCCAAGAGAGGGAAAGTGCTTCCCATCAAAATTACTCCATGAATCCTTGTTAAGTCATTGAATATAATCAAGTGAGGGACCTAAACCTTCATCCCAAGAGGTAAGACTTCATCACCTCAGCTCTTATTTTTACACATAGCTACAGGGGGTCATTAGAGAGGTAATTCATGGGGATAAGGAGGATTGCACTGCATGCATGTGTTCTTGAAGAATATGGGGAACTATAAATAAAGAGGCATGGGTAATGGGCTAGTGTAATCTTGCATAAAAGAACCATAAGGCCTTAACGAACACTAAATACTCGATAAAATGTTCAAGATAGCCTAGATAATGATCTTTTCTTGATTATAAGTTAAATTGTGCTATATTGCTTAAATAGATTGGAATGCGAACATTCCGAAATGTCATAGGATTAAGGAAAGCTTGGTTGAGGTATGTATGGCTAAAACCCCGTCTTTTAGAAATTGAGCTCCATTGTTGCTTGTGTAAATGTGGTAAGACTGAAATTTGGGTTCTTGCATTTGATCAATACTTTACCTGAAATTGTGCTGTAACCTTGTATGCGGGAAAGATGTGTCTCAACATGTTCGATGTGCTATGTTGATAACTTGAAAAGGGGCAAAAGATATGAGTTATGTATTGAAGTGCTTACACCTTAAATTTGAGTTTGAAGTTTCTTATGTTGTGTTATCCATGTGAAGTCTCATCTATGCTTACAATCCTAAATGCTATTGTGTGCCCATATTTTCCTAAATTGCAAATCTACCATTGAAATTGGGAATGGTGTGAAATGTGGCCTAGTGCCAAACATATGATGTGACAGCTATGGCCCCAAGTGCCTATGAGATGATTTATGGGAAACAAAGATCGAAATGAGATAATGGATGGAAAACGGAAACGCCATGGTAAGGCGGCCTAGCCGATCGGGCCGAGATCGGACGCCATGTCACACTCATGGTGGTAATGTGTTTGTGATCGAAGTAAACGTCTCAATTGAGACGACCTAGCCGATCGGGTCGATATCGGACTCCGCCAAGATAGCGGTGGTAATGTGAACAAATGTTGAATAGTACAAAATGTCCCAAAATAAAGGCTATGGAAACATGATGTGAAAATTGTACGTTTCTTTAATGTTGATAATGTTGTGATTGTTTAAAGCTTTTGAGCGATACTTGTGATTTCCTTGTTTGTGTATGCAAGTTCTTTCTAATTAGATGGTGTTTAGTTATACATACTAGTACTATTCCATGGTACTAACGTCCCTTTTCCGGGGGCGCTACATTTTTAAATGAATGTTGGTGGCTCCATAGCGGATAGTGCCGATCGTGTGTAGCGGAGCATCCTTCTTCTCAAAGTCTTGGTGAGCCCCTTTCTCCTTCAAGGGGTTATATTGCACATCTTTTGTTATAGACTTCTACTATTGAGGTATAGCCGGGGCCTTGTTGCCGGCATTGTCATACTTGTCTTTTACATCCTTAGAAGCTCCGTAGACATATGTGTAGGCTATGTACGGGCATTGGACGGGCCTACGAATTATGTTGTAATCCTAATTCTCGCTTCTCTAAAGTGTAATTTGTATGGAGTCTTGAAACTTATCGACGGTTTAATGTTGTGATTTAAAATGAACTAACATTGTAGGATGTACTATCTTGCCTTGTCTAAATAAATGAATGGAAGCATGGTTTCCTTATTCGGATCGAGTTGGGTAGGAAGTGTTTGATAAGGCTTGCTCAGTTGGGTTCACTCGATTGAGCACCGATCGCGCCTCCCGAGGTTGGGGCGTGACAATTTCATTCTCCCTCTGCTTAATCTTGGATACGTCGGACATCCTTGCTGCTACTTTGACGGTACCGACGTGTGCCTTTATGGAGGAGTCTGCTAGTATGGCAAATGAGTCCACGGGGGTTGGAGCCGGGTTGTGATACCACATCATGGCCCCTTTTCAGAATGTTTCTCCGAACATCTTCAGAAAGACGGACTTGATCTCATCAACTTTTATGTCATTGTGCTTTACTGCGCACGTATAGGCAGTGGCGCGATCGTTGGGATCTGAGGTCCCGTTGTATTTTGGGAGCTCTGGCATTCTGAACTTCTTTGGAATGGATTTCGGAGCCGCTTCCTCTAGGAACGACCATTGCACGAACTATTTCGAATCTATACCTTTCAGGATCGAGGGTGAGCCCGGGATTTGGTCGACCCTGAAGTTATAGGTTTCGACCTTCTTGTCGATGGCTGCTATTATTTTCTCGCCCGATTCTTTTCTTTTGGTGAGGTCCTCGAGCATTTTTACGATGGAGGGACCAGATATCGATCCGTTGTGATCGATCTCTACCGAAGATGAACCTTCGAGGGTAGACTAGGTCCTTAGGCTTTCACTGTAGGTGTGCACCCCTTCGCTTCTTTGTTTCCGTGTAGAGACCCTTTGTAGGCTTTTGTAATCATATGTAAGGACCCCTCGAGGGCCGTTGTAAGAAAATGTTTATGAATATAAAGATGTTTTCTTGACCTCTGCCTTTGATACTTGCAATACTCTTTTATATTTGTGGGAATTCTGAATGTATGTCTCTGCTGAGGATTTGTCAATATCTAACTCGGGTGCGAGTATTCTTGTCGATCTTTGGTTGAAAGAAATGGCTCCTTTCCGAGCCCACCGTCGTTCCCCGGACTAAGCCTGAAGCGGTCTGATAGACTTGGGTCATCGGGACCCTCGAGTCTCGTGGAGATAGCGCGTCGAACCTTTAAATTTTTGAGAGTGGCCTCTGAGTGAAGGTCAGTTCGAGCACCTGGAGATTTGCTTTGAATATGGTGTAGATAATATCTTAAGACGTTGCAGATATGTCCCCAATGAGGGGTTGCCCATATTTAGGCGATGTCTTGGGGTTGAGCCCTCATGGGCGAAATTGAAGCGCTTATTTTTCTTCTCGATGGAGGTCCTCGAGGTCGGGTACCACATCGGGATTGGAGATGATGCTATTGGCTCCTTGAAGCCTAACTTCTTGTTGATAGAGGTCCTCGAGGTCGGGTACCACCTCGATACTGGAGATNGGGGACAGACAGACCGGTAAAACAGCAGTAGCCACAGATACGATCCTCAATCAACAAGGTCAAAATGTAATATGTGTTTATGTAGCTATTGGGCAAAAAGCATCTTCTGTGGCCCAGGTCGTAACTACTTTACAGGAAAGGGGAGCGATGGAATACACTATTGTGGTAGCCGAAACGGCAGATTCCCCTGCTACATTACAATACCTTGCTCCTTATACAGGAGCAGCTCTGGCTGAATATTTTATGTATCGTGAACGACACACTTTAATCATTTATGATGATCCCTCCAAACAAGCGCAAGCTTATCGCCAAATGTCTCTTCTATTACGAAGACCGCCCGGTCGTGAAGCTTATCCAGGAGATGTTTTTATTTGCATTCACGCCTTTTGGAAAGAGCCGCTAAATTAAGTTCTAGTTTAGGTGAAGGAAGTATGACCGCCTTACCAATAGTTGAAACCCAATCGCGTTACCGCTTCAGTTTGCTAGTCCCGCCATAGCTATGATTGCGACTTTGGGGTTTGTCCGACAGAGAGGGGAGAGTTCTGTTCCCAGTGCTCAGGATCAACGGGAGTTTACCTTGGAGACTATGTCTTTGATAAGAGAGGAGAACCTTGAGTTAGTGAGGAGAGACTTCAGATGGGGGGAGAAGGTAGCGCTATAGGTGCTTCCCCCGGATAAGGGTATCACGGACCCTGCCGATGGATTCCTGAACGTGTACACATAATCCTTCACACTAGGCTCCCTTGATAATGTTGTGCTTGACTTCTGTTTAATGTATTGGGTCACCTTAGCACAGATATATCCGTCATTTTGGCGAATAGTGTTGATGATGAGGTTCTTTGCGGAGAAGGTGGGGCTTTAATTCACGCTCAGCCATCTCGCCAAGTTGTACCAGCCCTTTCATCATCGAGGTCTTCTAACCTTGCGGTGTCATTTGTCTACGCCCATTTTTGTTGACGATGAGGAAGGTGGAGATCGGGAGCGATTTAGTCGGTTCGTCCGGGTCTGGACGGCTGACATTATTCACGGGAACTTAAGCCATTCCCCGAGGGATGGAATTATGCACGTGAGCGGAGCGTCCCGTACTTCCTTAGATTTGCTCATGGTGAAAGCTAGTTTCCTAACCGTGTTTCCTTCTTTTTTGCAACAATTTCATAGGCACCAGGCGAAGTTCCTGATCAACCTGGTTGGGTTCGGAAGCTAGCGACCCACTCGACTTGCGATAAGCATAGGTGGCGAGCTGTGTCCCAGGGCATATGGGAAGCAAAACATCACAGTGCGTGTGTATACTGCTTTTTCCTTTTCCCTTGTTCATCTGGAGAGACATTTTTCCCTTTTCATGTTTTAATCTTGTTGTCGTAGGTATTAGAGAGCCTCCAAAGGCGAGGTCGTGCTCCACCGGGGAGAGGGAGGGGTTGCCAGTTTCCGAGCTAAAGGACGACAATAATAAGCGGGACATGTACTTGCAGGGCGTTGGCACTCAGGGCACGGCAAAACGAGGCCAGGCCTCTAAGACGGCAACGTCGTCCGAGCCTACCGCACCCGAAGTATCTAGTTCTGGAAGGATGGCTCCTCCGAGTAATCGTGCTTCGACCGGGCTTGATTCTTCCAGGGCTGTGGGGACTGGACCAATAGATGTGTGTTTGGCCTTCAAGGAAGTCTGCTGACATCACTTTGCGGTGAGCTTCGCCTTAGGCTTTCCGAATCCCACATCTTACCTTTTTCCGAGTTTTTTATTTGCAGGCCTTCGACAGGCTTAGGTCTGAGCTGCTTCATCATGGAGCAAGGCTCCAGAAAGCTCTGGATGAGTGTAGATCCCTTAGGCTCCTTTGGGAAGGTAGGAAGTTGAGTTGGCACACTGGCGATATGAGGCGTATCGGAGCTCGAATTACGAGAGCTATTTAATAGAGCATGTAAATTCCCGTATTGGTTGAGTACACATTATGCTTTGTACCTTCTAAGGTTAACTCTTCGCCTATCCCAGCGGTAGAAGAAGACGGAGGACCTGAAGCATCTTAAGGGTGAAGCCGATCGAATCAGAAATGACTGTGGCGAGTTAAGAGCTCGAGTGCAAGTCCATGCATTAGAGGAGAAAGCTGCCTTGGCTAAAGTTCCTGCCTTCGAGGTCCAACTCCACCAAGATCGTGATAATGCTTTAGTTCAAGCGGATATGATCAGGAAGCTCGAATTTGAACATTCGATTGTCAGGGCTGAGATCATTGATGCTCGGGCAGAAGCAGCACTGGGCCGTACTAAGGCCGATCAGGAGATGGCGACTTTATTGAAGGATGCTACCGATGCCCAAGCCAAGTTGAAGAGGTTCTTCAATCACGAATAGAGGACCAAAGAATATGCTCGTTGCAGATCTCAAAGAAGGGTTCTCGAGGAGATCGATGCCAAGGGTTTTGTTCTCCTGGAAGAGTTGGCGCGAGCGAGGGCGGACGAGCGTGGTGCTCGATCACTCCTGTCTGACGACGAGAAGAGTGAAGATGAGGCTGATAGGTGGTAGCCCTTAGGGGCGGGGCGTAGACTTTGCCATTTTGTCTGCGATACCTTCAGAACGTGTTTGTAGATAGAGAATGCACTTTTTCACCCATGTAAAAAAAAAAGACTTGAGGCTTTATTTCTTTTGTACCCCTTTCTGCTTCGCTTCTAACCAGGTGGACTGGTTTCGGAGTTGGTGAGAATCCATAGATTCGTGATTTGGCTCTGGGTCTCATTAGGCAAGCCCGGGGGCTCTTACGCATTTGGTCGATATAAATTTTAGTGTAAGCTGGCGTTAGAGCTCTTATGCTTTTGCTCAACTGTTTTGGGTTTTGTCTCTGAGTCGGGCTTTGACTGGAGCTCATTCGACCCTCAAGATTTTGTGTTTTTATGGGCGTGCGACAATGGCTCTTACGCCTTGGGTCAAAGCGACCTTTTATATGCACGGCCCTGAGGCTCATTAAGCTGGTGACAATGGCTCTTACGCTTCGCCCTTAGGCATGTATAGTTAACTATTTTGGGTCCGCTCTCCGAATCAGGTTACGACTCGAGGTCATTTTGACCCTTAAGATTTCAAATTTTAAGCTGGCGACAGTTGCTCTAACGCTTTTGGTCGTTGTGACCTTTTAGTGTGTGTGGCCTTGAGGCTCGTTAGGCTGGCGACAATGGCCCTTATGCTTTGCCCTTAGGCATACGTAGGCTTTGTTTTCCTCTCGTTAAGGACATTTTCAATGATTTTTCCTAACCTGTCGTCGGTTCGGGAAGAACCTCGATTTCAAGTCATTTGCGGTGATGTTCGAGCGCCTCGGAAGGTTTGGCTCGTAGGCTGAGTAGCTCGAAGCCTTGTGATTTGGAGCTGACATGGTCGAAGCTCTTTTACCTGTCGAGGGTAGCCTATTTAACCGGTTCTTTTCGAAGTAGATTCGAAGTAATAGCCAATGATTTTGTAGCGACGGTCGGGCATCCCAGAGTCGTGTTAATTCGGCTGGTACAGTCGTATGACCGTAGTTATTTGTGTTTGGCCGGAGCCATTTTTGGTCCCGAGTGTAGTAGTTTAGGCATCTATATCCAGGGTACACCCTTTCGGGAGTCTTACAAATGCGATATATAGCCTAAACTTCGGGATTGAGTTTATGCATGTAGTAAGGTCTTACCAAATCGTCATTCCTTTTGAGGTCTTACAGTTTTGTTGATACTTGGTACAAGTATGATTCATGCCTTACTTGAGGTATTATAGTTTTGTTGATACTTGGTACAAGTATGATTCATTCCTTGCTTGAGGTCTTACACTTTCGTTGATACTTGGTACAAGTATGATTCATGCCTTGCTTGAGGTCTTACAGTTTTTGTTGCTGCATTTAATAGGTCTTACTAGATCGAGTCTGCCTGCTCGAGGTCGTATGGCCTCGGGTTTTTAAATGAATGGCGATTGGCGACAGTCTCCGAGTCATCGAGTTTGCTTTGGCTTGGGGCCGTTACTCGTGTGCTCAGAATTGCCTCATTGAGGGCTTATGATTTTTGAGATTCCGACCCTGAGCTCATGCGCTTTCTGCCAGCAGTCTCCGAGTGTTCGGGATATTTTTCCTCTTTGGAGATGTTTCGTGATTTTGCATATCGGACTTCCTGGTGGCGACCTTGATGGCACCAACGTGTGCCCTCACAAAAGAGTCTGCCAGCATGGCAAATGAATCTATTTAATTTGGGAGTAGGTTATGATACCACATCATAGCCCCCTTTGACAGTGTTTCTACAAATTTCTTCAACAAGATGGAATTTATTTCGTCATCCTTTAAGTCATTCCCTTTTACAACACAAGTATAAGTGGTAATGTGCTCATTGGGGTCCGTGGTCCCGTTATACTTTGGGACATCGGACATTTTGAATTTCTTCGGGATGTGCTTTAGAGCCGCACTTGATGGGAATAGTTTCTGTACGAACATCTTTGAAGCTACGCCCTATAGAATCGGGCG
>NC_031989.1:63297472-63321914 GCF_001879085.1 Nicotiana attenuata
AACTCAGTGGCATTGTTAGGGCACATGGTGTCAAGCGAGGGGATCAGGGTTTACCCAAAGAAGATTGAAACAAATCAGGGTTGGCACAAACCTTCTACTGCAATAAAGATTAGGACTTTCTTAGGTTTGGCTTGCTACTATCATCTCTTTGTTGAGGGGTTTTCATCTATTGTAGCTCCATTGACCAAGTTGACTCAAAAGGGTGCTTTGTTTAGATGGTTTGACGAGCGTCGGAAGCTTTTAGAAGCTTAAGACTGTTTTGACTGCAAATCTTATTCTGGTATTTCCTTCAGAATTGAAGATGTTTACTGTCTATTGTGCTGCTTCGCACAGTGGCCCTAGTTGTGTGTTAATGTAAATGGTAGGGTGATTACCTATGCATCGAGCCAGTTGAAGCCCATAGGAAAAACTATCTGGTACATGATTTGGAGTCGGCGACTATTGTGTACGCATCAAGATTTGGAAGCATTACTTATGTTGTGCGTCTTGTGAGGTTTATACTAATCAGTAGAGCTTCAACATCTTTTCAAGCAAAAGGATTTGTATTTGAGGCATCAGAGGTGGTTGGAATTGTTGAAGGATTATGGTATCAATATCTTGTACCACCGGGGGAAAGAAAATGTGGTAGCGGGTGAGTTGAATAGAAATGCGGATAGTATGAGGAGTTTGGAATTTATGTTGGCAGTGGAGAGTCCTTTGTCTATGGATGTTGAAACTTTAGCCAATAAATTTGTGAGATTGGATATTCTGAGCATAACGAAGTTCTTAGTTGTGTTGTTGCGTAGTCGACCTTGCTTGAGCGCATCAAGGCTCCTCAATATAATGATCCCATTTGCTTGTCCTTAAGGACACAATGTTTCAAGGTGGTGCTAAGGAGGTGGCTATTGATGATGATGATGGTGTATTGTGACTTCAGGGTCGGATTTGTGTTCCTAATGTGGATGAATTGAGGGAGTTGATTCTTGAGGAGGCTCATAATTCACGATATTTTATTCATCCAGGTGATACGAATATGTATCAAAACTTGAAAAACATTATTAGTGACAAAGGATGAGTTAGGATATTGTCTGGCATGTTTCATGTTGTTTGGCTTGCTTCGGAGGTTAGGTATACCGAAGTGAAAGTGGGAGCATATTACTATGCCACGAACCTTAAGGAAGTTTGATGTTGTTTGGTCCACTACGGACATATTAACTAAGTCTGCACATTTAATTTCGGTCATGACTTTTTACACATTAGAGAAGTTGGCCCGGATCTACATCAGAGAGATTGTCCGCTTGCATGGTATGCCTATTTCTATCATATCATATTAGGGCACTCAATTTTCATTGCATTATTAGAAAGCTATTCAACGTGATTTGGGCACGCCAGTGGAGCTAAGCACTGCATTTCTCCCTCGGACTGATGGGCAGCCTGAGCGAACCATACAAATCTTGAGGATATGTTGAGAGACTGTGTTATTGATTGTGGAGGCCAGTATGGTCAATTTATACCATTAGCGTAGTCTGCTCACAACAACAACTACCAGTCTAGTATCCAGATTGCTCCATATGATTCCTTATTTGGGGCTTGGTATCGTTCTGTCTTTGGTTGGTTTAATACTTATAAGATTAGGTTATTGGGCATAGATTTGGTTCGTGATGCTTTGGAGAGGTGAAGTTGATTCAGGAGATGCTTCGTACAGTAGAGTCCAAGCAGAAGAGTTATTCTAATAGGAAGGTTCATGATGTGGCTTTCATGGAGTGTGAGAAGGTTCTTCTTCGAGTTTCGCCTATGAAGGGCATGATGAGATTATTGAAGAGGTCAAGTTCAGCCCTCGAAATATTGGCCCATTCGAGGTGTTATAAAGAGTTGGTGAGGTGGCTTACAAACTTGCTTTTCCACCCATTGTGTTGGGAGTACACCCCGTATTTCATGTTTTCATGCTTTAGAAGTATCATAAAGATCACTCACATGTGTTGGCTTTAAGTTCAGTTCAGTTGGATGAAAATATGGCTTATGAAGAGAGCTGGTGGCCATTTTGGATAGGGAGGTCTGGAAGTTGAGATCGAAAGCGACTACATTAGTGAAGGTTTAGTACTATGGTAAAACAGTCGAGGAAGCGACTTAGGAGATCGAGCATGATATGCGGGGCATATATCCTGATCTTTTTGGCACTCCAGGTAAAATTCTAAACTAATTCGAGGATGAACGTTTGTTTAATAGGGGATAATGTAATGAACAGCCCGGTCGATTCGTGTATTTGAGCCCTATTTTCTTATTTAATGCTTCTCGTATATTTGTTTGTTGTTTTGTGACTTCGGGGGTGCTTGATTTGGTTTCTGGAAGGGTTGGAAGAATGCTTAGTTCCATTGTGGAAGCTTAAGTTGCTAGAGTTGACCAATGTTTGACTTTTGTGTAAACATCCTCGGGATCAAGATTTGATGGTTATAATAGGTTCGTATGTTGATTTTGGACTTAGGTGTATCTTCAGACTTGAATTTGGAGGTTCCTAAAAGGTTTTGACTCTATTTACTGGAAATTGGCAAGTTGAAGGTTTGTAAAATTCATAGGTTTAATCGAAAGCTGACTTTGATATTATTTGGATCCGATTGGTGTTTTGGGACTTTGGATAGGTTCATTTAGTTTATTGGAACTTGTGTGCAAAATTTTTGTTGAATCTTGAAATGTCTAAGTGTGATTGGGATGCGTTCGGCATAGTTGGAACGTTTGAAACTTAAGAGAAGGATTTTATCTTCGATTCTTGATTTTGACGTTATTTGTGGTTTCTGGAGCCCTTAGATAACTTTGAATTAGGAATATGGACGTGTTGGTTTGATTGGACAGGGTCTCGAGGGACATGGTGTGATTCTGAGTGGTTTCAAACCATTTCTATGAGTTTCTGAGCAACATTTTTGCTGGTTTACTGCAGTGCTTCACGATCATGGGGTTGGTCTCGCGATCGCGGATAAGGCGTCTGGAGGGTGAGCTTTTTCTCATTGCATTCGTGTGCATGGACTGTGAGGCACGTGAAAGATTTTTACTCTAAACCCGAAAGTTCGTAGTGCCAAATCAGGAATATGTGTTAGATATGCGTAAAATTCTTCTCGCCGTGCTTCGGACCCTTTTGAACTGATCTGTGCATCAAAAAGTCAAAAAAAAAGAATAATGTTTTCCAGAAAGTGCGATTCTGCGATCGAGAATACGGCCGCATATCAGGTATGCGGACCGCATAGTCGCCACAGAGTGAGTTAGTGTGTTGGTCAAATTTGAGGTCAACTATGGGGTCAATTATGCGATTGAATAACCGATATGCGGACCGCATAGTCGTCGCATAATTCCCTTGGGATTTTGTAAGGGGCAGTTCTGCGGTGCATTATGCGACCGCAGAGCGGGTATGCGGACCGCATTTCTGGCACATACCCAGACAGTGTTCAGGTTTTGGGAGCATTTTTGCGGTCCATTATGCGGGCCGCATGTCAACTTTGCGATCGCAAATGCGATCGCAGATCTGACTCGAGGCTCCTATTTTTTAATTTTTAAAACCCGACACCATCCCATTAAAAACACCCCAATAGACCATTTTTTCTATTATTTTTCACGACATAGAGAGAGAGAGAGAGAGAGAGAGAGAGAGAGTGAGAAGGAGTATTCTTTTATCAAGTTGTCTCTAAATCCTTGCCCCAAACCCTTGAAGATTGTCAATTGAAGATACTAGGTCTTCATCCTAAGAGGTAAGAACTGTACCCTCATCAATAATTTCAAAATTTCTGTTAAAATAGGTAATTAGCAAGTGGGTACATGGGTATAAGGCTAGTAATATTGCATGCACAAGAGATAATGGGGTTTGGGGAGGATGAGAACTAAAGATACAACAATTGAGGTATGATATTGAACAAATTTCTTTCCAAAGGGGCCTAAGATCATAATGTACCTTTTATGTTTAATAACATGCTCAAACGAGCTAGAATCTTAATCTCATCTCTAATTCTTGGTTCAATTGTAATTCTTATACAATAGATTGAAGTGCTAAGAGTCCCGAAATTTTATAAGAATTAGGGGAAAGCTTTATTGAGGTATGTATGGCTAAAACCTCCTCCTCTTAGAAATTGAGCTTCCATGGTACCCGTGCATGTGTTATAAGTTCGAAACGTGATTAATGCAGTACTTGTTATGTTAAGTGAATTGATGTTGTGAAGACATAAGTGGTAAGTAATTCTTTAGATATTTAATGTGTTATTCTTGTAAATGGAAGGTGTGTGGAGAACATGATTTATGTGCTAAATGCCTAACTGTCATGCCAAGGTTACTTTGGGACTACTATGCCAAACTTGACGAATTCCCCTCTATGCTTATGACCTAAATTGCCTTTGTATATGCTTATAATCTTAAGTGGCAAGGTAAATGTTGAAAACGGGAACAAATGTGAAACATGTGTAATGGAATGTGGAAATTGTGGCCCCAGGTGCCGGGAAACTAATACACGTGTAACCAAAGATTAGTGTGAGGTGAATAACGAAAAATGGTAACGTCTCGGGGAGATGGCTTAGCCGATCGGGCCGTGATCGGACGCCATGATATATATACACATGGTGGTAATGTATTGATGATTGAAACTGGAAAGTGAATAATGAAATAATGGTAACGTCTTGGGAGACGGCTTAGCTGATCGGGCCGCGATCGGACTCCACTCACGGAAGCAGTGGTAATATGTATAATGATGCAACATTGTGGGATGATCCAATCTGAAATTTCAGAAAATATGTGAAAACCATGAGAACCTCCTTATATTGTTGGCATGGTGCTTATTTGATACTTTGTTGCCTTTACTATTTCCTTTTTACTCTTTTATGGTTGTTCTTTCTAACAGGATGGTGTTTAGTTACATACTAGTACTATTCCATGGTACTAACGTCCCTTTTTGCTGGGGGCGCTACATTTTAAATGAATGTAGGTGTCTCCATAGCGGATAGTGCCGATCGTGTGTAGCGGAGCATCCTCTTCTCGAGAATCTTGGTGATCCCCTTCCTCCATCAAGGGGTTATGTCGTACATCTTTTGTGATAGATATCCATTTGGAGGTATGGCCGGGGCCTTGTTGCCGACATTGTTATCATTGTCTTTTGTATCCTTAGAGGCTCCATAGACGTTTGTGTGGGTTATGTACGGGTATTGGATAGTTCAATGAACCATGTTGTAACTTGTACTCTTGCTTTCTTCTAGACAATAACTGTATGAAATCTTGGAAGCCTAACTACGGTTTAAGTTTGTGTTATAAAATAAGTTATCCATGTTGAATGTACAACCCCTTTTTATTGTCTAATTAAACTAAAAGGAATCGGATCCCTTAATCGTGTTGAGTTGGGTAGGAAGTGTTTGGGTAAGGCTTGCTCAGTTGGGTTCACTCGATTGAGCGCCGGTCGCGCCTCCCGAGGTCGGGGCGTGACAAACTTGGTGTGAGAGCCTAAGGTTTTAATGTGTCCTAGGATGTCTCGGAGCCGTGTCTAGTAGAGTCCTTCTTATCGGTGTGAAGTCGACCACATCTATAAGATGGAGGCTACTTGGGCATTAGGAATAACACCCTTCTTTGATATTCTGGATCGTGCGGTAGTTTTGAAACTATCTTCCCCCCCCCCCCCCTCTAACTATTACATTGCTCTATCTTTCAGTAAATGGCACCTAAGAAGAAAGCAAAAATTGGCCAAGGAGCCAATGCCACCTCAGGAGTGGCTGATGAATCATTGCTTGATACTGTGGGTGAGGGTAGTCACCCTGCTATCACCCTGCCTGGTTCTCCTATTCCAGAGCATACTTCCCCAGTTCCTACACCTGCAGAGGATGCTACTATCCCTCACATTGATACTCCTATCCCGCCTCCAGCCCCGGCTTCTGGTTTTGGTATTTCGATGGGGATCTTAGGGGAGCTATTCAGATGCGGACACAGCTAGTGGCCTCCCAAGCCCAGAGGTCAAATGTTGCACCTAGTTCATCTAGCCAGCAAGGGGATTCCATCAGTTCCAGGGTAAACAGATTTCTTCAGTTAGACCCTCCAGTGTTTTCGGGTGCCAATCCAGAAGAGGACCCTCAGGATTTTATTGATGAAATGCACAAGACTCTCAGGGTCATGCGTGCAGCTGAGACAGAGGGAGTAGAGTTGGCTGCCTACCACCTGAAAGGGGTGGCCTATATGTGGTTTGAGTTATGGGAAGATTCCCGCGATGAGGGGAGCCCTCCGGCGAGGTGGAGTGAGTTTGCTGATGCCTTTATAGATCATTTTCTGCTTGCTGACACAAGGGCATCCCGTGCAGTTGAGTTCGAAAATCTGAAACAGGGTAGTAGAATTGTGTGGGAGTACCATATGGAGTTTGCCCGCTTGTCAAAGTATGCTATTCACATGTTGCCCACAATGGAGGCTAGGGTGCACCGGTTTGTGAAGGGCCTCAATCCTTTAACTATTAATGAGGCTTCTACAGCTGCATTGAATTCTGAAATGAATTATGGGAAGGTGGTGGCGTTTGCTCAGGCCACAGAGAATCGTAAACTGAAGAACAAAATGAAGAGAGAGGGTAACAGAAAGACCCGGTCTGCGGGCAACATGGGTGAGTCACTAGGTGGGGGAAGGTCAGCTTTTCAGGGAGGAACATCAGGGCCGTCCCAGCCTGTTGCATAGTCTTCAGCTAGTGCACCGCCATCAGGGCCCAGCCAACAGTAGCAGTGGAGTCGTTTCAGGCCCAGTCAGGGCAACAGAGGATCCCATCAGCGGGTTCGGTTAGGAGAGAGACCCTAGCAGCAGCAGAGGTCCCCGTGCCCCAAGTGCGGGAAGATGCACTCAGGGGTTTGCTACTTGGAGTTACCCGTGTGCTATGGATGTGGGATGAGGGGTCACATTCAGAGGCATTGGCGTGCATCCCGCCAGGGAGCAGGTGGGGGCACAACACATTCATTCGATCCAGCAGTTGCTACATCTTCAGCCCCCTCTCCAGCTCGAGGTACCCCAGCACCCGCAGGGCGAGGTGCAACTAGGGGTGGTGCGCAGAGTTCAGGAGGGCCCAGCCGGTTCTAAGCTATGAGTGGTCGCCAGACTGTAGAGGCTTCTCCAGATGTTGTTACAGGTATTCTGACTGTCCAATATCATGATGTGTATGCACTTATTGACCCCGGTTCCACCCTGTCCTATGTTACCCCTTTTGTTGCTATGGAATTCAGGATAGAACCAGAACAGCTTCATGAACCATTCTCGGTATCTACTCTGGTTGGTGAGTTAATTTTGGCTTCTTGAGTTTATAGAAGTTGTGTTGTGATGGTGCGTGGTAGGAATACCATGGCCGATCTTATTGAACTAGGGATGGTGGATTTTGATGTAATAATGGGAATGGATTGGCTCTATTCATGTATTAACAAGCTTGATTATCGAACTAGAACTATGAGGCTTGAGTTTCCTAATGAGCCCGTGGTTGAATGGAAGGGAGATAATGTAGTGCCTGAATGTCGGTTTATTTCTTACCTTAAGGCCGCAAAGATGATCAAGAAGGGGTGTATCTACCATTTAGTCCATGTTACGGACACTGATGCCGAGGCACCTAGCCTTGAGTCCGCACCTGTTGTGAATGAATTTCCAGATGTCTTTCCAGATGAGCTCCCTGGGGTTCCACCAGATAGGGAGATTGACTTTGGGATCGATGTGAAGCCAAGCACGCAGCCTATATCAATTCCACCTTACAGAATGGCACCGGCTGAATCGAAAGAGCTAAAGGAACAATTGAAGGATTTGCTAGAAAAGGGTTTCATCCGGCCGAGTGTGTCACCATGGGCGCACCAGTTTTGTTTGTATGGAAGAAAGATGGGTCGTTGCGAATGTGTATTGACTATCGACAACTCAACAAATTCACAACCAAAAATAAATACCCCCTTCCTAGAATAGATGAATTGTTTGATCAATTGCAAGGGGCTATGTGCTTTTCACAGATTGACTTGAGGTCCGGGTATCATCAAATGAAGATAAGGGAGCAGAATATTCCAAAAACAGCTTTCAGAACGTGGTACAGGCACTTTGAATTCCTGGTAATGTCTTTTGGGCTAACAAATGCCCCGGCAACTTTCATGGATCTTATGAATCGAGTCTTCAAGCCTTTTCTAGACTCCTTTGTGATAGTATTCATTGACGATATTCTCGTATATTCCCGAAGTCAAGAAGATCATACTAACCATCTCAGGGCGGTTCTGCAGACTCTTCAGCAACATCAACTGTATGCAATGTTTTCGAAATGTGAATTTTGGCTTGAATCTATCACGTTCTTGGGTCATGTCGTCCCCAGGGAAGGAATTGTGGTTGATCCTCAAAAGATTGCGGCAGTGAAGAATTGGCCTAGGCCTACCACTCAAACAGAGATCCGCAGTTTCTTGGGTTTGGCTGGGTACTACAGAAGGTTTCTGGAGGGATTTTCTAATCTTGCCTCCCTTGACCAAAATGACCCAGAAACCAGTTAAGTTGCAGTGGTCCGATGCTTATGAAAGGAGCTTCCAGGAATTGAAATCAAGACTGACTACAGCACCGGTATTAACCCTGCCAGAGGGTACAGAGGGATTTGTGGTGTATTGCAATGCTTCAAGGATTGGGATTGGGTGTGTGTTAATGCAACATGGCAAGGTTATAGCTTACGCTTCTAGGCAACTCAAGAATCATGAAAAGAACTATCCAACTCATGACATAGAACTTGCGGCAGTGGTGTTTGCGCTAAAAATTTAGCGACATTATATATATGGGGTCCATGTGGATATATTCACGGACCACAAGAGCCTTCAATATATTTTCAAGCAAAAGGAGCTGAATCTGAGGCAGAGAAGGTGGCTAGAGTTACTCAAGGACTATGACATTGATATTCTCTATCACCCGGGGAAGGCTAATGTTGTGGCAGATGCTCTTAGCCGAAAGTCTATGGGGAGTTTGGCTCGTTTAAGGGCAGATTCGAGGCCGTTGGCCTGGGAGGTTCATCAATTGGCCAGTTTGGGAGTTCGTCTTGCGGACTCTAATGATGGAGGGGTAATTGTGCAGAATAGGGCTGAATCGTCGCTTGTGGCAGAGGTGAAGGAAAAGCAATTCAACGACCCATTGTTAGTACAACTCAAAGAGGGGATTCATAAACACAAGACCACAACGTTTTCCCTTGTCATGGATGTTGGTACCCTACGGTACGAAGGCCGCCTGTATGTTCCGGATATCGACGGTCTTCGAGAAAGAATCATGGCAGAAGCTCACACTTCTAGGTATTCCGTGCACCCAGGTTCTACGAAAATGTATCATGATCTCAAGGAAGTCTATTGTTGGAATAACATGAAGAGGGATGTGGCGAACTTTGTGGCTAGATGTGAACTGTCAGCAAGTGAAGGACGAACATCAAAGATCCGGAGGACTGGCTCAAAGCATAGAAATTCCAATGTGGAAATGGGAGATGATCAATATGGATTTTGTGGTAGGGTTGCCATGCACTTTGTGCAAGTTTGACTCAATTTGGGTGATTGTTGATCGACTCACAAAATCAGCGCACTTCTTGCCAGTCAAATCAACCGACAACGCGGAGCAGTATGCTCAGTTGTATATCAAGGAAATAGTCAGGTTGCATGGTACTCCAGTCTCAATTATTTCAGATCGAGGGACTCAATTCACGGCCAACTTTTGGAAGAAATTTCAGCAAGGTTGGGCACTCAGGTAAATCTTAGCACAACTTTTCACCCACAGACCGACGGGCAAGCAGAGCGGACTATTCAGACGCTTGATGACATGTTGCGTGCTTGCACTCTTGATTTTAGAGGTAGCTGGGATGATCATTTGCCACTGATAGAGTTTGCTTACAATAATAGCTTCCATGCTAGTATCCAGATGGCACCATTTGAGGCACTATATGGTAGAAGATGTAGGTCTCCCATTAGGTGGTTTGAGGTAGGAGAAGCTGAATTAATAGGGCCGGACCTTGTGCACCAGGCCATGGAGAAAGTTAAAGTTATTAAGGAGAGGTTGAAAACTGCTCAGAGTCGCCAAAAGTATTATTCGGACGTCCGTCGTAGGGATTTGGAGTTCAAAGAAGATGATTGGGTATTCTTAAAGGTTTCCCCCATGAAGGGTATCATGCATTTTGGGAAGAAAGGAAAATTGAGCCCAAGATATGTCGGACCGTACATGTAAGGCCCCGTAAAATTTTTGGCTCAAAACCTAGTATCTTGTGGTGTCGACTCCGAATATGTGTTAGGAATGCTCGCCGCGGTTCGGAACCTTGGTATTGATCTAAGCTTGTAAAAAATCAAAAGAATCAATTTTTCCAGAAAATGCCATTCTGCGGCCCAGAATGCGGTCACAGATCTAGTATGCAGACCGCATTCCTACCGCAGAGTGAAACAGAAGAGTTGTCAAAATTAATGTTGAAAATGCAGTCTATTATGCGATCGCATAACCAATACGCGGACCGCATAATCGTCGCATAAGTTCCTCAAGGATTTGTGAAGGTCAGTTCTGCGGTGCACAATGCGACCGCATAACAGGAATGCGGACCGCATTCCTGTCGCAAATCCAAGCAGAATCATCAGAGTTTTGGGGGCAATTCTGCGGACCGCATTTCAGTTCTGCGATCGCAGAATGCGACCGCAGATCTTGCTCGGGCTTCTATTTTCTAAATTTTATACCCGACCCCCTTTTTAATAAAACACCCCCAGCCCCTCATTTTTAACGACCCTCTGCACAAAATAAGAGAGAGGAAGAGAGAGTCTTGAGAGAGAAAGTCATCTTCTCCAAATTTGATTCTTCAAAACCATCCGGGCCGGGAAATTTCAAGCTTATCTTCATCCCCCTTTTCTTGCAGGTAACATCCCTAACCCTTTTCACTGAATTTCTGGTTTAAACTGAGGGGGGGGGAAGTCTCATGCATTGGTTTTTAAAAATAGTGGTTGAACTCATACATGCATGTCATTTTATAACCTAAAACCTAGTAAGAGTAATTGGGTAGGAGTAAAAGATGGTACAAAGATGGGTTGGTAACCTAAATAAGTTTGAGTAGAAATTGTGAACTTCTTTTCTAAGTCATACGCGTTAACTTGTGCTAGACCATTTGGTGAATTGAAAATAGAAGTTAAAAAGGGAATTCGGCTCCAGGTATGTATGGCTAACTTTGGACTTGTAAAATCACCTTGTTTGGGTGTTTGAGTGCTTGGTATGTGATTTCTACGTGATTTGTTTGTGAAATTCCTGTGATTGGTATGGTTGAGTGATTGTGGTTGTGCCTTCGCTATATTGATGCAAGTAATCAGAAATAAACCAAGTTTGCGATTGTAAATGTGCTATGTGGTAAGAACTGTGAAACAAGTAATGGAAGGAAATGGGAGTTGATGTGCTCGGAATAACCGTGGTAGTAACATATGTGGTTTGTCGTGGGAAATTATCGTCGTGACCTATCAATGCATATGAGTAGTGAAATACATGGAAATGGTATTGATGGCTATGGAAGTTCATGTAAATTGTTGTTGTTGTTTCTTGAGGATTGTTGTTGTTGTTCTTTGTGAATTTGTTGTGAATTGTTGTTGTTGTGTTGTTTGTGAATTGTGATTGTTCGGTGGGATCGGGCTGCGCGTCGCAACACGAAGAAATAAGGTGTGGGTTGTGGTGATAAGGGTGGCCGAGGTAATAAGGGTGGCCGAGGTAATAAGGTTGGAAAGCGATCGAAATCGCTATTGAAATGAACTATGAACAAATTGTGAAATTATTGATGTGAAAATGTGGAAGGGGAAACAGGAGAGATTGTAAACTTGTTGGTTTGATTGCTCTTTCTTTGTGGATTTGATTGTTGTTTCCATTACAATTACATGCTTGTTTATGGAGGAGAGATTGTATACCTGGTTGCTTAATTGTTCCCTCCTTGTGGATTTGATTGTCGCTTTTATTCGGGCGCCGGTCATGTCCCTCGAATTTGGGGCGTGACAACTTGGTATCAGAGCCTAAGGTTTTAAGGGGTCCTAGGATGTCTCGGAGCCGTGTCTAGTAGAGCCCTACTTATCGGTGTGAAGTCGACCACATCTATAAGTGGGGGGCTGCATGGACATTTAGGAAATTTCCCACTTCCTTGTTATTCTGTGTCGTGCGGTGAAGTGAAATGTGAAAGCATCTATGTCTAACTCGTTCTTTGTTCCGAATTTTTTTAAGTAATGGCACCTAAGAAGAGAGCTAGACTCGGCCTTGGGGCCAATGCCACCCCGAGGGAGGCTATGAATCATGTACCTGATGCCGTGGGTGAGAGTGACTCCCCGGCCTTGAATCTACCTGGCCCGTCTGTCCTAGACCAGAGTGTCCTGTTCCTGCAGCGGCAGAGGGTGCCACCATCCCTCCCGCCGATATTCCTGATTCTGGCACCATTCCAGCTCCTGGTCCCGAGGTTTCTGATGCGGACCTTAGAGGAGCCATCCATATGTTGACCCAGTTAGTGGCCGCTCAGGCCTAGAGATCTCAGGATGCCCCTACATCCTCTAGCGGACAGGGAGATTCTACCAGCTCCAGAGTTAACCAGTTTTTGCGGTTAGCCCCTCCAGAGTTCTCAGGCACAGACCCAGAGGCCGATCCGCAGGAATTTCTTGATGAAATTTATAAGACCCTCCGAGTGATGAAAGCTTCAGAGACAGAGGGAGTTGAGTTGGCATCATACAGGTTGAGGGGAGCAGCGTATTCATGGTTCGAGATGTGCGAGGACTCCCGTGGGGAGGGAGGACCTCCGGCCAGATGGGATGAGTTTGTACATGCGTTCATGGACCAGTTCTTGCCTGCTGAGACAATAGCAGCCTGTGCCACTGAGTTTGAGACCCTCAAGCAGGGTAGTATGTGTGTTTGAGAGTACCACATGGAGTTCGTGAGATTGTCCAAGTATGCTCCTCAGTTAGTGTCGACCATGGCAGCTAGAGTTCGGCGATTTGTTCAGGGCCTTAGTCCCTTGCTAGTAAATGAGGCTGCTACAGCGGCCTTACACTCGGATATGAACTATGGAAAGATTGCGGGATTCGCTCAAGCCACAGAGGCTAGGAAGTTGAAGATTTGGGCGGAAAGGGAGAGTAGCAGCAGGGCCCGATCAGCGGGTCACTCAGGGAGATCAGCTCAGGGAAGAGGGTCATCAGGGCCATCCCAGTCATATGCTCAGTCCTCAGCGAGCGTACCACCATCTCTGCACAGTTATCAGCAGAGCAGCCGCATGAGACCAGGTTCAGACAGTAGGAGACCCCATCAGTCCGGTCGTTCAGGAGGGAGATCACAGCAGCAGAGGAGGGCTCCATGCCCCAAGTGTGGGAGATTTCATACAGAGACTTGCTACTTGGATATTCCGGTGTGCTTCAGATGCGGGGTGAGAGGTCATATTCAGCGAGACTGTCGTGTGCCCGGTCAGGGCATGGGTAGGGGATCTGCTCAGTCGTCCGGTTCTTCGGTCGCCACATCATTTGTGCATCCTCCAGCCCCAGCAGGCCGTGGTACAGTTAGGGGTGGAGCTCGTGGTAGAGGTGGACCTAGCTGGTTCTATGTTTTGAGTGGTCGTCAGAATGCAGAGGCTTCTCCAGATGTGGTTACAGGTATCTTGTCTGTTCAGGCCATTGATTGTTATGCTCTTATTGATCCGGGGTCCTCTTTGTCTTATGTCACCCCATTCATTGCTTCAAGCTTTGGGATAGAACCCGAACAGCTTCATGAGCCGTTCTCTGTGTTGACTCCGGTTGGTGATTCTATTACAGCCGCGCGAGATTATAGGAATTGTGTAGTCACGTTATGTGGTCGTGTTACCACGACCAATCTTATCGAGCTTGGAATGGTGGATTTTGATGTGATTATGGGGATGGACTGGCTTTATTCGTGCTTTGCTAAACTTGACTGCCGAACGAGAGTCATGAGACTCGAGTTCCCTAATGAGCCGGTTATCGAGTGGAAAGGGAATGATGTGGTGCCGAAGGGTAGGTTTATTTCCTACCTCAAGGCTTCTAAGATGATTAAGAAGGGATGTATCTATCATTTGGTCCGGGTGGCGGACACCACTTCAGAAGTGTCTACCCCCGAGTCCGTGCCAGTCGTGAATGAGTTTCTCGAAGTATTTCCGGACGAGCTTCCAGGGATTCCGCCAGATAGGGAGATTGATTTCGGGATTGATGTATTGCCAGATACGTAGCCAATCTATTCCACCATACAGAATGGCTCCAGCGGAGTTAAGAGAGCTAAAGGAGCAGCTGAAGGATTTATTAGAAAAGGGGTTCATACGGCCGAGTGTGTCGCCGTGGGGTGCTCCGGTTCTCTTTGTCAGGAAGAAGGATGGGTCGCTCCGGATGTGTATTGATTATCGGCAGCTCAACAAACTCACCATCAAGAATAAATATCCTCTGCTCGAATAGATGATTTGTTCGACCAATTGCAAGGTGCAAGGTTCTTCTCCAAAATTGAAGATTAGGGAGCAGGATATTCCCAAGACCGCTTTTAGAACTCGCTATGGTCACTTTGAATTCTTGGTCATGTCTTTTGGGCTAACCAACGCCCGGCAGCCTTTATGGATCTTATGAATCGTGTCTTCAAGCCATTTCTAGACTCCTTCGTGATTGTTTTTATTGACGACATCCTTGTTTATTCGCGGAGCCGGGAGGATCATGCCGGTCACCTTAGGGCAGTTCTGCAGACTCTTCATCAGCACCAGTTGTATGCTAAATTTTCAAAATGTGAGTTTTGGTTGGAGTCCGTTGCCTTTTTGGGTCATGTTGTTTATAGTGAAGGGATTCGGGTAGACCCCCAGAAGATTGCAGCAGTAAAAGATTGGCCTACACCCATGACCCCGATGGAGATTCGTAGCTTCTTGGGTTTGGTAGGGTATTCACGGGGGTTTTTGGAGGGATTCTCTGCCCTCGCCTCCCCGTTGACTAAGTTGACGCAGAAAGCAGTTAAGTTCCAATGGTCCGACGCTTGTGAGAAAAGTTTTCAGGAACTGAAGTCAAGGTTGACCTCGGCACCAATATTGACCTTGCCGGAAGGCACGGAAGGATTTGTGGTTTATTGCGATGCCTCCAGGGTTGGTTTGGGGTGTGTGTTGATGCAACATGGGAAAGTTATAGCGTATTCTTCGAGGCAGCTCAAGAATCACGAGAAGAATTATCCGACACATGATTTTGAGCTTGCGGCAGTTGTGTTTGCTTTGAAAAATATGGCGGCATTATCTTTATGGGGTCCATGTGGATGTGTTCTCAGACCACAAGAGTCTCCAGTATTTGTTCAAGCAGAAGGAATTGAACCTAAGGCAGCGACGGTGATTAGAATTACTCAAGGATTATGATATGAAACATTTTGTACCATCCAGGGAAGGCGAACGTGGTGGCCGACGCTCTCAGTCGAAAATCTATGGGTAGTTTGGCTCATTTGGGAGTGGATCAAAGGCCGTTGGCTCGGGAGGTTTATCAATTGGCCAGTCTAGGGGTTTGTATTTCGACATTAGATGAGGGGAATGTTATGGTACATAATGGAGCAGAATCGTCACTCGTAGCGGAAGTCAAGGAAAAGCAGTTTATCGATCCGGCATTGGNTAAGAAGGGATGTATCTATCATCTGGTCCAGGTGGCGGATACCACTTCAGAAGTGTCTACCCCCGAGTCCGTGCCAGTCGTAAATGAGTTCCTTGAAGTGTTTCCGGACGAGCTTCCAGGGATTCCGCCAGATAGGGAGATTGATTTCGGGATTGATGTATTGCCAGATACGCAACCAATATCTATTCCACCATATAGAATGGCTCCAGCAGAGTTAAGGGAGGTAAAGGAGCAGCTGAAGGATTTATTAGAAAAGGGGTTTATACGGCCGAATGTGTCGCCGCGGGATGCTCCGGTCTCTTTGTTAGAAAGGAGGATGGGTCGCTCCGGATGTGTATTGATTATCGGCAGCTCAACAAAGTCACCATCAAGAATAAATATCCTTTGCCTCGGATAGATGATTTGTTCGACCAATTGTAGGGTGCAAGGTTCTTCTCCAAAATTGATCTACGATCCGGGTACCACCAATTGAAGATCAGAGAGCAGGATATTCCTAAGACCGATTTCAGAACTCGCTATGGTCACTTTGATTTCCTGGTCATGTCCTTTGGGCTAACCAACACCCCAGCAGCTTTCATGGATCTTATGAATCGGGTCATCAAGCCATTTCTAGACTCATTCATGATTGTTTTCATTGATGACATCCTTGTATATTCGCGGAGCCGGGAGGATCATGCTGGTCACCTCAGGGCAGTTCTGCAGACTCTTCATCAACACCAGTTGTATGCTAAATTTTCGAAATGTGAATTTTGGTTGGAGTCCGTTTCCTTTCTGGGTCATGTTGTTTCTATTGAAGGGATTCAGGTGGATCCCCAGAAGATTGAAGCAGTGAAAAATTGGCCTAGACCCACGACCCCGACGGAAATTCGTAGCTTCTTGGGTTTAGCAGGGTATTATCGGAGGTTTGTGGAGGGATTCTCTACCCTCGCCTCCCCATTGACTAAGTTGACGCAGAAAGCAGTTAAGTTCTAATGGTCCGACGCTTGTGAGAAAAGTTTTCAGGAATTGAAGTCGAGGTTGACCTTGGCACCGATATTGACCTTGCCAGAAGGCACGGAAGGATTCGTGGTTTATTGCGATGCCTTCAAGGTTGGTTTGGGGTGTGTCTTGATGCAACATGGGAAGGTTATAGCGTATGCTTCAAGGCAGCTCAAGAATCACGAAAAGAATTATCCGACGCATGATTTGGAGCTTGCGGCAGTTGTGTTTGCTTTGAAAATATGGCGGCATTATCTTTATGGGGTCCATGTGGATGTGTTCTCAGACCACAAGAGTCTCCAGTATTTGTTCAAGCAGAAGGAATTGAATCTAAGGCAGCGACGGTGGTTAGAATTACTCAAGGATTATGATATGAACATTTTGTACCATCCAGGGAAGGCGAACGTGGTGGCCGACGCTCTCAGTCGGAAGTCTATGGGGAGTTTGGCTCATTTGGGAGCGGATTAGAGGCCCTTGGCTCGGGAGGTTTATCAATTGGCCAGTCTAGGGGTTTGTATTTCGACATTAGATGAGGGGAATGTTATGGTACATAATGGAGCAGAATCGTCACTCGTAGCGGAAGTCAAGGAAAAGCAGTTTATCGATCCGGCATTGGCTCAAACGAAGGAAGGAGTTTTGAGTAACAAGACTTCAGCATTTTCACTCGTTGACGAGGATGGTGTATTGCAGTGTCAAGGTAGGCTGTGTGTTCCGGATGTGGATAAGCTTCGGGAGAGGGTAATGGCGGAGGCTCATAATTCCAGGTATTCCGTGCATCCAGGTTCTACGAAAATGTATCATGACCTCAAGGAGAATTATTGGTGGAACGGTATGAAGAGGAGTGTGGCGGACTTTGTATCTAAGTGTCCGAATTGTCAGCAAGTGAAGGCTGAGCATCAGCGGCCCGGTGGGCTAACTCAGCTTATGGAAATACCAATGTGGAAATGGGAGATGATCAACATGGATTTCGTGGTAGGATTACCTCGCATTTAGCGCAAGTTCGACTCGATTTGGGTAAAACTGGATCGACTCACCAAATCAGCTCACTTCTTGCCAGTCAAGTCCACCGATACTGCAGAACAATACGCTAAGTTGTATATCAAGGAGATAGTAAGGCTTCATGGCACTCCGCTTTCTATTATCTCGGATCGAGGGGCCCAGTTCACAGCTAATTTTTGGAAGAAATTTCAGCAAGGTTTGGGTACTCAGGTGAATCTCAGCACAGCTTTCCATCCACAGACTGATGGTCAAGCGGAGCGGACTATTCAGACGCTTGAAGATATGTTGCGGGCTTGTGTCTTGGATTTCAAAGGTAATTGGGATGATCACTTGCCACTAATAGAATTTGCTTACAATAACAGCTTTCATGCTACCATTCGAATGGACCCATTTGAGGCATTGTACGGAAGGAGGTGCAGGTCTCCGATCAGATTGTTTGAAGTGGGTAAAGCAGAATTAATAGGACCGGATCTTGTGCACCAGGCTGTGGAGAAAGTTAAAGTCATTCAGGAAAAGATGAAAACTGCTCAGAGTTGCCAGAAATCCTATGCGGACGTTCGTTGTGAGAATTGGAATTTCATGTTGATGATTGGGTGTTCTTGAGGGTATCTCCTATGATGGGAGTCATGCGATTCGGGAAGAAAGGTAAGTTGAATCCTAGGTACATCGGGCCGTACCAGATCGTTCAAAGGGTAGGGAAGGTGGCCTATAGGTTGGAATTGCCTCCTGAGATATCATTAGTGCACCCGGTGTTCCATGTATCTATGTTGAAGAATGTAGTTGGAGATCCGTCCACTATCGTGCCAGTCGAGACTATCGAGGTTAAAGAAGAGTTGTCGTATGAAGAAGTTCCGGTTGCCATTCTTGATAGACAAGTCCGTAAGTTGAGAAATAAGGAAGTTGCCTCAGTTAAGGTGTTGTGGCGAAGTCAACAAGTTGAGGAAGCTACATGGGAAGCGGAGAAGAAAATGAAAGAGAAATATCCCCATCTGTTTGATCAAGTCTAGAAGAAATTATGTGACCTTTCTATTTCTAAAACAACTACCATTGTGTCCAAGTTGATTCCTTCCTGAATGCTAGTGAAGTCCCTCTAGTTGTGCAAGACTTATAGGGTAGGGATTGTTTCAAGTCATGTGAACATTTCTTTGGTAAACGAAAGCCTTATAAAGACTCTTGTGTTAAGTAATCAAGTAATGGTTGTATAAGTTGGTAATGAATTACTTGTATGCTTGTAATGTGTTGAAATGGCTAAATTATGTGAAACTTATTGAAATTACTGATTCATAAGCAAAACGTATCAAGTGATCAAATGTGTGCAATTGTTAAGGTAGGAAATTGTATAACAGTTGTATGGGTGGTTGTAATTCTATTATGGTGTTTGGAATTGTGTTTCGGGGACCCTCTGTCAGGTAGAGATGTGCAAATTACAAAGGAAACTCTGGCAAAAATTT
This sequence comes from Nicotiana attenuata, assembly GCF_001879085.1. Classification (NCBI taxonomy): domain Eukaryota; kingdom Viridiplantae; phylum Streptophyta; class Magnoliopsida; order Solanales; family Solanaceae; genus Nicotiana; species Nicotiana attenuata. Next base: position 63,316,449 of record NC_031989.1, read on the forward strand.
TCTAAAAAAAAAAATTTTGGGAAATAATGAAAGGTGTAGGAGTCTGCATAACATGTTTTCAAAACCAACTGATCTTTGAAATATTGAAAAGCTTGAAATAGGTCCTCATTCGTGGACGAATGATTTTAAGTGGGGGAGGATGTGAGGCCCCGTAAAATTTTTAGCTCAAAACCTAGTATCTTGTGGTGTCGACTCCGAATATGTGTTAGGAATGTGTAGAATGGGTCGCAGATCTAGTATGCGGACCGCATTCCTACCGCAGAGTGAAACAGAAGAGTTGTCAAAATTAATGTTGAAAATGCGGTCTATTATGCGATCGCATAACCAATATGCGGACCGCATAATCGTCGCATAAGTTCCTCAAGGATTTGTGAAGGTCAGTTCTGCGGTACACAATGCGATCGCATAACAGGAATGCGGACCGCATTCCTGTCGCAAATCCAAGCAGAATCATCAGAGTTTTGGGGGCAATTCTGCGGTCCAATCTGCGGACCGCATTTCAGTTCTGCGATCGCAGAATGCGACCGTAGATCTTGCTCGGGCTTCTATTTTCTAAATTTTATACCCGACCCCCTTTTTAATAAAACACCCCCAGCCCCTCATTTTTGACGACCCTCTGCACAAAATAAGAGAGAGGAAGAGAGAGTCTTGAGAGAGAAAGTCATCTTCTCCAAATTTGATTCTTCAAAACCATCCGAGCCGGGAAATTTCAAGCTTATCTTCATCCCCCTTTTCTTGCAGGTAACATCCTTAACCCTTTTCACTGAATTTCTTGTTTAAACTGGGGGGGGGGGGAGTCTCATGCATTGGCTTTTGAAAATAGTGGTTGAACTCATACATGCATGTCATTCTATAACCTAAAACCTAGTAAGAGTAATTGGGTAGGAGTAAAAGATGGTACAAAGATGGGTTGGTAACCTAAATAATTTTGAGTAGAAATTGTGAACTTCTTTTCTAAGTCAAACGCGTTAACTTGTGCACTAGATTGACGTTGCTAGACCATTTGGTGAATTGAAAATAGAAGTTAAAAAGGGAATTCGGCTCCAGGTATGTATGGCTAACTTTGGACTTGTAAAATCGCCTTGTTTGGGTGTTTGAGTGCTTGGTATGTGATTTCTACGTGATTTGTTTGTGAAATTCTTGTGATTGGTATGGTTGAGTGATTGTGGTTGTGCCTTCGCTATATTGATGCAAGTAGTCAGAAATAAACCAAGTTTGCGATTGTAAATGTGCTATGTGGTTAGAACTGTGAAACAAGTAATGGAAGGAAATGGGAATTGATGTGCTCGGAATAACCGTGGTAGTAACATATGTGGTTTGTCGTGGGAAATTATCGTCGTGACCTATCAATGCATATGAGTAGTGAAATACATGGAAATGGTATTGATGGCTATGGAAGTTCATGTAAATTGTTGTTGTTATTTCTTGAGGATTGTTGTTGTTGTTCTTTGTGAATTGTTGTTGTTGTTGTGTTGTTTGTGAATTGTGATTGTTCGGTGGGATCGGGTTGCGCGCCGCAACAAGAAGAAATAAGGTGTGGGTTATGGTGATAAGGGTGGCCGAGGTAATAAGGTTGGCCGAGGTAATAAGGTTGGAAAGCGATCGAAATCGCTAGTGAAATGAACTATGAACAAATTGTGAAATTATTGATGTGGAAATGTGGAAGGGGAAACAGGAGAGATTGTAAACTTGTTGGTTTGATTGCTCTTTCTTTGTGGATTTGATTGTTGTTTCCATTACAATTACATGCTTGTTTATGGAGGAGAGATTGTATACCTGGTTGCTTAATTGTTCCCTCCTTGTGGATTTGATTGTCGCTTTTATTCGGGCGCCGGTCATGTCCCTCGAATTTGGGGCGTGACAACTTGGTATCAGAGCCTAAGGTTTTAAGGGGTCCTAGGATGTCTCGGAGCCGTGTCTAGTAGAGCCCTACTTATCGGTGTGAAGTCGACCACATCTATAAGTGGGGGGCTGCATGGACATTTAGGAAATTTCCCACTTCCTTGTTATTCTGTGTCGTGCGGTGAAGTGAAATGTGAAAGCATCTATGTCTAACTCGTTCTTTGTTCCGAATTTTTTTAAGTAATGGCACCTAAGAAGAGAGCTAGACTCGGCCTTGGGGCCAATGCCACCCCGAGGGAGGCTATGAATCATGTACCTGATGCCGTGGGTGAGAGTGACTCCCCGGCCTTGAATCTACCTGGCCCGTCTGTCCTAGACCAGAGTGTCCTGTTCCTGCAGCGGCAGAGGGTGCCACCATCCCTCCCGCCGATATTCCTGATTCTGGCACCATTCCAGCTCCTGGTCCCGAGGTTTCTGATGCGGACCTTAGAGGAGCCATCCATATGTTGACCCAGTTAGTGGCCGCTCAGGCCTAGAGATCTCAGGATGCCCCTACATCCTCTAGCGGACAGGGAGATTCTACCAGCTCCAGAGTTAACCAGTTTTTGCGGTTAGCCCCTCCAGAGTTCTCAGGCACAGACCCAGAGGCCGATCCGCAGGAATTTCTTGATGAAATTTATAAGACCCTCCGAGTGATGAAAGCTTCAGAGACAGAGGGAGTTGAGTTGGCATCATACAGGTTGAGGGGAGCAGCGTATTCATGGTTCGAGATGTGCGAGGACTCCCGTGGGGAGGGAGGACCTCCGGCCAGATGGGATGAGTTTGTACATGCGTTCATGGACCAGTTCTTGCCTGCTGAGACAATAGCAGCCTGTGCCACTGAGTTTGAGACCCTCAAGCAGGGTAGTATGTGTGTTTGAGAGTACCACATGGAGTTCGTGAGATTGTCCAAGTATGCTCCTCAGTTAGTGTCGACCATGGCAGCTAGAGTTCGGCGATTTGTTCAGGGCCTTAGTCCCTTGCTAGTAAATGAGGCTGCTACAGCGGCCTTACACTCGGATATGAACTATGGAAAGATTGCGGGATTCGCTCAAGCCACAGAGGCTAGGAAGTTGAAGATTTGGGCGGAAAGGGAGAGTAGCAGCAGGGCCCGATCAGCGGGTCACTCAGGGAGATCAGCTCAGGGAAGAGGGTCATCAGGGCCATCCCAGTCATATGCTCAGTCCTCAGCGAGCGTACCACCATCTCTGCACAGTTATCAGCAGAGCAGCCGCATGAGACCAGGTTCAGACAGTAGGAGACCCCATCAGTCCGGTCGTTCAGGAGGGAGATCACAGCAGCAGAGGAGGGCTCCATGCCCCAAGTGTGGGAGATTTCATACAGAGACTTGCTACTTGGATATTCCGGTGTGCTTCAGATGCGGGGTGAGAGGTCATATTCAGCGAGACTGTCGTGTGCCCGGTCAGGGCATGGGTAGGGGATCTGCTCAGTCGTCCGGTTCTTCGGTCGCCACATCATTTGTGCATCCTCCAGCCCCAGCAGGCCGTGGTACAGTTAGGGGTGGAGCTCGTGGTAGAGGTGGACCTAGCTGGTTCTATGTTTTGAGTGGTCGTCAGAATGCAGAGGCTTCTCCAGATGTGGTTACAGGTATCTTGTCTGTTCAGGCCATTGATTGTTATGCTCTTATTGATCCGGGGTCCTCTTTGTCTTATGTCACCCCATTCATTGCTTCAAGCTTTGGGATAGAACCCGAACAGCTTCATGAGCCGTTCTCTGTGTTGACTCCGGTTGGTGATTCTATTACAGCCGCGCGAGATTATAGGAATTGTGTAGTCACGTTATGTGGTCGTGTTACCACGACCAATCTTATCGAGCTTGGAATGGTGGATTTTGATGTGATTATGGGGATGGACTGGCTTTATTCGTGCTTTGCTAAACTTGACTGCCGAACGAGAGTCATGAGACTCGAGTTCCCTAATGAGCCGGTTATCGAGTGGAAAGGGAATGATGTGGTGCCGAAGGGTAGGTTTATTTCCTACCTCAAGGCTTCTAAGATGATTAAGAAGGGATGTATCTATCATTTGGTCCGGGTGGCGGACACCACTTCAGAAGTGTCTACCCCCGAGTCCGTGCCAGTCGTGAATGAGTTTCTCGAAGTATTTCCGGACGAGCTTCCAGGGATTCCGCCAGATAGGGAGATTGATTTCGGGATTGATGTATTGCCAGATACGTAGCCAATCTATTCCACCATACAGAATGGCTCCAGCGGAGTTAAGAGAGCTAAAGGAGCAGCTGAAGGATTTATTAGAAAAGGGGTTCATACGGCCGAGTGTGTCGCCGTGGGGTGCTCCGGTTCTCTTTGTCAGGAAGAAGGATGGGTCGCTCCGGATGTGTATTGATTATCGGCAGCTCAACAAACTCACCATCAAGAATAAATATCCTCTGCTCGAATAGATGATTTGTTCGACCAATTGCAAGGTGCAAGGTTCTTCTCCAAAATTGAAGATTAGGGAGCAGGATATTCCCAAGACCGCTTTTAGAACTCGCTATGGTCACTTTGAATTCTTGGTCATGTCTTTTGGGCTAACCAACGCCCGGCAGCCTTTATGGATCTTATGAATCGTGTCTTCAAGCCATTTCTAGACTCCTTCGTGATTGTTTTTATTGACGACATCCTTGTTTATTCGCGGAGCCGGGAGGATCATGCCGGTCACCTTAGGGCAGTTCTGCAGACTCTTCATCAGCACCAGTTGTATGCTAAATTTTCAAAATGTGAGTTTTGGTTGGAGTCCGTTGCCTTTTTGGGTCATGTTGTTTATAGTGAAGGGATTCGGGTAGACCCCCAGAAGATTGCAGCAGTAAAAGATTGGCCTACACCCATGACCCCGATGGAGATTCGTAGCTTCTTGGGTTTGGTAGGGTATTCACGGGGGTTTTTGGAGGGATTCTCTGCCCTCGCCTCCCCGTTGACTAAGTTGACGCAGAAAGCAGTTAAGTTCCAATGGTCCGACGCTTGTGAGAAAAGTTTTCAGGAACTGAAGTCAAGGTTGACCTCGGCACCAATATTGACCTTGCCGGAAGGCACGGAAGGATTTGTGGTTTATTGCGATGCCTCCAGGGTTGGTTTGGGGTGTGTGTTGATGCAACATGGGAAAGTTATAGCGTATTCTTCGAGGCAGCTCAAGAATCACGAGAAGAATTATCCGACACATGATTTTGAGCTTGCGGCAGTTGTGTTTGCTTTGAAAATATGGCGGCATTATCTTTATGGGGTCCATGTGGATGTGTTCTCAGACCACAAGAGTCTCCAGCATTTGTTCAAGAAGAAGGAATTGAATCTAAGGCAGCGACGGTGATTAGAATTACTCAAGGATTATGATATGAACATTTTGTACCATCCAGGGAAGGCGAACGTGGTGGCCGACGCTCTCAGTCGAAAATCTATGGGTAGTTTGGCTCATTTGGGAGTGGATCAAAGGCCGTTGGCTCGGGAGGTTTATCAATTGGCCAGTCTAGGGGTTTGTATTTCGACATTAGATGAGGGGAATGTTATGGTACATAATGGAGCAGAATCGTCACTCGTAGCGGAAGTCAAGGAAAAGCAGTTTATCGATCCGGCATTGG
>NC_031989.1:63322802-63339164 GCF_001879085.1 Nicotiana attenuata
TGATTACCCATGTTACTTTGGTTCATGTGAGTGTAGACACCCAAAATTGGTACTAATTGGACACTTGGCCAGTGTCGGGCATATGAATTGGCAGTGAGGTGTTGATATTTGATCATGAGCATGCATATGGATTTTAGATCCATTTTGTAGCTCTTGTGTGTGTGCGTGTGTGTGTGTATGTATGTATGTGTGTGTGTATATATATATATATATATATATATATATATATATATATATATATATAGATTTATTTATTTATTGGTTTATATCATGATTTTGAAAGTAGTTGAGATATTTGATTTTGTATTATTTCCTTTGCCTGAGAAGCATGTCTAAAGATCAGATATTACCGTGCCTTTTGCCTTTACCTATTTGATGATATCATGCCTTAGCTATTGTTCTATTTTATGCTTTTACTTGCATATCAAACTGCTAATAAGTTTTAGTGTCGATCCCTCATCACTACTTCTCCGAGTCTAGACTTGATACTAAGTATCATGGTTTTGTACTCAAATTATACTCACATTCTGTACTGATTCTGAGGCCGGTACCAGTCATACTCGTTCAGCTACACAGAGACTTGCATTGGAGACTTCTTGGTGAGCTGCCTAATTGTTTTATCCACAGCCTATAGAGTTCCCCTCCCTTGATTATCTATTTCTGTCCTTTTGTTTCTTTGAGAGAGATATTGCTATTTGATAGATACAATTCACTCTTATTAGATGCTCATGATGTTAGGACACCTTGTTTTGGGCAATTCTAGACAGTTGTGGACATGTTTAGACCCCCTCTCAGATATTTGTATCTTTATATGGGTTTTGAGATTGTTTCTAGTTTTATATTTTATCAACTCTGTTAGTAACTTAATAAATTGGTTTATGTTATTGTTATTAGGTGTTGGCCTGTCCATCAAGCATGTTAGGCGCCATCATGACCTTTGAGTGGATTTTGGGTCGTGACATATATGTTGTATCATGTGAGATTTATACTGATCATCAGACTCTTCAACATTTGTTCAAGCTGAATGATTTGAATTTGAGGTAGCAGAGGTGACTTGAGTTGCTTAAGGACTATGACATCACTATCTTGTATCATATGGGTAAGGCAAATATGGTAACAGATGCCTTGAGTAGAAAGGCAGAGGCATGTGGAGTTTGGCATTTATTCCAGCGGAGGAGAGGCCTTTGGCTATGGATGTTCAGTACTTAGCCAATAGATTTATGAGATTAGATATTTTGGTCCTAGCAGGGTTCTTGCTTATGTTGTTGCATAGTCGTGCTTGTTTGAGCGCATCATGGCTCGCTAGTATGATGATCCACATTTGTTAGCGCTTTAGGACACAGTGCAACGACGTGGTTCTAAGAAGGTGGTGATTGGGGATGAAGGCGTAATGCAATTTCAGGGTCAGATTTGTGTGCCTAATATCGATGTTTTGAGAGAGTTGATTTTTCAGGAGGCTCACAATTCGAGGTATTCTATTCATCTAGCTACTACGTAGATGTATTGTAACTTGAAGCGGCATTATTAGTGGATGAGGATAAAGAAGAAAATTGTTGGACATGTCTTGTGGTGTTTGAATTATCAACAAGTCAAGTATGAGCATTGAAAACCAGGTTGTTTGACTCCGAGGTTGACTGTACCGGAGTGAAAGTGGGAGCATGTCACGACCCCAGTTCGCCCTCCGTTAACTGTCATGACAGCACCTAGTCCCTACGACTAGCTAAGCCTAACAAGTGCGGATGAACAATCGAAACATTGCGGAAATTATAACTTAAAACCAAGATTCAACAAAATGGAAGAGAAATGTAAAATGCCACTCGGCACATACAGCACAATATCTCAAACTTCTACAATACTATCCCAAAACCTGGAAACTCACGGGAACACAAGCTCAGAGAAATATAGTAAAAATGCTCTAACTCCGGAATGTCTACATCAACAGTATGATAGAAGGGCTAATAATACAAGATAGAATAAAGATGGAGACTCTTTGGTCTGCGGACGCGGCAGATGTACCTCAAAGTCTCCACAGCGGTACTCAGTAAGTGCAGAAAGGGCATGAGTACACCACAGCGGTACTCAGTAAGTGCCAAGCCTAACCTCGGTTGGGTAGTGACGAGGAAGGTCAGGGCCATACTGAGGTTAAATAAGATACATGTTTAACAGTGTGAGATGACAATGTAATTAAATAACACAAGATATAAAGGACAGCAACAACTATTACAAAGGCAAGTAAAACTCAGTAAAAGAACATAACTCAACTCCGAGATAACAATCGGGGATCTCCGGGGATACCGTCCTGTAGTCCCCAAATATAAATATCATGTCCAGTGGATCTCCCGGTTGCAGTCCCGCAGTCTAACTCATAAAGTGCAGAAGGATCTCCCGGAATGCAATTCCGTAGTCCCAAAGTAAACATACAGGGGGGCTCCCGGGATACCGTCCCGTAGTCCCAAAATAAAGTGCAGGGGGATCTCCCGGAATACCGTTCCGTAGTCCCAAAGTAAATACACAACAACAACAGAACTCAATTCAATCAACTATTTATATGATCTGCCCAGCTACTTCCGCATTTGCGGCCCTAGGACCGCTTCTGCGGACAAAAAGTCGCACCTGCGATTTTCATTAAATGGCCAAGCTTTCGCATCTGCGGTCCTCCACTCGCAGATGCGGTTACGCTTCTGTGGAAGATCCACCGCATCTGCGGAACCTGAAGAACCAACAAAAATCCGCTTCTAGGGTCTCCTTACCGCATCTGCGATTCCGCTTCTGTGGGCCTCACACCGCATCTGCGGTTTCTGAAGGAACGACCCCAAGCCACTTCTGTGGTTCTTTAGCCGCTTCTGCGGCGCCGCATCTGCGGTTCCCAAGCCGCAGATGCAAAAATACCAGAAGCAGCAATACTACAGTTGCTGCAACACTTCTTCAACCTCCCCATCAACCATCCGAAATCATCCCGTGGCCCCCGGGACCTCAACCAAAAGCACCAACAACACCTAATACCTCATTCAAGCTTGTACTAATCCTTAAACCACCTAAAACAACGTCAGAGACTCGAATTAATCAAGTATTTAAGCCTAAGAACTCCAAATTTCCTCAAAATACGCTTTCGATCAAAAACCTAACCAAACCACCTCCGAATGACCTCAAACTTTGCACACACATCACAAATGACATAACAGAACTACTGCAACTCTCGGAATTCCATTCCGACCCTCGGATCAAAATCTCACTATCGAACCGGAAACTTAAAAATTCGAACTTTCGGCATTTCAAGCCTAAATTAGCTACGGACCTCCAAAACACAATCCGACCACGCCCCTAAACCCGAAATCACCTAACGGAGCTAAAGGAACCATCAGATTTCCATTCCGAAGCCGTCTTCACATTGTTCTGACTACGGACTACTTTCCAACACTTAAGCTCTCATTTAGGGACTACGTGTCCCAAAACTCTCCGAAACTCAAAAACCGAACATCCCGGCAAATAAAAAAAGTTGAAATAAACTTGGGGAGAGCAGTTAATAGGGGATCGTGGCGTAAATTCCAAAAGAGACCGGCCGGGTCGTTACATCCTCCCACACTTAAATATTCATTCGTTCTCGAACGAGCACAAGGACATACCTGAAGTACTGAAAAGATGAGGGTACTGGTTGCGCATATCCTACACGGTCTCCCAGGTCGCCTCCTCGACCGGCTGACCCCGCCACTGAACCTTCACGGATGCAATGTTCTTTGACCGCAACTTCCTGACCTGCCTGTCCAATATTGCCACTAGCTCCTTGACATAGGATAGATCCTTCTCCAACTGGACTGAACTGAAATCCAACACGTGCGACGGATCACTGCGATACCTCTAGAGCATCGAAACATAAAATACCGGATGAACCCCTTCCAGGCTAGGAGGTAAGGCAAGCTCATAGGCAACCTCTCCAACTCGCCTCAAGATCTCAAAAGGGCCAATAAACCTCGGACTCAACTTCCCTTTCTTCCCAAATCTCATAACGCCTTTCATAGGCGAAACCCAAAGCAGAACCCCCTCTCCAACCATGTAGGAAACATCACGAACCTTTCGATCCGTGTAACTCTTCTGTCTGGACTGGGCTGTACGGAGTCTATCCTGAATCACCTTGACTCTCTCCAAAGCATCCTGAACCAAGTCTGTGCCCAGTAATCTGGCCTCACCCGGCTCGAACCAACCCACCGGAGATCTACATCGCCTACCATATAAGGCCTTGTACGGTGCCATCTGAATGCATGACTGATAGCTGTCGTTGTAGGCAAACTCCGCCAACAGCAAGAACTGATCCGAAGAACCTCCAAACTCAATCACGCACGTGATAAGTTGGTATTTTACCAACTTATCTTGTCTTTAAACCTATACTTTTGCTATGTTTGAGTGAATAAATCGTGTGTTTTAATGTCGTTTACTTCTATTTTACAGGGTGTATGTGATTTAGAAGTAATGATGGGGAAACCAAGTGAAAACAGATCAAAAGGAGCTAAAATGAACAAAATGATGCCTGCTAGTGATTTGCCCTTCGCGAACGCAAACGCACAATGCGAACGCGAAGGAGCTGGAAACCTAACCTACGCAAACGCGAAGGGACAAACGCATACGCGATGGTTCAAAATCCAAAACTTCGCGAACACGTATACCTGAACGCGAACGCATAGATTCCAGACCCAAAGCTTCGCGAACGCTTAGGTCCAAGCGCGAACGCGTAAGATTAGAATATCAAACCTTCGCGAACGCGAAGCTGCTAACGCGAACGCGATGAAGAACTGGGCATGAAAACTGGGCAGTTTTGGAATTTCACATTTTTAATCCCCAAACCATTTTTATACCCGACCAAGCAGATCTCTTGAGATTTTTGGCTTATTTTCAGTTCTTAGGGCTAGAGAGAACATGTTTTGGAAGCTAGGGCTTTGCACACACACTTTGGTCTTGAAGATTGAAGCTTTTGGTTGAGAATTTCTTACCCTATTTGTGTTGCTTTCTTCATTTCCTTGCTTTCTATTGTATATCTAAGTGTGTAGTATTTTATTCAACACTTAAATCTTGTTTATGGAAATATTCATGTTTAAAGTGTGGATTAAATACCTTGTTGTGCTTATGTATTGAATGATTTTTATTTATTTATGAAGTGAGTTGTTGTTACTTTAATTATTCTTGTTCTTTAATGTTTCCAAAGGGATTAGCTAACCCTAGGACTCTCCCATTAACTCCGAATTGATTTTGGAAAAGATAATTTGGGGTTGGGAAAGATTAATTAACAAGAACTTGAGGCGTTAACCCTCATTTTATAGATTCTACCTAGGGATAGAATTGAACTACCTGTAGCCATTCCGGGTGTGCTTAATCTTCTAATTGTTTTAGGGATAATTCAATTAGGAAGTCTTGTTAGTCTTCGGAAGAAGCTAATTAAGAATTATTATCCGTGTCTAATTAACATAAACTCGCTCATATTTGTATAATTATGAAATACATTGGATCATTACTTGAGTGTAATTACCGATGCAACCATACTTGTAGCCATTGATCATTTTACTTGCTTTCTAGGTTAGTTTACATTCCAGCATTTAGATATAAAACATTTTTAAACCAAAATTCTTAGTGTTTGGCATTGCGCGATAAGCGATAATTTTCTTACATTCCTAATCGCCTACACATTGTTCTCTGTGGGATTCGACCCCGACTCATAGTTGGGTAACTTATATTGCATGCGACCGTGTCTATTACTTTTTAGTAGTGGATTTGGACGTCATCAAAATTTGGTGCCGTTGCCGGGGAACATTTTGGCGTAATTTAGGTTGTTTGAGAAATAAGCGAAAGTGCTTTAGTCCAAACTTGTGAATATTTGTGTAATTAAATTTTCTCACCTTGGTCTATTTTTCTTGTTTGTTTCTTGTTTATTTTCATATTTTTGAAAAATGGCATCATATAATGAAAATTGGGCGGATGGTAGTTGTTCATACTTTGATGACCCTTATCCTTATTATGGAGGACCACACTCGTGGCAAAATTGTTTAAATTCTCCCGGGGGTGGATTGTGCGCACAATCTCAACCCTATGAGTGGAATATTTGTGATAAGTGTGGTTTTCAAAATGGCTATTGGGATGATTGTGCTTATTTGTCCTTCCCTTCCCCAAGCCCCTACTATGATGATTCTACTTTTTGTGATGAATGTTATAGGGCTATGGAAGTTGAAGAAGTTGAGCATGGCCAAAGTGGAGAGTTCAAGCTTATGTTGGAGTGTTTACTTGACAAAGGAAACAAGGAGCAAAATGCCTTGGAGGAGCTTTTGGAGAATAGTCTTCAAAATAACTTGGCAGTTGAAAGATTGCACTCACAAATGGATGAAATGATCGAAGCCTTAAGGGTTCAAAGAGCCTCGGAAGTGAATGATAGCCAAGAACCTTCCTTGGAGATTGAAGTTGAAAATCCTTCTTTGGCACTTGATCAAAACCAAGAAGAACTCTCAAATGCTCACAATGAGAAAATGATGCTCATGTTGGAGACCATTCTTGAAAATGAGAAGAAGCATAACTTTGCACTCGAGGACTTGAAACAAGGCTTGAATTACAATGATGAACATATCCGCACTTTGGAGGATCAAATGCAAAATATTGGTTGAGGCTCACTATCCCACCAACTTGAAAGTGTGGAAGAAAGCCAAGAAGAGTCCAATTCCGAGGAAGAAAGTGAGCATTACTATGAGGATTCAAGAATTGAACATCCGCCAACCGACCCTATGAGTATTAATGATGCCAAGAAAAAGAAGGAATTAGAGTCATACGGTGTAAATGAAATATTGGTTGAAAGTGACTCTAGTTCGGGGGAAAAAGAGGATGTCAAAATCCTCGAAAAATTGCAAGTTGGAGGTTTGAAGACACATTCCAAGTATTTTTCAACATTGGAATTGTGTGGTGACACGGAAGTTGAACCACATTAATCAATGAAGGACTGCGAGGAGGAAAAACTCATGCCATACATCTTACAATTTGAGGAAACAAGAAAGCAAAATGACATTCCTCACATGAAAGCCAAGAAGTGCAAAATGAAGAATTTAAGCACTATCTTGATCATCAACTTACCACCCCCCATCGTTCATGGTCACAAGCTTGATTCCAAGCTAGGTGCCCAGTTCATATCATCCAAGTGGCGAGAAAAGTGGTAAAGTTGTTTGTGTCGTGCCACGACGTTACATGCGGCGCTTGGTGGGAGGCAACCCATCGTTTTTCAAAATTTTTAGTCATTTTTGAATTTTTTTTTGGAATAGCTTAGAATATTATTTTTGACTAATCTGCCAAGTTTCATAATTTTTGAAGTTGATTTGAGCAGGTCGGGGTGACCGGGAAGCCACAAACCAGTAGCTGCAGAAAATTGCAGAAAAAGACAAAGCATCACGATCGTAGGATTACCCACGCGATCGCATTGCATCGGCATTATATATCTCTGCGCGATCGCAGAGATAACCACGCGATCGCAGTCTTTATGGTATTATTACTCTGCGCTATCGCAGTAACAAACACGCGATCGCGGTCAAGTGTAAAGTTCTGAGATTTAAAACACTGAAGGGTGAAGCACTTGCCCAAAAATTAAAACAAATAACAAAATAGCACTGCTCCCATAAACCCAAAAAAAATCCTACAATTCAAGTAGGCTTAAATTTCATTGCATAAATCTTTCATCATCTTTCAGGTATGTCACTTCCTACCTAAATGCTCAGTTTAATTTCAATTATAATGGTAAATTAGAGGGTGGGCAGCCCTATTTTCATACTTTAGGGCTTGAAATTTTTTTTACCTTGTCAAATACATGTTGGGTTTCTTTGTATGCTTGCTTGTTGTGAGAGATTGGTTGAGAGAAATAGAGTCGCTTTGTGAAATTGTGGGGTAAAAATCCTTGGGTTAGTGGTGCTTAATTGATGAGAAAATTGGGGCACACAACCTATTCACTGAAATGCCCACAAGAACTCTGTCTGGGCGAAGAAGACGACCATCGCGATCGTGATGCCTCATTCCGCGATCGCGTAGGTCTAAATCTGACCAGTGCCAAAAATCCTTCATTGCGATCGCGTAAACGCCTTTGCGATCGCGTAGCTTTACATCAAAGTCTTCTCCGCGATCGCGTGGCAGTGTCTGCGATCGCGGTTCACTGCTGCCCAGAACAGAAAAATAGTAGCTTCGCGCTTTCTGCCCCGAAAGCTTCTTAACTTATTTCTTTGGCCTAATTACCTCTAAATGCAATGCTGTAAGTGCCCATTTGGTTGTTTGACAGGTATACTTTCTTTGTAGGTATTTTGGGCTATAAAATGGATTCGGCAACTAACGAAAATGTGCAACAATATGCTGCACAAGCTGCCGTAGAGGACTATTATGATGCTGCCACATTTTCATCACTCAGATGCTCTCAACGGTACGACAAATAACTCTCCAAAAGCATGATAAGGGAACGAGGCATCCTCCTAGCCGACCTTGAGGACCGATGGCCCAAGTTCCATGGGAGATTAATTACAAGTGGATGGGTTTGCTTCGCCGAAGAGCCCAGGCCAGCCAACCATGAAGTCGTCAGAGAATTCTATGCCAATGCTGTAGAGACGGACTTCAACAATGAGTTGGTGGCTACTGTCAGAGGCAGCAAAGACCGTTTCAGTCCAGAGCGGATCAATGCCTATTACAATCTTGGAAATGTCAACAACGAGGTGTACAAGGAGCGAGCTAAAGTGTGGGGTACCCAGTGGTTCATCACTCACTTGCATGATGGACAGGTGCCGAAATGGATAAAGAATCACACCAGGATCGAGTCTTCAGAATTCACTGCTGAGGCCAAGACCTTGCTCTCCATTATTTGTGCTCGCATCATGCCTTCGAAAAATGAGACAAAGGTGACACTTGAGAAGGCAAGAGTGATTTGTGCTATTCTGGAGGGTATACCGGTGAATGTAAGGCAACTCATTGCCGATGAAATTGCAGAGGTGGTGGCTGAGAGGACCAAGAGCTTATTCTTCCCATCCCTGATCACCCAGCTATGCTATGAGGCTGGGGTACTGCCCAAACCAACAGAAAAGGAAAAGAACCCAGAGAAGCTCATCCACCCTTTGCTGAGAAAGGGAACAGGAGTTGCACCAAAGAATAGAAAAATTGATGTAGCAGCTCCCAGCTTTGGCCAATTCACAGACACGGAGATAAAGGACACTCCTGCAGATGCCACCGGTACTTCCACGGCCATCACCCCACTTGAGCAGGGACCTCTCACTCTCAGGTATATCTCTCGGCAGGTTTATGGTATGGACACACAGGTATGCCAGCTTGTAGCTGGTCTTCCTTGTGGACCATCCAGAGAGAGCACTTCTGCAGGTCCAGCTGGCCCAGGAAAGCTCCCCACATTGTCCGACCTTGCTAAGGAGCAACAGGCCATCAAGTCCAAGCTGGGACAAATTGAAAGAAGGGAAGGGAAGCAAAGGGAACATAAAAAGAAGAAGAGCAAGTTCCTCAACAAGATCATGAACACTTTGCGGAAGTTCTGTGGACCGGATGAGGCCGAGGATGATGACTTTGAGCTTGAAGCTCCCAGCACCTCCAGTGACGAGTGATACCATTCAGGGAGCACCTCTTTCATTTTGGCTTGATTTGTATAATTGCACTGGGGACAATGCAATATATTCGGTTGGGGGTGGCTCCTATATATATGATGATTATGTGTGGAATTTGTAGTTGTAGTTTTTGTGGAACATGAAGTGGTTGTTTTTGGGTGGTTGTGAACTTGTGTAGATTGGTAATATTGTTAGTTTATTAGTAAATCCTTGTTAGTTTCTATTTTTAGTTTCCATTTTTCTTGTTGTTTATTTGGTTTTATAATTTTTGTGTTTAAATTTTTGGTCAAATTTTTTTTGTAGTATTAAGGTAATTCCTTGGTTTTTCTTTCTACCGCGGTTCTTTTTCAAGGAATTTAGTTATGTTGAACCGGGTGACTTTTCCCTATGATGGATGGCGTGACACCTTTCTTAAGGGATTTGTCTTTTGTTTTTTAGAAAGTACATAATTTTTTTTAGTAGTTAGTTTAGTAGCTAGTTGTGAATAAATTGGTTTTTGGGGTGTAATCTTGTGCCCATAAGCCAACGTGTGACTTGTTTGGTACCAACACAATTTAAACTTTGGCATATGAAGCTTTGACCTTTAAAATGACAAATGATTGAAGTAAAAAGTCCTTGTTGTGACTTTTAGATTCTAATGTTGGCTCTTTGGTTCACTAAATAGCCTCTTAGGCTACTTGTGACTTCCTTGAGATTCATTGGTTTCAATTGGATTTTGGATTTGTATTCCATTTGAGTTTTCATGTGCCATGTGTGGTGAGCTTTAATTGTGAAAGTTCTTTTGCATTATTTGTGGTCTAGAACTTGCCCGGAATGTGCTTCAAGGCGAAATTCTAGATTAACTTTATTTGAAAAATAATATTAGGCCTTCCTTGTACCATTATTGTGCCTAAATTTCCTACCCGTGAATATTTTCCCTAGCCAACCCTTTTGAGCCTTTTTACTTTTTCTTTGACACCCATGTTACAAGTTATCATCTTATTGATATTCTTGTGGAACCATACCTCCCTAAGTGATTTAAAGTATGAATATAGGCTAAAAGCCTAAGTTTGGGGGTGGAGGTTGGAAGAGTTGTGATATGGAGGTTTCTCAAAAAGTGAAAAGTGTTAAAAAAGTGATGAAATGAAAAACAAAATAAGGAAGAGTGAATAAAAGGAAGACTAGGTGATATATAAAAAAAACGAAGGAGAAAAGAGAAGAAAGGGTGGAAACATTCTTGAAGGAAGTGGACTTTGATTGTTGAAAAAAAGTGTAGTGCTTAGGGAGGTTTTGAGTACACTCTTACCCAAAATTGTGCCCTACCATAACCAAAAGCCTAAGCTACAACCCTTTAAGTCCTAATTGATTTTGAACCGAGTATGTCTACATTAGTGGAGTAATACATGAAGGGAAAGCCTATGGTACTTCTTGTGTTCATTTGAATATCTTTGTGAGAGAGAGAGTTGAATCTTTCCATTTGACACCCCATTTATGTTTTGAATTGCAATTTATGAGTTTGGAATTCTCTCTTAAAGTGTGAGGGCACATGAGATTCGAGTTGTAAATTTAATCCCATTTTTAATTGGGAGGAATGAGCGAGGGAAGGCAATTGTGATAGAGAGGAAAATTTTGAATCTTTAGTGTCATGACTTGGTTGCTACTTTGGTTAATGTGGTGTTTGAGCTTTTGAATTGAAATAAAATGTGTGAAAAGTTGGTGATTCATATGCCTTGGATTAATTGTTGGTACCAACCGAAGTCATTAGATTGTGCTTATATTGATCCTTCTTGACTTGAAATGATGTTTGGTATGCCATTGAGCTTAAGTAATGATTTTATGGAAGGATGTACTTAGTTTTTGAATTGCTTGAGGACAAGAAATAGTTTAAGTTTGGGGGTTTGATAAGTTGGTATTTTACCAACTTATCTCCTCTTAATACTTAGTCTTTTGTATAATTTTATTTAGAAACTAAGGCATTTATTGATGTTTATTGGCATATTTCAGGTGTCAAGTGATTTAGAAGTGATGGTGAAGAAATTGTGTGAAAAATAAGTCAAAATGTGTCAAAATTGTGAGAAATGGAAGGCTGCCAGTTTTTACCCTATGCGATCGCGTGTTACTTAATGCAATCGCATAAGCTTAAGCGTCTGAACCAGTGCGAACGCGTATGAATACATGCGAACGCATAAAGGAAAGCCCAGTCAGCGGCTAGTCAACAGACTTGTGCGAAAAGGACCATATGTGATCGCATACCTGGGAGAATTTATTCTTTGTGATCGCGGTTGCACTGTTGCTAAAGCATAGAGTAATCCTGGGCAGTTTTGGAATTTCACACCGTCGTCCCCCAAGCCATTTAATACACACCCTAGTAGATCTTTGGTGAAAAATCTTTTGGCTTATTTTCAGCTCTCAACACTAGAGAGAACAAGTTTTAGAAGCTAGGGTTTGCACACACACTTGTGTCTTGAAGATTTGAAGCTTTTGGTTGAGAATTTCTTACCCATTTATGTTTATTTTTTCATTTTCTTGCTTTGTATTGTATATCTAAGTGTGTATTATTTTATCCAACACTTGAATCTTGTTTATGGGAATATTCATATTTAAAGTGTGGATTAAATACCTTGTTGTGCTTATGTATTGAATGATTTTTATCCTTTTATGAAGTGAGTTATTGTTACTTTAATTATTCTTGTTCTTTAATGTTTCCAAAGGGATTAGCTAACCCTAGGACTATCCCATTTACTCCGAATTAATTTTGGGAAAGATTATTTGGGGTTGGGAAAGATTAATTAACAAGAACTTGAGGCTTTAACCCTCATTTTATAGATTCTACCTAGGGATAGGATTGAACTACTTGTAGCAATATCCGGGTGTGCTTAATCTCTTAATTGTTTTAGGAATAATTCAATTAGGAATTCTTGTTAGTCTTTGGAAGAAGATAATATAGAATTATTACCCGTGGCTAATTAATATAAACTCGCTCATATTTGTAAAATCATGAAATACATTGGATCGTTACTTGAGTGTAATTCCCGATGCATCCATACTTGTAGCCATTGATCATTTTACTTGCTTTCTAGGTTAGTTTACATTTCCGCTTTTAGGTATAAATATTTTCTCAAAATAAATTCTAAGTGTTTGGCATTGCATAACAAGTGATAATTCTCTTACATTCCTAATCGCCTACATATTATTCTCTGTGGGATTCGACTCCGACTCATAGTTGGGTAAATTATATTGCATGCGACCATGTCCATTTACTTTTTAGTAGTGGATTTGGACGTCATCAGAAATCACGAAATAACATCTTTCAAATTAAGCAACAATATAACCAAATAAATCTCCTAAATCGGGAATCAAATAAATCAATGATATGAAAATTGCACGGCATCACCCTTCGTGCTTTTACTCTTGTCCTCAGTATGCAATATCATGAATATAATGGCACGTCATTATCCTTCGTGCTTGTACTCTCATCCCCACCATGTAATAATATAAATATAATGGCACAACGTCACCCTTCGTGCTTTTACTCTCAAATCTCACCATATATGATAATGAATGCAATGAGGCACGGCAACACCCTTCGTGCTTTTCTCTCTTACTCACCAAGCAACAATATAAATTCGAATAATAAAACAAGACGGGGAATAATTTCACTTCAAATATGGTGCCATGATATCAAACTTCAACTTCTAAAATATTCAACATCTTACTTAGATTTGCTCTTTTACATAGTTTTATATCAGAAAGATCATAAATATTTCTTTGAGATTACAATTTTATTTTCATTTGCAGGAGATCTTTTTCCGGATGGAAACTAAAACTTCTAGACCAGATATGGAGGTGATTGTAAAAACTCTTCTGACTATGCTAGCGGTAGCTCAACAGCAAGGTCAAGACACTCGTCATCGACGCACTCCTCCTAAAAAAAATGAACAACACGTCTATTATGCGCTTGCACGATCAGAACACCAAAATAACACACAGAACTACAAATTGAACATCAAAATGCATAAAATTTTCAAAGAAACTCAAGAACTTTCAAATTTCCAACCGAGCGTCCGAATCCTATCAAATCGACTTCGTTTTGCACCAAATTTTGCAGAGAAGTTTTAAATAGCAAAATGAACCTATACCAAGTTCCAAAATAAAAATATGATCCCAGTAGCAATAAAGTCAACCTACGGTCAAACCTAGAAATTCTTTAAACCTTCAAATTACTAAATTTCAAAAAATCATGTCAAATCAAGTTAGGGACTTCCGAATTCAATTCCAGGCACACACCCAAGTCCAAAATTATGATACAGACCCACCAGGATCATCAAAATACCGATCTAGTGTCATTTACATAAAATGTTGACGGAAGTTAACTCAAATCATTTTTAAAGATAAAATTCATGTTTTCTTCATTTTTTCACATATAAACTTTTCGGAAGAAGATGGGCGCACGTTAACCGTTGCTCTCGGTGAATGATAGCAAGGATTGCGATTGTGACCTGAAAAATGGCTCGTCGCGGGAAAACTGTGCATGACACTACTATACAGTCGGGGAAGCTACTTACTTGTGACGACCCAAAGGGTCATCACCTGTTTCCTTACCCATTTTGTACTTCCGAGGCCTTGAAAACATCATTTAGGTTTGCCTCAATTTGGGTGCACAGTCCGGGCGCGTAGCCGGAAAGCTTAAATATGAATTCTATGAGAAAAATGCTAAATTTTGATATTAAAATGAATTAATTTGACTTCGGTCAACATTTTGGGTAAACGGATCCGGACCCGTGATTTGACGGTCCCGAAGGGTCCGTTAGAAAATATGGGACTTGGGCGTATGCCCGGAATTGAATTCCCAGGTCCCAAGCCCGAGAAATGAATTCTTGTGTGAAATTGTTTTCTTGAAATGATTGAGGAAATTGGAAATGAAATTTGATTAGAGAACTATGGTATCGGGCCCGTATTTTGGTTTCGGCGCCCGGTACAAGTCTTATATATGATTTAAGCACTTTCGGTAAAGTTTGGTTGAAAATGAACGTCGTTTGACGTGTTTCGGACTTAAAATGGAAATTTGATGTTTTATGAAAAATTTGGAAGAAAATCATGAGCTTTGAGGCTTGATTTGAGGTATATGATGTTATTTTGGCGATTTGATCGCACGGATAAGGCCGTAGGATGTTTTGGGGTTGTGTGTATGTTTGGTTTGGAGCCCCGAGGGCTCGGGTGAGTTTCGAGTAGGTTCCGGGATGCCTTAGGCTTAAAATACCAGATGTTGCAGGTTTAGGAAAATATTGCAGACTCTGAACCCTCCAGTGCGGTCCGCGAGAAATCGCGTGCGGCCGTGGAGGGGCCGGCGCGGCCGCGGTCGCCTTTGCGCGGTCCGCGGTTGGTGCTGTGCGGCCGCGATCGCCTTTGCGAGGTCCGCGGTGGGTGTCGTCGTCTTTGCGCGGTCCGCGCAGGTAACTTCAGAGATCAGCAGGTCTTCAAGTAGGTCATCGCGGCCACAGTCCTTTTGCGCGGTTCGCGCAGGGGACTTCCGAAGGGTATAAATAAACGGGAATTTCAGTCATTTTTCACTTTTCAAAAACCAAAAAAAACATAAGAGGCGATTTTCCCAACGATTCTTCTTCTTCAAAACGATTGGTAAGCGACTTCTAACTCATTTTCTTCACTCCTTAACATCTTTTAACATAATTTCAACTTTAAATCAATGATTTTAATGGGGAAATTTGGGTATGTTGGGTAGAACCTAGGTTTTTCAAAAATTGGGGATTTGGACCTCAATTTGAGGTCCGATTTGAAAGCAAATTACGTATTTGGGTTTGTGGGGGAATGGGTAACCGGTTTTTGGTTCGAACCTCGGGTTTTGACCATGTGGGCCCGGGGGCACTATTGACCTTTTTGGGTAAAACTTGGGAAAACTTATTTTCATGCATTGGGGATGATTCATTTAGCACTTATTAATGTAATTAAGTAAATTGTGACTAGATTCGAGCGGACTGGTGGAGAAATCAAGGGGTAAACCTATAATTGAGACATGAGTTGTGTTCAAGGCATCGAGGTAAGTGTTTGATCTAACCTTAGCTTGAGGGAATAGGAGTTGAGTCTTATTTGTTACTTGCTAATTTTCGAGTACGATGTATAGGCATGGTGACGAGTATCTATACATTGGTGTCTAGCATGACCGTGAGTCCTTATTTTGTGAATAGTTTGGATTTTGTTATACCTTCCATGCTTAATTGATGACTTCTATATGTTGTAAGGAGTTTGTGAAAGAAATTGTGATCTTTAAACTTCGTGGAGCGTTGGCTCAAGTTGAAATACAAATTGTGAAAGTATATGAGATAAGTAAAACTTTGGAGCATTGGCTCGAGGGATAATGTGAACTATGAGATGAAAGTGAAAGAAGGAGAAAGAGTTAATGATCTATTCCCTTGCCGGGACGTTGTTGATTATTGAATATTTTCCCTTGCCGGGACGTTGAGATTATTGATGTTGTGCCCTTGCCGGGTTCTTAATTATTTGTTTGTGTTCCCTTGTCGGGATTCCCATTATTGTTTTATTATTCCCTTGCCCTTGTTTGTGATTGTTGATTGGGTGAGGAAAAGTGTTAAAGCACGAAGGGTGATGCCGTGCACTGTTTGCAATTGTGAGAAAAAGAGAGTAAAGCACGAAGGGTGATGCCGTGCCGCACGATGTACCATTCCGTGCCGATTCTATTGATTATATGTGAGGAATGAGAGTAAAAGCACGAAGGGTGATGCCGTGCACGTTTTGTTATACTATTGCT
>NC_031989.1:63347337-63350240 GCF_001879085.1 Nicotiana attenuata
AAAATATAACTTAATCCCTACCCCTATAAATTAATGCACCCTATAGGCCCAAAAAGGGGAAGATGAGCTGCAGTACCAAAGAGAACCCCCCCCCCCCCAACCCAATCGACTCATCCTCTTCAAAGCAGCCAATTTCCATGGCTAATGCTTAACTAAAAACAGAATTGTGTATTAACATTCACAAAAGCCACTGTTTTCAGCGTATTTCTCATCGCTCAAACCGAAGTAGTATTTGCTGCAAAGTTTTGATTCCACCTCCAATATCTGTGATCCATCTAAAAATCTACAATAGCAACGTCTTGTTTAAAGCCCTTATTGGCGGTGAGGAGTCAGCGAAATTCTTGAGCAGAGATGGGAACGGGTTGAGTTCGAGCCTTCCATTCCAGCTTAGGTTCAGTCGAGTTTGGTTGCCGCCCATGTCGAGGTGCCGTTTCGAGATTCATCCGGCATCTGCATTTTGTTGGAAAAGCTCTGTTTGAGGTCCGTTTCTAAAACATTGCTCTTAATTAATTTGTAATGATCATCCTTGTGTATTTTTGATATCAAATAAAGTTCTGGTCGTTTTTAGTTCACACAATAGTATGCGCATGACTTTTTCAGTATGTAGTTTTCCTTTTATGATGAATGTGTATGTTTACTCTTGAGTTTGTTTGCTTTTTATGTCTTTCCTGTTTAGTGTCAGTATTTTATATGTAATATGATGAATATGTATGTTTACTTATCTTTGATTGTTACTAATTTAATATATCAAAGTAGCAAGATGGTTGTTGGGAATTGACTAGAAACTTTTATTGAATTGATTTAGAAAAGCTTTTAATTGGTGTTGAACTCATGTAAGCTAGATAAGGAAATAAATTGGTCGGAGTTGGCTTTGAAAATATGACGGAAATTGAGTTTGAAATTTAGTAAAGATACTCTATAATCACATGCCTTTCTCGGTAATCTCAAAGAAGTTTAGTACATGATTTATTATCCTCGTAGTTTGCTTTAGGCACGTCTAATATACTATCGTGGTTGTGGACACGTTCGCGTGACATGATTACGATTTCTAAAAACAAAACCGAAGTATGCGTTCGCGCAACTTTGACCAAACTTTCTTAATAATAATGAAGCGTTATTAATTGTGGACACGTTCGCGTGACATGATTTTTGATGCTCCAAACAAATGGGTACACGTGCGCGCGACCCGTTTCAAGATAATTTCCTAACTAAAAGAGGCAAATGCACATAGGTTCTAAAATAAGTAATTAGATAATTTAATAAGCCAAGTATGATCAAAGCGACCGTGCTAGAACCACGGAACTCGGGAGTGCCTAACACCTTCTCCCGGGTTAACAGAATTCCTTACCTGGATTTCTGTGTTCGCAGACATAAATAGAGTCAAATCCTTCCTCGATTCGGGATTCTAAACAGGTGACTTGGGACACCATTAATTATCCCAAGTGGCGACTCTGAATTTTAAATAAATAATCCCGTTACGATTGTCACTTAAATTGGAAAAAACTCCCTTTATTATACCTCTTCCGGGGGTGTAGGTAAAAAGGAGGTGTGACACCTAGGTTTTTCAAAAATTGGGCATTTGGACCTTAATTT
This sequence comes from Nicotiana attenuata, assembly GCF_001879085.1. NCBI lineage: Eukaryota > Viridiplantae > Streptophyta > Magnoliopsida > Solanales > Solanaceae > Nicotiana > Nicotiana attenuata. The sequence continues at coordinate 63,348,931 of NC_031989.1, forward strand.
GAGGTCCGATTTCAAAACAAATTACGTATTTGGGTTTGTGGGGGAATGGGTAATCGGGTTTTGGTTCGAACCTCGGGTTTTGACCATGTGGCCCCCGGGGCACTTTTGACCTTTTTGGGTAAAACTTGGGAAAACTTATTTTCATGCATTGGGGATGATTCATTTAGCACTTATTAATGTAATTAAGTAAATTGTGACTAGATTCGAGCGGACTGGTGGAGAAATCAGGGGGTATAGCTATAATTGAGACTTGAGTTGTGTTCAAGGAATCGAGGTATGTGTTTGGTCAAACCTTAGCTTGAGGGAATATGAGTTGAGTCTTATTTGTTACTTGCTAATTGTCGAGTACGATGTATAGGCATGATGACGAGTATCTATACATTGGTGTCTAGCATGACCGTGAGTTCTTATTTTGTGAATAGTTTGGATTTTGTTATACCTTCCATGCTTAATTGATGACTTCTATATGTTGTAAGGAGTTTGTGAAAGAAATTGTGATCTTTAAACTTCGTGGAGCGTTGGCTCAAGTTGAAATACAAATTGTGAAGGTATATGAGATAAGTAAAATTTTGGAGCATTGGCTCGAGCAATAATGTGAACTGTGAGATGAAAGTGAAAGAAGGAGAAAGAGTTAAAGATCTATTCCCTTGTCGGGACGTTGTTGATTATTGACTATTTTCCCTTGCCGGGACGTTGTTGATTATTGAATATTTTCCCTTGCCGGGACGTTGAGATTATTGATGTTGTGCCCTTGCCGGGTTCTTAATTGTTTGTTTGTATTCCCTTGTCGGGATTTCCATTATTGTTTTATTATTCCCTTGCCCTTGTTTGTGATTGTTGATTGGGTGAGGAAGAGTGTTAAAGCACGAAGGGTGATGCCGTGCATTGTTTGTTTCTTGTGAGGAAAGAGTGCAAAGCACGAAGGGTGATGCCGTGCACTGTTTGCTATTGTGAGGAAAAGAGAGTAAAGCACGAAGGGTGATACCGTGCCGCACGATGTGCCATTCCATGCCGATTCTATTGATTATATGTGAGGAATGAGAGTAAAAGCACGAAGGGTGATGCCGTGCACGTTTTGTTATACTATTGCTTGGTGAGGATGAGAGTAAAAGCACGAAGGTGATGCCGTGCACTTGTTGATCTCTGTTCCATATTATTGTATGAATTGTGCTTTTCCTTCGTTACTAGGCAACTTTTACTTGAAACTGTTTCTCCCCACATGCTTCCCCTCCTTATTGTTTACTAGTCTTGTATTTCAATTTCGCCATATATATATATATATATATATATATATATATATATATAACGTA
>NC_031989.1:63350455-63362016 GCF_001879085.1 Nicotiana attenuata
CCGCAGGCCCGGCGTCTCCTCTATCCCTTATTTTGTCTGTTATCTCATTGTATTCGAGATAAACAGTTTGTGTTCTCTTTTTCAGACGTTTGTATTTAGTATTATTAGCAGTTCGTGAGTATTGTGACACCAGTCTTGGATAGAGGCCTTTATTGAAATTTTTCGCATTTCTATTCAGTTTTCTATAATATTGAGAATTCCGCTTATTATTTAATTTTGTTGCTTTTGTATTATTGCCGATAATTGTTTAAAGAAATTATGTTATTTATGAAAAAGTAATTAAATTTGGCTTGCCTAACTCCCATTAGTAGGCGCTATCACGACTCCTGAGGGTGGGGAATCTGGGTCGTGACATTACTCCAACAAATGGTGTACAAAAGGAATTACCACCACTCACATTTGGAAGTTTTCTACCAAAGAAATACCAATCGATTGAGGAAGCTCATGAAACAAGCAGTTCTGAAGGAGGCGTGCAATTTCAACCTGTTAAAGCGGAAGGAACAATGATAAAGGCAATTCGGTGATTACAGTACTCTGAAGCAAGTGGATCAGAGAAGCCAACTCCCACAGCAGCTGACATGGTACGAGGGAATTGCAGCTCACAAATGGGTAAACCCTTATCTTTTGTTCCTCCAATTGATAGATATGGTAAGAGAATTGTTAAACTGAGCGAGGAGGATCTACAATCTCAGGCAGATTATTGGAAAACCTCTCTAATTGGGTACATAATAGGGGAAAATCCTTATGAAAAAGCTATGGAGAACATTGTTATGAAAGTGTGGAATTTCGTTACTGAACCTCAGATTCTGATTCATTCTTAGGAATATTGTATTTTCAAATTTCACACCATAGCTGATAGGGACCAAGTTCTTCAGTCAGGACCATACACATACAGGAACAAACCAATGGTGCTAAGGCTGTGGGAAATTGATTTCTAATTCAACAGAGACATTCTAAGCATAGTGCCAGTTTGGGGTCGACTAAGGCTCTAAGTAAAATGGCCAGTATGGTAGGCAAGCCCCTATACACTGATTAATTCACTGCTCATAATGAGAAGACATTCTATGCTAGGGTCCTTGTGGAGGTAGATGCTGCATATCCTCTTCCAGGCCAAATAGAAATACAATCACCTTGTGGCCCAATGGTGTAGACTATTTACTATGACTGGAGACCTATATTTTGCAATGATTTTCTGAAATTTGGTCATGATTCTATTAACTGTTGGCACAAAACAAAGTGTAATGAGGAGGTGGATAACAAGGAAAGGGAAAGGCCAAGAAGACAGAGGAAAAAACCAAAGAAGCCAACTAGGACTGTCAAGCAAACATGGCTGGTGAAGAAGCCAGAAGTAAATGCTGAAACAGAACCAGAACCACAAAGGAAGGTAGTCCTACAAGCAGACCCTACTCATGAGATTGAATGCACTGAGTTGGGTAGAGGGAATATAGAGCCTGTTCAACAGAATGTTTCTATGCCATGTCAGACAAAAGATGGGATTAGCATACAAGATAACATATGCTGCAATCTGTAAATGAAGATTGCAATGATAAAGGGAAGGTTGCTGCTGAGATAAAGGATGATGGGAGAAGAGGACAACAGGATGACCCAGGTCCATCATGCCCTTCAATTTCCAATTCTCTATGATCACTGTCACCTGGAACATTAGGGGCCTGAATCAGTCCCATAAACAGAAAGAGTTTAAAACCTTTCTGGCTAAAAATAAGGTAGATGTAATGGGGTGTATTGAAACCGGAGTTAAAGAACATAAGGCTAAGAAAATACAAAAAAAGATTGCCCAGGGGTGGAATATTTACTGCTATTATCCTTATGCTGTGAATGGTAGAATTTGGATAATGTGGAGAGCACACATACAACTACAGATTATCCACAGTACACATCAATTTATCCATTGCCTAGTGGATAATACCAGCACTCAAATTACAACATATCTCAGTATCATTTATGCTCAGAATGGTTGCAATCAAAGGGAGACTCTATGGAGGGACCTTAAACAGATAAATATGCAGGTATAGGAGACATGGCTACTTAGTGGAGATTTTAACAATGTGCTATCCTATGAGGATAGAATGGGGTCCCCTGTAACTACTACTGAAACTCAGGGATTCAAAGATGTGATTGAGTCTCTACAGCTTACCCCTCTTAGAACTAAAGGATGGCATTTCACTTGGACAAACAAACAAGGTACTGGTTTAAGAGTATATAGCAAGATAGATTGGGCTTTGGGAAACTATCAGTGGATACAGCAATATGGTCATGTAGAGGAAGATTTTTTTGAATCCATAAGTCTCTGATCATTACCCTATCCTAATCAAATGTGGTCGACAGAAATTATTACATCCTAAACCATTTAGACTATACACAAATGTCATGAAACTTCCACAATTCAAGAATATTATTCAGCATGCTTGGAGTCAGAATTATGATGGCACACCTGTGCAACAGATCTGGTGCAAGCTGAAGACTATGAAGACAGAGCTGAGAGACTCTAATGCCTATATGGTTTCATAAAAACAAAAATTTAAGAAGGCAAGAGAAAAATTAGATACTTTTCAGAACCAAATTCAGCAGAATCCTTTGGCACAGAACCTATTTGATTTAGAGAAAGACACACTAGCTGACATTGAGAAATGGAGCAATATTGAGGAACAAGTGATGAGACAGAAGTCCAAGGCTTGTTGGATTGAATGTGGTGATGCCAATACAAAGTATTTTCATGCTCAATGGAATATTAGATCCAGTCAGATTAGCATAACATCCATATACACTGATACATGAATAAAGATAACAGATCCCAAATTGGTTGAGCAGGAATTCATCAGAGTGTTTCAATCCTTAATGGGAGATTGTGCTACTGAAATGCCTTGTGCAAATACAACTATAATCAAGGAAGGACCATGCATAACTATATCATAACAAAGAGATTTGATCCAAGAAGTTACAAATGAGGAGATCACAACTGCAGTATGGGAGATGCCTAAAGACAAAGCACCAGGGGTTGATGGTTTTCTTGTGGAATTCTATACTAGGAACTGGAATATAGTGAAGGGGGACATCTTTGCAGCTGTGAAGAACTTCTTTACTACCAGTAGCCTGCCTTGAATGATCAACACTACAGCCATCACATTAGTACCTAAAGTTCCAGCACCTTCAACAGTCAAGGACTATAGGCCTATTGCATGTTGTACCATATTGTATAAGATTATATCTAAAGTCATTACAAAAAGAATCAAATCTATTCTTGATGGGTTGATTGGTCACTCTCAATCAAGATTCATTGATGGGAGGTGTATTATTGATAACATACTACTAAGTCATGAACTGTTTAAAGGATACTCCAGAAAAGGTATCTCTCCTAGATGTGTGCTGAAGATGGATCTGAGGAAAGCCTATGATACTTTGGAATGGGGTTTTCTCAGAAGAATGCTTATTGACCTTGGTTTTCCCTTCAAGTTTGTGCAATGAATAATGGCATGTGTTACTACAATTTCATATTCCTTGGTACTAAATGGAGGACCGACCAAGCCTTTAAAGGAAAAAAGGGGATTAGACAAGGAGACCCAATGTCTCCATATTTATTTGTTATTGCAATGGAGTATCTGGGAAGAGAACTGGGACAATTGCATAAGAATGGAGATTTCAACTTTCATCCTAGGTGCAGGAAGTTAAACACTACACATGTATGTTTTGCTGATGACCTCCTGATGTATTAAAGAGCTGATTTTGAGTCTATCAAGATCCTAAATGCTTCCTTTCACAGGTTCTTAGTTGTTTCTGGCTTACATGCAAATGTAGACAAAAGTGCTATATACATGACTGAAATCTCACCAACTGAGAAACAGGAAATCCTTGCAACATTGGGTTTTACTGAGGGAAAGCTTCCTTTCAAATACTTGGGGATCCCTTTAGATTCTAAGAAGCTAGCAGTTCATCAATATTTACCTCTTATTGAGAAGATAACTGCAAGGGTCACATGCTGGTCAGCAAAACTTCTATCTCATGCTGGCAGATGTCAATTGATCAAGGATGTTATCTTTGGCATTCAAACCTATTGGGCACATATTTTTGTTCTTCCAAAAAAGATGATGAAAGCAATTGAGGCAATATGCAGAACTTTCCTATGGACTGGTACCGCTATTATCTCAAAGAAAGCACTAGTGGCTTAGGAAAAGGTGTGCAGGCCAACAGCTGCTGGAGGACTCAATATACTAGACATAAAACTATAGAATAAAGCAACAATTATAAAACATATGTGGGATATAACAAGAAAGAAGGACTGCTTATGGATAATGTGCGTGCATAGTTTCTATATAAAGAATAGGAATCTGGAAACAATGGCCACACCTAAGTCTGCATCTTGGGTGGTGAGGAAGATACTAGAAAGCAGAAGTTTGATTATGGAGCATCAACAACTCCAAGGAAACATTCATAACAGACTACAGATAATGTGCACCGATACAAAGTTCCAGATTAAGCAGATGTACTTGAAACTGATACCAGTATACGCCAGAGCTGAATGGAAAAGTTTGATGCTGCACACAAATACACATCCAAGATATAGATTCATCCTGTGTCTTGCAGAACAACAGAGACTAGCTACAATGGAAAGACTGTTGAAGATTGGTATCCAAATTCCTGCAGCCTGTGCATTCTGTGGACATAGCTTGGAATACTTTAGCCACTTGTTCTTTGAGTGCACCATCACAAAGAAACTATGGTCTAGACTATGTTCATGGCTGGGATATAATAGGAGCATTGGAGATTGGAAAACAGAGTTAGAATGGGCATGCAAGAAAGCCAAGAGCAGAAGAGAAAGAAATGCTATTACTAGCTGTGTGTTTGCCATGACTGTTGCACTGATTTGGAGGGAAAGGAACATAATCAGATTTGAACAAGCTAAGTTTGATGATCTCCAAATCTGCAGAGAGATAGAACTACACATACATATCAGAGGGAAGAACATAGTCAAGTGGAAAGAAGCATTGTATCAGCTGAATTGGATTCCATAGATAAGTAGAATTAAAGGTAGAAATCCTTGCTGTAGTTGGTTTAAACAAGTGTCTGTATTGAAATGTGGTGTAGGATAGATAGACACAAAATTGATAGAAGCAGATTGTGATGTATATTGGGAGCAGCCTGTCAAAGCTGCTCCTCGGACTCAACTGTACATATTTTTTGAGTATCAATAAAATATAACCTTAACTCAAAAAAAAACTTTTCGGAAGACACGGATTGTGAACGCAAATTGAAAAGTACTAAATGGAGGTAATCGAGGTCTCGAAACACCAAAATACGGGCTAGAAATAAAAATGACCTATCGGATCATCATATGTAGGCTTTGAGGTTTGTTCCTCTCTCCCTCGTATACTCCTCTATATCACAACCTTGCCATTTCACCAAGAACTCTTGGTGATCTTTCCATGAAGTGTGGATAACTCGACCATCGAGAATAGCTTCTGCGCATATTTTCGCGGTTGATTTGGGGCCTCGAATACTTGGTATTGTGAGTTGGCTCCGCGAAGGATCTTCCATTTCATCCCTAATGGTTTCAAGAAGCTGACATGGAAGATTGGATGAATCTTCCACTAGGCTGGTGTATCCACCCGCTATGCAACTTTTCCAATGCGTTTCTCAATAGACAAAGGTTCAATGTAATTTTGCAATGGGCGAGTCGTAGACCCCTGCAAACATGTATTGCTTTGGGATTTTCACCATCACTTTATCCCCAACTTGGTATTCAACAAAACGGCAATTTTGATCAGTATGCTTTTTCATCCGCTTTTGGGCTTTCACAAGATAGCTCCATACTATCTTTGAATTTTTCTTCCATTCTTTTGAGAAAGTAGTTGCTGGAAAAGATTTCGGCACATTTAGGGAATTCACAGTGTGTGGTAGTAGCGATTGCTGCGCGGGAACAATTTCAAAGCGCTTTTGTTTGTACTAGAGCTCTTTTCTGAATTGAAACACAATTGAGCAGCATCCAGAAGCTTCACCCAATTCTTTTGTGAACCAATAAAAAATCGGTGAAGGTATTCCTCTAGCATGCCATTTAACCGCTCCGTCTGGCCATCATATTGCGGATGAAAACTTGAACTGTGATTCAACTTGGACTCGCGAGAGCCCAAGGGTTTCTAGTAAAGCAAGAGTCACGATCACCAATGATGTCTTTAGGTAGGCCCCAATAATTGACAACATGAGCAAAGAAAAGTTGGGATGTATCTTCTGCTAATATATACGTTGGGGCTTCTTTAATGTAGCATATAAATACCTAGACAATTGGTGGTTATAAGGGGATCGATGTTTTCCTCTCGGCGCATATTAAGCGAGTTTTGCTAATATGTACAAGAAGTATGAAAAATCCGGCCACCAGTACCTTACCTTCACCAGAGATTACATCAACACCGACGAATGCAATACAATCACAAGCAAGACCATTCACTTTTGGAAGCTTCTTACCAATACAATTTCAAACCATATGCGAGGAACCAGAGAGAAGAGTGAAAATCAACTCAATCCAGCTGGGAAAAGGGCTGTGAGAAGAACGCGGTTAGAGGTTCCATGTCGGCTTCAATTCTCTGATCTAGCTAAGTCCACAACACCAATTTCGGATGAATCACAAAGGCCAGTAATGGTGGACCAGGAACACCAACCAATGGAGGAGAAACCCTACCAGAGGAATCGAAGCCCACAAATGGGTAAGGCCCATACCTACATACCTCCAGATATGCATGGGGATACATTTGTAGTTACAATTATCAAGGAGGACATTAAGGAACAAAATAGAATATTGGGCTAATTCTCTTATTGGGTATGTTCTGGGAGATAATCCTTACTTCAAATCCATGGAGATTTATATGGACAATGTTTGGAACATTGTTAACAAGCCCAAAATTCTATATCATGACGATAGCTATTACATATTCAGGTTCAACTCGGTGGATGATAGGGATCGAGTCCTGCAATTTGGTCCTTATACATTCCATAATAAGCCTTTTATCTTGAAGAATTGGTTGATTGACTTTGTGTTTGATCCTGAATGCCTAACTGCAATCCCATTATGGGTGAGATTTCCTAGCTTACCTGTTGGCTACTGGTCTACTGAAGTTCTGAGTAAGTTGGGTTGTGTAGTGGGTAAACCTATGTACACTGACTTGTTTACAGCTGAGATGGATCGTATATCATATGCTAGAGTTCTAGTAGAGGTAGATATTTCTCATTCCCTGCCAAATGCTCTTGAAGTTCATACTCCAGTAGGGATTATCCAACAGAGTATAGAGTATGATTTGAAACCAAAATATTCTACTGATTGTGCTAAATTTGGGCACACTACTAAAGAATGCAGACAGAGGAAGACCCGAGAGGAAACTTATGGTTTTGCAGAGCAAAAAAGAAAGAACAGGAAAGGTAGAAGGAGGAGGAGTGTGGTGACTAAATGGATGGCAAAAGAAAAGAGTAGAACTACCAATGATCCAAATACTTCTGTAGTAAAGGAAACTGTCAGTGAACCATAAGGGATAAAGGCCACTTTGGATGAGAATGAATTCCCAGCATTAATAGCACCAATAAGAAAAGAAGGGTCTAAAATCCAAGGAAAAAGAGTTGCTGATGGAGGACTGGAAGAGCAGGCACAAGCTACAGCTAGCTGTTCCACCAGCCACGTTGGAATTACCAATAGATTTGAGGTTCTGACTCAAGGATATACATCATCTGATACAGGGCAGGATGGTTTTGACCACCCCAAACCTCCATGATTATAAGTACCTGGAACATAAGAGGGCTTAATAGGCCCTTTAAACAGAAGGATATGACTCTCTTTCTAAAGCATTATAAAGTAGATGTTATGGGGATAGTTTAGACAAGAGTAAAAGTGAATAAAGCTAGGAGGATTACACAGAAGATAGCTAAGGATTGGCACGCTCATTACAACTATGACCATGCTTATAATGGTCGTATTTTGCTACTGTGGAAATCTCATATAAAGCTTCAAATATTAGAAACACATGCTCAATTCATCCATTGTGAAGTGGAAGACCCAAATAGTCAAAAAAGATTATTACTCACTATGATTTATGCAAATAATGATCTGATGTAGAGACAATAGTTAGGGGATAAGCTTGCTTCTATAGGAGCTAATATTACAACTGAATGGCTGGTATATGGAGACTTTAACAATGTGCTTCATACTGATGATAGGATTGGAGCCCCCATAACACAAATCTATCCAGGGCTTCAGGGACCTATTAGATCAATTGCAATTTATTCCTCTGAGTAGCACAGGTTGGTACTACACTTGGTGTAATAAAAGAGATGACAATACAAGAGTTTACAACAAGATAGACTGGGCATTTGGGAATTATAATTGGCTGATGAACTATGGCCATATTAAAGCAGAGTATCTGAATTCTGGAGTTTCAAACTACTCACCTATATTGCTGAAATGCAACTTTGTAGCTCCACAACAATACTTGCATCCTAGACCTTTCAAGCTATATCAAACAGTAGTTCACCACCCAGATTTTGCAAGGATTATGAAAGAAGTGTGGGCACAGGATTATGGAGATGTAGGGTTATCCAGAACATGGCAGAAACTTAAGAGGCTAAAGAAGGCTCTGAGGGAATTAAATGCTTATATGGCCTCTTACCAACAAAAGCTTAATCAAGCCAAACAGAAATTGGAACTAGCACAATACCATATTTCCATTCAACTATTATTCCAAAGCTATATAGAACGGGAGAAAGAAGCTTTAATGAAAGTAGAAAAGTGGAGTAATATAGAGGAACAAGTCTTAAAGCAAAAATCACGAGCTACATGGATACAATATGGAGATCCCAATACAAAATACTTCCATGCTCAGTGGAAGATGCGCACAAATGCTAACACAATTCTTTCTATTCATAATGATGCAGGAATCAGAATCACACAACCAAAGCAAGTAGAAGATCAATTTCTTTCTTTCTTCAAGAAGCTGATAGGAGAATCATCACATGTTCTCCCCTATCCAAATTCTGAGGTGATTAAGAAAGGGCCCTGCCTAACCAGACAACAACAACTGGAGCTGATCAAAGATGTCACAACAGAGGAAATAATTCATGCTATTAAAAGCATGCCAAATGACAAAGCACCAGGAGTTGATGTATTTCCAATTGAATTCATAACTCAGCAATGGGAGGAGGTAAAAGATGATGTGCTTACTGATGTACTAGCCTTCTTTCAAACAGGAAATATGCATAAGGCTATAAATAGTACTGCTATCACTCTGATCCCAAAAGTCACAAACCCCACTCAGGTTAAGGAATTTAGGCCTATTGCATGCTGCACAACTTTATACAAAATCATCACTAAAGTCCTCATTAGAAAATTAAAGAAAGTGATAGGACATCTGGTAGGAGGTTCACAATCAGCTTTCATTAAAGGTAGAAGCACCATTGACAATATTTTGTTCACTCATGAATTATTCAAAGGCTATAACAGGAAAGGGATCTCTGCAAGGTGTGTCCTTAAGGTCGACCTTAGGAAGGCATATGATACTTTGGATTGGTATTTTCTGAAAAAGGATGCTGATTGAACTGGGATTCCCACATAAGTTCATTGAGTGGATAATGGAGTATATAACAGCTGTCACTTATTCCTTAACACTAAATGGGGGGCTCACTAAACCCTTCAAAGGACAAAGAGGAATAAAGCAAGGTGACCTTATGTCACCTTATCTGTTTGTGCTTGCCATGGAATATTTACAGAGGGAATTTAACTAGCTGGTTTTGAACAAGGAGTTCCACTTCCACCTAGATGAAAAAAGTTGGGAGTGATTCATGTGTGTGTTGCTGATGATCTGATGATGTTTTGTATGGCAGACCTTCCTTCTATTAGGCTGCCCCAACAGGCTTTTATGAATTTCTCAAAAACCTCAGGACTACAAGCAAATGCAGACAAGAGTTCCATCTAACTTGCTGGCATTTCTGCAAATCTGAAGGAGGATATCTTGCAGGAGATAGGATACAATGAGGGAACATTGCAATTCAAATACCAGGGAGTGCCACTAGCATCAAGGAAGCTGTCAATTAACCAATGTTGGCCACTGGTAGAAAAGATTACTGCAAGGATAAACTGTTGGACATCAAAGCTTCTATCATACTCAAGAGGACTACAACTCATAAAATCAGTGATCTTTGGAGTACAATCATACTGGGCACAAATATTCTTACTGCCAAAGAAGGTGTTGAAAATGATTGAAGCCACATGCAGAACATTCTTATGGACAGGACAAACAGAAATCTCTAGGAAAGCACTGGTGTCTTGCGACAAGATATGCTTGCCCAAGCAATGGGAGGTCTAAATGATATCAACCTGTATAACTGGAACAAAGAAGTAGTGTCAAAACACTTATGGGAGATCACCAATAAGAAGGATTGCCTTTGGATTAGGTGGATCCATGCTTACTACATCAAGATCCAGACCATTGATACTATGTCCATACCTAAGAATGCAGCCTGAGTAGTGAGGAATATTCTTGAACTCAGGAAGCTTATCCTTGAGCCACCTACCTTGCAAGGAGACCTGACTTCAAGATTGATGACATTGCAATGTATAGATGGAATATTAAGCATAAAGAAGCTATATAAGTTGCAGATTCCTCAGGTCGAAAGGGTGTATTGGAAATGCTTGATCTTATAACCTCATATACACCCTTGACATAAATTTAACTTATGGTTAGCAGTACAGGGGAGATTACCTACTATTGAGAGGCTACAGAAAATTGGTATTCAAGTTCCTCAAACTTGTGTTTTCTGTGTCCTAGGTGATGAACATTTTGATAATTTATTCTTTGGCTGTCCATACACGAAGAATATTTGGCAAAGATTATTGAATTGGCTTGGTTGTCCAAGACAGATAAGAACATGGCAAGAAGAGCTGAAATGGGTGACAACCTGTGCTACGCAAAAGAAGGGAATTGGGACAATTGTCTCATCTGTTTTTGGGATGATGGTATACCTCATATGGAGAGACATAAACAAAATCAGATTTCAAAGTGGAAATTCATCATCAGATAGATTATGCAGAGAAATTGCAAGCCATATACATATCAAAGGCAATACACATATCAGCTGGCAGAAGCATTTGGAGACATTGAATTGGTATCCTTAGACAAGTTTAGTTCCTTATTCTATCAAATGTACTGCCTTTTGTTTANTTATATACTAACGGAAAATAAATAACAAAAATAAAATAAATTAAAGAATAGGGAGGGGGACGATGCTACGGGGAAGTATCATATATCAATAGTAATTCAAGAGAAAATCATAAAGACAATTTAGAATTCACAGCACAAGAATAAAGAAATCGTAACCAACCAATAAACACTTTTTATTATCTACTGTTGCGGCGCGCAACCCGATCTAAATAATAAAACACTGTTGCGGCGCACAACCCAATCCATATCATTTATCACTATTGCGGCGTGCAACCTGATCCAAATATAATATTGTTGTTTTGGCGAGCAACCCGATCCAAACATAATATTGTTGCGGCGTGCAACCCGATCCAA
>NC_031989.1:63366771-63416516 GCF_001879085.1 Nicotiana attenuata
TGGATAAATCTTTGATATCAACTGACAAACCTGCCGGTCTAGAATAGCTACCGGCTCCTCCTTATAGGTCAAGTCCTTTTCCAACTGGACAGTGCTGAAATCTAACACGTGGGTATGGATTTGCCGTTGATACTTCTGAAGCATGGACACATGAAACACTGGATGCACAACTGATAAACTCGGCGGCAATACAAGTCTGTAAGCCACCTCTCCCACTCGATCAAGAATCTCTAAAAGGACCGATGAACCTAGGGCTTAGCTTGCCCTTCTTCCCAAATCTCATCACGCCCTTCATGGGCGACACCTGAAGCAACACTCGCTCTCCGACCATGAATGCCACATCACGAACCTTACAGTCGGCATAACTCTTTTTCCTGGACTGAGCTGTACGAAGCCTATCCTGAATGATCTTGGCCTTGTCCAAGGCATCCTGCACCAAATCCGTACCCAACAACCGAGCCTCTCCCGGCTCAAACCACCCAACCGGCGATCGACACTGCCTACCATATAATGCCTCATAGGGAGCCATCTGGATGCTCGACTGGTGCTGTTGTTGTAGGCAAACTCCGCTAATGGCAAGAACTGATACCAAGAACCTCCAAAGTCAATAACACATGCTCGGAGCATATCCTCCAAAATCTGAATAGTACGCTCGGACTGTCCGTCTGTCTGAGGATGAAATGATGTGCTCAACTCGACCCGTGTACCCAACTCACGCTGAACTGCCCTCCAGAAATGCGAGGTAAACTGCGTACCCCGATCAGAAATGATAGACACGGGCACACCATGAAGACGAACAATCTCCGGGATATAGCTCTCAGCTAACCTCGCTGAAGAATAGGAGACTGCCACAGGAATGAAATGCGCTGACTTAGTCAGCCTATCAACAATAACCCATACTACATCGAACTTCCTCTGAGTTTGTGGGAGTCCAACAACGAAGTCCATAGTGATACGCTCCCACTTGCACTCAGGAATCTCAATCTGCTGAAGCAAACCACCAGGTCTCTGATGCTCGTACTTTACCTGCTGACAATTCAAACACCGAGCTATATATGCAACAATGTCCTTCTTCATCCTCCTCCACCAATAATGTTGCCGCAAGTCCTGATACATCTTAGCGGCGCCCTGATGAATCGAATACCGAAACTATGAGCCTCCTCTAGAATCAACTCACGATGTCCATCCACATTAGGCATACAAACACGACCCTGTATCCTCATAATCCATCATCTCCAACTGTAACCTGCTTGGCACCATCGTGCCGCACTGTGTCCCTAAGGACTAGCAAATGAGGATCATCATACTGCCGATCTCTGATACGCTCAAATAATGAAGACCGAGCGACTGTACAAGCTAAAACATGGCTGGGATCAGAAACATCCAACCTCACGAACTGATTGGCTAACACCTGAACATCCAAAGCAAGCGGTCTCTCACCGACCGGAATATACGCAAGGCTGCCCATACTGGCTGACTTCCTACTCAAAGCATCAGCCACCATATTGGCCTTCCCCGGATGATACAAGATGGTGATATCATAGTCTTTTAGTAGCTCCAACCATCTTCTATGCCTCAAATTGAGTTCCTTCTGCTTGAACAAATACTGCAAACTCTTATGATCCGTGAACACCTCACATGACACGCCATATAAATAATGCATCCGGATCTTCAGCGCGTGAATAATTGCTGCTAGCTCCAAATCATGAACTGGGTAATTCTTCTCGTGAATCTTCAACTGCCGCGAAGCATATGCAATAACCTTGCCATTCTGCATCAACACCGCACCAAGTCCAATACGATATGCGTCACAATATACTGTAAATTGCCCTGAACCTGTGGGCAACACCAACACCGGCACCGTGGTTAAAGCTGTCTTGAGCTTCTGAAAGCTCGCCTCACACTCGTCCGACCACCTGAACTGGGCACCCTTCTGGGTCAACCTGGTCATCGGGCTGCTATAGATGAAAACCCCTCCACGAACCGGCGGTAATAACCCGCCAAACCCAAGAAACTCCGGATCTCTGTAGCTGATGTGGGTCTAGGCCAGTCCTTGACCGCCTCTATCAACTTCGGATCCACCCGAATGCCCTCTGCTGATACAACATGACCCAAGAAAGCAACTGAACTCAACTAAAACTCACATTTCTAAAACTTTGCATACAACTGATTGTCCCTCAGAGTCTGAAGAACGACTCGAAGATGCTGCTCATGCTCCTCTCGGCTGCGGGAGTAAATCAAAATATCATCAATGAAGACAATCACGAAGGAATCCAAATACAGCCTGAACACTCGGTTCATCAAATCCATGAATGGTGTTGGGGC
This sequence comes from Nicotiana attenuata, assembly GCF_001879085.1. NCBI lineage: Eukaryota > Viridiplantae > Streptophyta > Magnoliopsida > Solanales > Solanaceae > Nicotiana > Nicotiana attenuata. Next base: position 63,369,097 of record NC_031989.1, read on the forward strand.
ATTTGTCAACCCAAATTACATCACTAAAAACTCATAATGCCCGTACCGAGTGCGAAAAGCAGTCTTAGGGACATCAAATGCCCTAATCCTCAATTGATGGTAGCCAAATCTCAAATTAATCTTCGAAAATACCTTGGCACCCTGAAGCTGACCAAACAAATCATCAATCCTTGGCAATGGATACTTGTTCACGATGGTGACTTTGTTCAACTGCCGATAATCTATACACATCCTCATCGATCCATCCTTCTTCTTAACAAACAACACCGGCGCACCCCAAGGCGAGACACTAGGTCTAATAAATCCCTTATCAGGCAAATCTTGCAACTGCTCCTTCAATTATTTCAACTCTGGCGGGGCCATGCGATACAGAGGAATAGAAATGGGCTGAGTGCCCGGAGCCAAATCAATGCAAAAGTCAATATCCCGGTCGGGTGGCATCCCCGGAAGGTCTGCAGGAAATACTTGTGGAAACTCCCGAACAACTGGTATAGAATTCATAAAAGGAACCTTAGCACTAGAATCACGAACATAGGCCAGATAAGCCAAACACCTCTTTTCAACCATACGCCGAGCCTTCACATACGAAATAACCCTGCTGATATAATGACAAGGAGTCCCTCTCCACTCCAATCGAGGCAACCCCGACAAGGCTAAGGTCACAGTCTTGGCGTGATAATCCAATATAGCATGGTAAGGTGACAGCCAATCCATCCCCAAAATGACATCGAAATCAACCATATCGAGAAGTAGGAGATCTACACTGTCTTAAGACCCCCAATAATAATCACACACAAGCGATAGACACGATCTACTACAGTAGAATCACCCACCGGCGTGGACACATACACGGGGACACTCAAGGCATCACGAGGCACAACCAAATATGGAGCAAAATAAGATGACACATAGGAGTACGTAGACCCTGGATCAAATAGAACTAAAGCATCTCCACTGCAAACTGAAACCATACCTGTGATAACTACATCGGAGGACTCAGCCGCAGGCCTAGTTAGAATAGCATAACATCGGGGCTGGGCCCCATCACCCTGAACTATATCTTTGGGACGGCCTCCTGCTGGCTGGCCTCCACCTCTAGCGGCCTGGCCTCCACCTCTAATGGCCTGACCTCCACCTTTAGCGGGCTGACCCCTACCTCTGGCTCCTTGACCCCTACCTCTAGCTGGCTGGGCAGGCGATGCCTGAATCATGGAACGAGAACTCTGTTGTTGCGACTGAGCACCCACTAATCTCGGACAAGCCCTCCAGATATGACCATACTCACCACACTCAAAACACCCATCTGAATTTTGCGGCTGGGGAAACTAAACTGACCCTGATAGGGTTGGCGGTGCACTATGAGTTAGCTGCCCTTAAGGAGGTACATACGGACCACGACTCCCTGAAGCCCCATGGGATGCCTGAAGCTCTTAATGAAACGGCCTGGATGGTGGCCTCTACCAAAAGAATCCCTGCCTCCAGACGAGGCACCACTGAACCTGCCAGAATGACGTGGCCTCTTGTCAGACCCCTCACCACTACCTTGAGCTAAAACCATCTTGACTCGTCTGGCCACATTGGCTGCATCCTGGAAATAAATCTCGCTCCCTGTCTCCTTAGACATCTACAATATGATAGGCGGAGCAAGTCCCTCAATAAACCTCCTCACCCTCTCTCTCTCTCTCTCAGTGGGGAGTATAAGAAGAGCATGACGGGCCAAGTCAATAAATCTGGTCTCGTACTGAGTGACGGTCATAGAACCCTGCTGAAGGAGCTCAAACTGCCTCCGATAGTCCTCTCTCTGAGTGATAGGGAGAAACTTCTCCAGAAATAGCTGAGAAAATTGATCCCAAGTCAAAGCAGGCGACCCAGCTGGTCTAGCCAAACAGAAATCCCTCCACCATTTCTTGGCGGAACCTGATAAGCGGAAAGCAACAAAGTCGACCCCATTGGTCTCCGCTATCCCCATGTTCCGGAGAACCTCAAGGCAACTGTCTAAATAATCTTGGGAGATGTACCGCCATAGGTAGTAGTGAAAAGCTTGGTGAACCTATCCAACCTCCATAAATCATATGTAGACATAGCTGCTCCATCGCCGGTCTGAGCCACAACACCTGTCGAGACTACCCCAACTAACTGAGCTGTTGGAGTTTAAAACTGGGGAGCCATCTGCTCCGGTGTGTGAGTAGAAGGAGTCTGTGCTCCTCCCCCAGCACGAGAGACGGTTGGTGCTACTGGAAGTATGCCTACCTGAGTGACACTCTCCATAAGGCCCACTAGACGGACCAGAGAATCCTGGAGTACCGGGGTAGCTATGAACCCCTCTGGGACCTGAGCTGGTCCCGCTGGAATGGACTGGGTCGGAACCTCATCATCAAACTCAACCTGAGGCTCCGCCGCTGGTGCTGCTGCTCTGGGCTATGCCTTGCCCCTGCCTCGGCCTCTAGCACGGCCTCGGCCTCGTCTTCTGCCCCTCGTAGGAGCTGCCATCGGGGGCTCGGCTGCTGATCAGTTGATGAAGCGGTACGTGTTTTCGCCATCTGTGAAAGAACAGAGTAGAGAGTTCAATTAGCATTGAGAGACCGCATGACAGAGATGAATATAAGGGAAATTGTTCCTAACTCTGTAGCCTCTGGATAAGTACAGACGCCTCCGTACCGATCCCTAAGGATCTACTAAGTTTGCCCATGAATTGTGAGACCTAAGCAACCTAGAGCTCTGATACCAACTTGTCACGACCCGAATTTCCCACCGTCGGGACCGTGATGGCGCCTAACATTGTACTCGCTAGGCAAGCCAACGTCACAAATTATTTTGTCTTTTCCTTTTATCTTTTAACAATTTACAAGTTAACATAAGTAAATCAATGGAATAAAATGAAAGAACAAAATTTAACAAGTTATCTTAATACAACTGCGAAACCATAATAAAACTCCACCCAGAACTGGTGTCACAATTTCACGGACAATCTACGAATAATACACATAATAGTCTGAACAAAGAAATACACATCCGTTTCGGAAATAGATAAAACAGAAAAGAAAAACATGATAGAAGGGGACGCCAAGGCCAGCTGATACCTGCAGGACTACCTCGGGTCTCCACTGGACTTAAAGCAGCAACCTTGAACTACGGTCCGCCACTAGCTCCGTAATCTGCACAAGAAGTGCAAAGTGTAGCATCAGTACAACCGACCCCATGTACTGGTAAGTGCCGAGCCTAACCTCGACAAACTACTGACGAGGCTACGACGGGGCATAACTATATATATATAGTTATGCCCTCTGTAAAGGGTAATTTGAGTATGTATGAATATTGCACGGCACGTGAGAGTCGACTTTTGAGGCAAGGATTGTTCACTACTAGGCGTAACTTGGGTGATTTGTTCTTGGTGTGATACGTTAGGGAAAAATGCTTAGTGAAGGGACCTCTATAGAGTGTGGTGGATTGCTCGAGGACTAGCAATGATTTAAGTGTGGGGTGTTGATAATAGGCTAGATTTATGTAATTTGGCGATTGTTTATGCCCCATCTTAACTATGTTTCAATGTTATAATATAGTTAAATGATGATAAATTGGCTCTAATTGTGAATTTCACACATTGCAGGAGTGAGTAGCATGTATGAGGACTTAAAACTGTAATTGGAGCTAAACTGAAGCAAGAAAAGTCCCTAGGAGCTGAGTACGTGGGAAGACGAGGGAAAGAATAGATGAAATGAAGACCTGGACTAGCGCGTCCACTAGCGCGACCGCGCTAGCCCAGGAAGTCGAGGCAGAATGATAGGCTATATGCGCGGTCATTAGCGCGTCCACTAGCGCGACCGCGCTAGGCCAGTTCCGGAAAATTAATCTTCTGGGGTAAAATTAGAAGTTCGGGGGCAAATCCACTTAACCTATAGAAGGTCTAGCTCGCCCAAGGGATGATTATCAAGGTTTTCATAACTTAGTTCAAGGCAAGGAGAGGCAAGAGGCAAGGAGGATAATTCAACATCGAGTTCTTCCTTTCTTCCTTTTGTATTTTACGATTTGTGATGAATTTGAATATTGTTATGATGAACACTAGTATGAGTAGCTAAATATTTAGTCTAAGGTTTTGATGGAACCTATTGAGGGATGAACTTCTTGTTATGTTAATATAGTTTGCCCAATTTAATCTCTATTTGTTCAACTGCGTTCTTGTTGTAGTTAATTGATAGGATCCTTAATAAGTTGTGCCTATTTAGTGTGCATAACTCGGGAGAGAGTGCATATTTAGGTCATTGTTGAACAACACCACTCCCAAAGTATATGAGGGATCAATAACCGAGGGTTTAAAGGCGGGATTAGGGATAACGAAGCCTTGGGTGCAATCTAAAGTGAGCTGTAATAAACAAAGCCAGCTAGCGTAACTCGGGAGAGTGCGTCTAGTAAATTGTCGTGATTACTCGGGAGAGATTTACGGTAATAAGAGTGCTCATGATTGATAGAGACGATTAGGCAATTCTATGTGAAACATAACCGGAAGGGATTCCATCAATAGGGGAAATCATAACCTTAGAACCTTCTCTTAATAGTTTACAACTCAATCATAGTTAATTTTCAGTTGCTTATTTACATTCATTCTTAGTTAGTAGAAACATCCTCAATTGTTATTCAGAGCGTTTGGGAAGTTGATTACGTAGAATTTCGTGAGTCTAACGAGAGTAATTGATAGGTTAATTCCTTGTGGGTTCGACTTTGGGCTAAATACTCAGGTTATATTTGCAACGTCCGCTTAGTCCTTTTTAAAAGACATAGTTGGGCGTGATTAAATTTTGGCGTCGTTGCTGGGGAATTAACGGTGTTATCAATTACAATTGAAAGAAATACCAAAATTCTTAGTGTAGTCATTTTTCTTCCGTTTAAATCTTTACATTGAAATTTTAACGTTTGTTGACTTGGTTGTACAAGTGCATGCCTAGAAGTTCATCGAGAACTGGTGAAGTATTCGAAGCTCTATCTGATCCCGAAATAGTTTTTAAGGCCTTGAACCGGGCCAACCGGAAAAGCAAACAACAATAAACAATTGAACTAGTCGACCCGAACATGGGAGATCACGAAGTAGACCCAGCTGCACCAATAGCACCAGTGGCACCTCTTGTGCCAGAGGCTGCTCTCTATGACTGGGCACAACCCACAGCTGAAAATCTGTCCACGACGATTTTAGTCCCACAAATACAGGCTGAATCGTTCCAAATCACGAACAACATGCTGCACTTGTTGCAAAACAAAGGACTATTTTCGGGGTCACAGTTTGAAGATCCTCAACAACACTTGAAGAATTTCCTGTCAATCTGCAAAACTCAAAGGCAGCCCAACGTAACTCAGGAAGCAATCAAGCTGTTATTGTTTCCATTCTCAGTGACAGGAGCTGCCCAGACCTGGCTAAACTCACTCCCCATTAATTCCATAACAACTTGGGAGGAGTTAGTCAAGCAATTCGTGAACAAGTTCCACCCACCCAACAAGACTGCTCAACAAATTGATGAAATTTTGAGTTTCAAACAGAGACCAATGGAGACACTGCATGAAACATGGGAACGATTCAAGGGGATGCTAGTTATATGTCCGCACCATGGTATTCCAGATCTGATGTTGGGGCAGCGGTTTTATATGGGATTGTCAGATAGCGTGAAAGTTAATGTTGATGCTTCAGCTGGTGGGGCATTCTTGAGCAAAACATGGAGGAAAGGCCAGAGTCTGCTTAATAAGATGGTACAGAATTTGTGGTGGACAACCAGGAACGCACTTATCACTGCAGTGGTTCACTCAGTGCCCCTAGATCCGTCCAACACTCTTGCTGAAAATATGTCCACGTTAATGACACAGATGAGTATACTCACCAAAAAGGTGGAAGAGTCAGGGCAGAAGCAGCAGGTACATATTGTAGATACTACCAATGGGGGCTTATGCACATCTTGCATTAGTCAGCCAATTGGAAACCAGTGGAATGCAAAAAGTGATCATCATCACTACCCCGAAGATATGAATTATGTGTCTAACTATGGAGGCCAGAGACAGGGTGGTCAAAATTGGGGTCAGCAGCAACAGCAGCCATACAGGCCAATCCATCCACAGTTCAACAATGGGAACATGGGAGGTATGAGACCTCCTAATAATATGGCACCTTATCAGAGACCACAGGGATACAATAATCAAAATCAGCAGCAGGGGTATCATACTCCTCAGCAGCAGCATGGTGGACGGCAGGAAGATGGGTTTGCTAGACTCGAGGCAGTGATGCAGTAGGTTATTGGGTCTAATGCAAAAATCAGTGAAAGAGTAGATGCACATGATTCAACTATCAAGAATATTGAAGTGCAGATGGGCCAGATTTCGATGTCTCTAAACAATCGTCCTCATGGGACATTACCTGCAGACACTCAAATAAATCCAAAAGATCAAGGCCCGAAGCAGCTGATGGCAGTGAGTCTACGTAATGGCAGAGACTTAGACTTGGAGCAAGAAAGGGCTCGAGAAAGCAGACATGCTGAAACACTTATACCAGTGCCCATTGAGCTAGATGAGTCAATGAAACTAACTGAGGTGACAGTTCAGCCTACCCAGGAAGAACATAACACACAGATCGAGGCTGAGAAAGAAGCTGAGACAGCCCGGGAACCGGTAGTTGAGGTGGTAGCTGAAAAAGAAAATACCCAGATCATTGGGAAGAAGAGACCCTCCGCACCATTTCCACAGAGGCTGGCCAAGTACCAAAAAGAGGAACAATACAAGAAATTCTTGGAGATGCTGAAACAAATCCAGGTAAATATTCCATTGATAGATGCTTTGAAGGAGATGCCTGGCTATGCTAAAATGATGAAGGACTTGATGTCCCGAAAGTTCGATTTCCAAGACTTGGCCACAGTGATATTGACTCAGACTTGCAGTGCGATGGTGAGGAGACCAATTGCTGAGAAGCTGTCTGATCCAGGGAGTTTCACAATTCCATGTACCATTGGTAATTTTGCTTTTGCCAAAGCACTGTATGATTTGGGGGCAAGCATAAATCTTATGCCCTTGGCGATCTATAAGAGGTTGGGTATTGGAAAAGCTAGACCCACTTCTATGTTGTTGCAGCTGGCTGACAGGACCGTAAAAAGACCTTCTGGTATCTTGGATGATGTGTTGATTCAGGTAGGGAAATTTGTGTTCCCTGCAGATTTTATGATTCTAGACTGCAAGGTGGATTAAGAGATTCCCATAATTTTGGGATGGCCGTTCTTAGCTACTGGGAGAGCTCTCATTGATTGTGAGACTGGGGAGCTCAAAATAAGATTGAACGATGAAGAGATAACATGCAATGTGCAGAAATCTATGAGGCGACCAAGTGAATTCACCAATTGTCCTCTTATTGATGCCGTGGATGTGATCGTAGAAACTGATGATGAGAAGTTAACTATTGAGGACCCTCTTGCTGCATGTCTAACAACTTTAGATAAGGTGAATGGGGAAGAACTGGCGGAATGGGTATTGGCTTTACAGGGCAGAGGGTTCTGGGATAGAACTCTTGAATTTGAGCCCCTACACTTAGAAAACAGAAAAACTCCTCCACCCAATCCATCCATTGAATAACCACCAAAGCTGGAATTGAAGCCACTGCCCGCCCATCTCAGGTATGAGTTCCTTGGACCTAACTCCACATTACCTGTTATTATCTCATCTAGTTTGTTAGATGTGCAGGCACAACAACTCTTGCAGGTACTCAAGGAGTGTAAGACTGCCATTGGGTGGACCATGGCAGACATTAAGGGGATCAACCCCGCCTATTGTATGCATAAGATTCTGCTGGAAGAGGGACACAAACCTTCCAGGGAACACCAACAAAGGCTGAACCCCAACATGAAGGAAGTGGTGAACAAAGAAGTGATAAAGTGGTTGGATACGGGAATCATTTTTCCAATCTCTGACAGCAGCTGGGTTAGCCCGGTGCAATGTGTGCCTAAGAAGGGTGGCATGACGGTGGTTAAAAATGATAACAATGAACTGATCTCTACGAGAACCGTCACGGGCTGGAGAATCTGCATGGACTACAGAAAGTTAAACCTGGCCACCCGAAAAGACCACTTCCCACTTCCTTTCATTGATCAGATGCTAGACAGACTGGCTGGGAGGTCTCACTTCTGTTTTCTGGATGAGTACTCAGGGTACAATAAAATCTCCATTGCACCTGAGGACAGAGAAAAGACCTCCTTCACTTGCCCATATGGCATTTATGCCTTTTGGAGAATGCCATTTGGCCTATGCAATGCACCCGCCATATTCCAAAGGTGCATGATGGCCATTTTCACTGACATGGTAGAGGACTTCATAGAGGTATTCATTGATGATTTCTCAGTGGTGGGGAACCATCTGATGAGTGCCTTATAAATCTGACTCGTGTGCTGAAACGGTGTATTGAGACTAACCTGGTTCTTAATTGGGAGAAGTGCCATTTCATGGCACAAGAAGGAATAGTCTTGGGGCACCGGGTGTCAAGTAAAGGAATCGAGGTGGATCGCGCTAAAGTTGACGTGATAGCAAAGCTGCCACCTCCAACTTCAGTCAAGGCAATCAGGAGCTTCCTCGAGCATACGGGTTTTTACCGGAGATTCATAAGAGACTTTTCAAAAATTGCAACCCCCTCTCTATAAGTTGTTAGAAAAAGATCACCCCTTCTTGTTTTCTGGTGATTGCAGGGTAGCATTCGAGGAGCTGAAAAAGAGGCTGGTCACAGCACCCATCATTGTTGCCCCCGACTGGGAGCAGCCATTTGAACTCATGTGTGATGCCAGTGACTACGCAGTGGGGGCAGTGCTGGGACAGTGGAAAGACAAACTAATGCATACAATCTACGATGCTAGTAGAATGCTGAGTGGAGCCCAGCTGAACTACATTGTGATTGAGAAGGAGATGTTGGTTGTGGTATTTGCTTTCGATAAATTCAGATCATACCTGATCGGCTCTAAGGTAATTGTATATACTGATCATGCAACTCTCAGGTACTTGATTGAGAAGAAGGAGTCGAAACCGTGCCTGATTCGTTGGGTGCTGTTACTGCAAGAGTTCGACCTTGAAATTCGTGACCGTAAGGGCACAGAAAATCAAGTCGCTGACCATCTATCACGACTTGAGGGAACTGAAAATTCAGATGAGGTTGAGGACATTCTGGAAACCTTTCTAGACGAGCAACTGCTCGCTACAAGTCTTGAGGAAGTGCCATGGTATGCAGACTTTGCAAACTACCTGGTGTGCGGTATAGTTCCCTATGATCTTTCCTCTGTACCAAAAAAAAGTTTTATCGCGACTGCCGCAGGTATTATTGGAATGAACCTTATCTATTTCGAATATGTGTTGACAATATGATCCGGAGGTGTGTCCCCGAGATAGAACAATCTTCTATTTTGCAGGCATGTCATGCATCAGCGTATGGAGGACATTTTGGAGGAGTCAGGACAGCCGCGAAAGTACTAGAGGCCGGTTTCTTTTGGCCAACAGTGTTTAAAGATGCAGACCAATGGGTAAAGGGCTGCAATGAATGTCAGCCAACCGGGAACATTTCCCATCGCCATGAGATGCCTATGAACCCGATCCAAGAGGTGGAAGTATTTGATGTCTGGGGGATTGACTTCATGGGACCCTTCGTCAGCTCCTTTGGCAATAAATACATACTTGTTGCTGTAGATTATGTGTCTATATGGGTAGAAGCTGCAGCGTTTCCCACTAATGATGCAAGAGTGGTGGTGGGGTTTTTGAAGAAGAACATATTCACCCATTTTGGGACCCCGAGAGCTATTATCAGTGACGGAGGCACCCACTTCTGTAATCGAGCCTTTGAGAAGTTGCTAGCGAAGTATGAGGTGCGTCACAAGGTGGAAACACTGTATCATCCGCAGACAAGTGGGCAGGTGGAAGTGTCTAATAGAGAGATAAAGAGTGTATTGACCAAGACAGTAAACGCCACAAGAACTGATTGGGCAAAAAGGCTAGATGATGCACTCTGGGCTTATAGAACTGCTTTTAAAACACCAATTGGTATGTCACCATATAAGTTGGTGTTTGGGAAGGCCTGCCACTTGCTAGTGGAACTTGAACATAAAGCTTGGTGGGCACTGAAACAGTTGAACCTAGACATTGAGGCTGCGGGCAAAACGAGGATCACTGAATTGCATGAGCTTGACGTGTTCCGACATCTGGCTTTTGAGAGCACAAGGTTGTACAAGGAAAGAATGAAGAGATTGCACGACCAGAACATTGTTGAGCGACATTTCAGCCCCGGGGACATGGTATTGCTATATAACTCCAGATTAAGGCTATTCCCGGGTAAGCTTAAGTCACGGTGGTCTGGTCCATTTCGAGTGGTCGAAGTATTCCCTTCAGGGGCTGTAGAGATTGCCTCAGCGAAAGACTCTCATACGTTTAGAGTCAATGGGCAGAGATTGAAGCTATATGTAGGCATGAATGAACCAAAGGAAGTGTCAGAGATCCACTTGATGGAACCTCAGAGGTCGAGCGAGCCTTAAATGCGTTTGTCTGCGTCGTGCCGTGACGTTAAATCAGGCGCTGCATGGGAGGCAACCCATTGAATTGTTGTAATCGTCGTGCCATGACATTAACTAAGGCGCTGGTCGGGAGGCAACCCAACGATTGTAGTAGTTGTTAATTGTGAGTTTGGGAAATACTAACCAATGCAGGTGATAATGGGCGGTTGATAAGGCCATCGAAAATGGTAAGAACGGGTGAAAAATATGAAAAAAATCGTGCCCAGGAGAGCGCCCGCGCATATGGGCAAGTGTTCTGCCTCAGCTCAAAAATACTAGCGCGACCGCGCTACTGAATGCGCTATGGGCCGCGGGACTAGCGCGATCACGCTAGTGGACGCGCTAGTGGCCGCGCATATCACCTTGTGTTCTGCCTGGGCTAACGCGGCCGCGCTACGACCGCGCTAGCCCCGCCCAGATTTGATGCATTTTTTTTTATTATTTTAATTTTTTATGATAATTATATTTCTTTAGTCTAAATCCCCCCCCTCCCATCTAATAACCCCCCTATTCATTCCCCAATTACCCCCCCCCCTACCGATACCAACAGTGCAAACAAACTCCCCAACCCTAAACCCCCCATTCTTCTTCAAAGAACTCTCCTCCTCTCCACAAAAATTCCCAAACTCACATTCCCAAGTCTCAAGCCACACTCCACTCTACTTGTTTTCTCTTCCCCCACAATCTCTCACTACTGGTACGAGTCCTTTCTTCCATTTTTCCTTTATCTCTTATTTAATTAGTTTTGCATTTATGTAGTTGCTTTTCTCCTTTTTTTTGGTTAGTAGAATTGGTAACATATGTTGTAGTATTGGTGGGTGGTACGATTGCTGGAGTGTAGCTTCATTTAGTATGTGATTTTGGAGGACATTGTGGTGGTATTAAGGTTGAAACATGTGTGAAATGGGGTGTGAGTGTATAACGCCCATACGGTGTTTGTGTAAAGGCCTCAGTGAACATAATTGTGTAGTTGTGACCACGTATGCGTGTGAAGTCTGAGTAACCGCATTGCGTCACAATTTTGGTTTGGACTGTGCTAATGTTCTCCCGTTTTCCAGATACTATAGCTCCATCTCGGAAATGCCGCACCACAGGTGCCTCTTCTAGCAGTCAAGCTGGCTCATCCAGGGCGCGCGGGTCGGCCCCTGCTCGCCCCTTTGATAATAGTAGGTTTATCTCTGCTAAGGCCCAGGACCGCTTTGCGGAAACGGCCACTAAAAAGCCGATTCCGGAAAGAGGAATTGACATGGGATCAGTCCAGCTGGGCTGCCCTCACATGTACACTGGGGGTTGCAAACTTTCATTGATGAGCCGGGCGAAGGCAATGTAATGGTGGTTAGAGAATTTTACGCCAATGTGAAGGATCATGTCAATGGCGTAGTTACGGTGCGCCGAAAGGCGGTGAATGCCTCTCTTGAGGCCATACGGATGGCGTACCAGCTGCCCCCTCATGTGGATCCTTATGATGACTTTTATGAGGGGTATGGCAGAAAATACACGCAATGGGAGTTGTTCTTTGAAACAATCTGTGCACCCGGAAAGGAAGTTATCTGGATGAAGTATGGTAAGAAGTTCCACTCCTCCGCGCTAACCTTTGAAGGGAAGTGCTGGTTGTATATTATCAACAACCGTCTGATCCCGTCCTCCAACACTACGGAGGTGAATGGCCCCCAAGCGGCCTTGATTTGGTGCCTTATCAATGGTCACAACTTCGACGTGGCCAAAGTGATTCATGAGGAGATGTTCATCCGCTGTCCAGTCAAAAGGTATGGGTTCTTCTTCCCTTCTTTGGTCACTAAACTTTGCAGGGACGCTCGGGTGCCGAAAAATCTGGTGGTGGATGGGATAGTGCCAAAATATCGTAAGTTCTAGGCAGACAAGGTAACCACTAGTAAGGAGCTGGCGGCAGCAGGTGGTGAGGATAGTAGTGGCTCTGATGAATCTGAGGAAGAGGAGGCTGAGCAGGAGGACGTCGAGATCGAGCCACAGGCCCATGAGCAAATGGCAGCAGCTGCAGCTCCATCTGGGACGGCAACATCTTCTGGAGCTGCCCGGTTTTCCCGGTTCACCGCTTTGGAGCAGGAGGTGGCTGGGTTGCGTACCTCGGTCACTGACTTGGGTACCCGGGTTGACGCGGTGGCTGACTGTCAGGTGAAATCGAAGAAGAAAATCTTAGGCTGGCTAAGAGCTCTGGGTCGTGCTTGCAATTTGAACCCAGACACCGTCTCCGATCAAGAGTGATCTTTCAGGGAAGTTCCTTTACCTCACTGTTCCTTAATTTTTTATGCCATGAGGACATGGCTATCTTTTAAGTGTGGGGTGAGGGATACTTCAATGTGTGTATGTACATGTAACAAAGTGATTGTTTGACGTTTTCTTCTTCTTGATTGTGTTTCTTCTTGTGGTTTAAGTGATAGTTAATGTAGGTATGTGGACTTGTCCCGACGACGGATCTCTCTCGACGGGGTTCTTGAGGGATTACGTCGACGTAAAAATTTAAACAAAAAAATGGAATATGGAGACTTTTCCTGATGACGGATCCTTTAGACAATTTTCTTGAGGGAAATAAGTCTAGAGAAAAGACCAAAAAGATTTTTTATTTTTTTTAGGTAGTGTAGTAACTCCCCCTTGGTTTTTCTTTGGGCCACGGTTCTTTTCTAAGGGTTTAGCTTGAACCGGGTGTAGGTAGTTTTTGTTTATTTTGTTTTTTAGTTTGTAGTTAGTACTGATGGGCTACGAGAAGAAATAGAAAAAGAAACCCTTGGCGTTGATACACCTGAACACAGTAGACACTAGAGTGTAACGCTTAGTCTCAGCGGTTGATTCTTGCTAAAGTGCCTTCAATTGTATGTTGTAACGGACTCAAATACTCAAACGAGAGTGTCTTGATAGGCCGATCTGGAGTGAGTCATGTGCCATGTGTGTGTGAGTTATACTGTGTTCCATGCTTTACATTTGATGCCTAGAACTTGCCCCGTGTGTTTGCAAAGAGAAATAGCAGTTTCATTCAGTCTTAGAAGTGATATAGGCATTTCTTTGTTGAGCCAGTCATATAAAGTAGACCCACCTAAATATAATACATCGTAGTCAACCCCGTTGAGCCTATAAGCCTGTTTCTTTGGCAACCACATTGCGAACCTTACCCAATTGTTTGAATGGACATCTGTTTGAACCCATTTACCTCTCATAAGCACTTGAATGGTATTGAAATTATGCAAAAGCAAAAGTGTGGGGTGGTGGTTTGGTTTCGAGTGGAGCCGATGAAATAGAGGAAAGGTGCAGTGTTTGGACAAGTAAAAGAATAAGCACCACTTAAAAAGAAAAAAAATTGATTGTTTGAAGAAAAAAATTATTTTTAGCAAATATATTAGTCGATAAGTGGTGGTTTGTTACAATTGCACCTAATGGAGTGGGATGTTGTACATAAAAGTAAGTATGGTTTTGAAAGTCAATGTGATTGTATTAAAAGTGCTTAGGGAGGTTAGTCACTATATCCAAATATATCCTACCCGTCCCTTAGCCTACATTACAACCAAGTAAAGTCCGAATTGATCTTAGACTGAGTGGGCTCGATTAGTAGAGTATTACACTAAGGGCAAGCCTATGGTGCATCTTTGTGGCATGCGAATGTTCTTTGTGAGAGTGAGCGAATTTTGTTTATCTACGTTCCTAATTGTTCTTGAAGTTAATATTTGTGGAACTACTCTCTTGTGTAATGAGAGGGCATGTGATTCACGAAGGAAAGACAAGTCTTGACCTCTGTAAAGGGTAATTTGAGTAAGTATGAATATTGCACGGCACGTGAGAGTCGACTTTTGAGGCAAGGATTGTTCACTACTAGGCGTAACTTGGGTGATTTGTTCTTGGTGTGATACGTTAGGGAAAAATGCTTAGTGAAGGGACCTCTATAGAGTGTGGTGGATTGCTCGAGGACTAGCAATGATTTAAGTGTGGGGTGTTGATAATAGGCTAGATTTATGTAATTTGGCGATTGTTTATGCCCCAGCTTGACTATGTTTCAATGTTATAATATAGTTAAATGATGATAAATTGGCTCTAATTGTGAATTTCACACATTGCAGGAGTGAGTAGCATGTATGAGGACTTAAAACTGTAATTGGAGCTAAACTGAAGCAAGAAAGTCCCTAGGAGCTGAGTACGTGGGAAGACGAGGAAAAGAATAGATGAAATGAAGACCTGGACTAGCGCGTCCACTAGCGCGACCGCGCTAGCCCAGGAAGTCGAGGCAGAATGATAGGCTATATGCGCGGTCATTAGCGCGACCGCGCTAGCCCAGTTCCGGAAAATTAATCTTCAGGGGTAAAATTGGAAGTTCGGGGGCAAATTCACTTAACCTATAGAAGGTCTAGCTCGCCCAAGGGATGATTATCAAGGTTTTCATAACTTAGTTCAAGGCAAGGAGAGGCAAGAGGCAAGGAGGATAATTCAACATTGAGTTCTTCCTTTCTTCCTTTTGTATTTTACGATTTGTGATGAATTTGAATATTGTTATGATGAACACTAGTATGAGTAGCTAAATATTTAGTCTAAGGTTTTGATGGAACCTATAAGGGATGAACTTCTTGCTATGTTAATATAGTTTGCCCAGTTTAATCTCTATTTGTTCAACTGCGTTCTTGTTATAGTTAATTGATAGGATACTCAATTAGATGTGCCTATTTAGTGTGCATAACTCCGGAGAGAGTGCATATTTAGGTCATTGTTGAACAACACCACTCCCAAAGTATATGAGGAATCAATAACCGAGGGTTTAAAGGCGGGATTAGGGATAACGAAGCCTTGGGTGCAATCTAAAGTGAGCTGTAATAAACAAAGCCAACTAGCGTAACTCGGGAAAGTGCGTCTAGTAAATTGTCGTGATTACTCGGGAGAGATTTACGGTAATAAGAGTGCTCATGATTGATAGAGACGATTAGGCAATTCTGTGTGAAACATAACCGGAAGGGATTCCATCAATAGGGGAAACCATAACCTTAGAACCTTCTCTTAATAGTTTACAACTCAATCATAGTTAATTTTCAGTTGCTTATTTACATTCATTCTTAGTTAGTAGAAACATCCTCAATTGTTATTCAGAATGTTTGGGAAGTTGATTATGTACAATTTCGTGAGTCTAACGAGAGTAACTGATAGGTTAATTCCTTGTGGGTACGACTCTGGGCTAAATACTCAGGTTATATTTGCAACGTCCGCTTAGTCCTTTTTATAAGGCATAGTTGGGCGTGATTGCGCAACCCGATCCCACATATCCTCCCTTATTTCTCCTCAACACATATCACCCTTATTCCTCCTGTTGCAGCGCGCAACCCGATCCCACCTGTCCACCCTTATTACTCCTCGTTGCGGCGTGCAACCCGATCCCACCAAACAATCACAATTCTCCCTTATTCCTCCTGTTGCGGCGTGCAACCCGATCCCAACATATGTATATATCAACACCAATCACAAAGAATAAATACAAGGTGTTTCACAAGTTAACTGAATTTTCACAATTCTTATACTTCAACTACACAATGGAATATCGCTACGATTATGAAACTTCACTCATGAAAACAAATCAGCGAGACCAACCAATCTGCACCATAAGGCACCAATGAATCTATATAAGCCAACGGGGTAATAAAATGAAGCTACGAATCCAATAATACCTTAACGGGAACATCAACAATTAACATGAAACAATTGAATAATTCAATAAAGAGAACAACATTGAACATGAAACAATTTGACATGGAACATTTGTGATCAAGTAGCAATTAAGGCATGGAAATAGTTTAAGCAGGTAGAAAATAAGACAAGAAATAGTATAATAGGAAACGGGGAAGGGAAACAAACTAAAAATGGAAATTTGGAGGCGCATAGGTACTCGTCACCACACCTATACGCCACACACATGAAATTTCACTTAGCACATACGTCGGGGATTCATATTCCCTCAAGTCAAGGTTAGACCTAACACTTACCTCAAGCCAACGGACAATTCAATACTCAACCACCGCTTTACCTCTCGATTCCACCGCCAATCCGCTTGTATTTAGTCATAATTTACTTAATAACATCAATAAATGCTAATTAAACCAATTCTAATGCATGAATATGAATTTCCCAATGTTTTCCCCAATCAAAACCCGACCCCGGGCCCGCTTGGTCAAAACTCGAAGTTCGGACCAAAATTCGATTACCCATTCAACCCCGAGCCCGGATATGTAATTGGTTTTGGAATTCGACCTCAATTTGAGGTCTATTTCCCCAAATATCGAAATTCCTAAATTTCATCCAAAACACCCAATTTCCCATGAAAATCCCTAGATTTTGTGATGAAATCTTGTAAAAAGATGAAGTAGATTGAAAAAAATGAGTTAGAAGTTGTTTACCTATGATTTG
This sequence comes from Nicotiana attenuata, assembly GCF_001879085.1. Taxonomy (NCBI): domain Eukaryota; kingdom Viridiplantae; phylum Streptophyta; class Magnoliopsida; order Solanales; family Solanaceae; genus Nicotiana; species Nicotiana attenuata. The sequence continues at coordinate 63,386,040 of NC_031989.1, forward strand.
GGGAAGAACTTTTCTTTGAAAAATCGCCTATGGGAGCTTAGGGTTTGAAAATTTGAAAGAATGAGTTGAAATCCCGTCTAAGTTATGATTTACACAGTCGCAGATATTACATTTGCGATAAAAGGTTCGCAAATGCAAAGTGGCAAATGCGACCAAAGCATCGTTGTCACGACCCTAAACCCGGACCCGGTCGTGATGGCGCCTCTCGTGAAGACAAGGCCAGCCGACACACTCCCAACTCATCTCAAAGCAATTAAAATAATAAATACTAAGTCATTAACAGAATTAAATCCCAAAATAAGGTAACAAACGGTTTGCAGAATAAAGTACAGCCCGACATCAGGGTGTCACCGGTCATGAGCATCTAAAATAATACTACAAGTCTGAAAGTCTACTCCACTACTACATAACTAAAACTGAAGGAAATATGATAGAGGGAGAATGCACTGGGCTGCGAATCGCCGGGCGGCTACCTAGTGAATCTCCGGAAATGTGCTGGATAGCTCTCAACCCTCGCTAGCAGGACCTGTAGCGCCCGAATCTGCACACGGGGGTGCAGGGAGTAAAGTGAGTACTCCAACTCAGTGAATAATAACAATAAATGAAGACTGAGCTATATAAAATCACGTTAAACACAACAATAAGCTATAAGAGGCAGGATAAAATCAGTAAACACAATTAAATAGTGAAATCCCATAAAAACACCTGTTAAGCAGTTAAACAAATAAAGGAAATGCAGCTAAAAAAAGTAAACACATAAGAACTGCTCCTCGGGCACAATAACAACCGAATCAGCCCCTCGGGCAGTAACATAGAACAATACCAGCCCCTCGGGCTATATCTCATATCGCAATGGGTACCCGCACTCACTGGGGTGTACAGACTCCGGGAGGAGCCCCTTACGGCCCAAGCGCAATATCAAGCTATCTCGTGGCATAATCAAACAGGCTCTCGGCCTCATATCAATCACAAGCCACCTCGTGGCGTACAATCTCAGGACCTCGGCTTCATTATCATAATCAGTATATCACCGCTGCGGCGTGCAGCCCGACCCAAAAGTATCCTCACAACACAGGCCCTCGGCCTTACTTAGTCAGAATCTCATAAGCCCCTCGGGCAACAGTAAACATGATGCTCAGATCAAAATATCTTTTAAAATATCATTTAAAGGGTTTAAAACAGAGTAAGCATGACTGAGTTATGAAATCAGTAAGATATAGTATGGCTGAGTGCAAGTATAAAGTCAAAACAGTGAGGAAAATAGCAGTAAATATCCCCTAAGGGTCCAAACAGTTGGCATGAAGCCCAAATATGGCATTTAGCCCAAAATATAGTAATATCAGACAATTTGCAATCAAATACGCAGTAAAACAGTCATTCGGGATGGACCAAGTCACAATCCCCAACGGTGCACAAACCCACACTCGTCATCTAGTGTGTACATCACCTCAACATAGCCTAACACTGTGTAATTCGGGGTTTTATACCCTCAGGACAACATTTAAAATCATTACTCACCTCAATCCGGCCCAAACTCTAGCTCGCGATGCCTTTGCCCCTAGAATCGGCCTCCGGATGCTCCGAATCTACCAAAATCAAAACGTAACCATCAAAATATGCTAAAGGGACCAAGCCCACTCGAAAACAATCGAAAAACAACAAAAATTCCCGAAATTACGAAAACCCGACCCCCGGGCCCATATCTCGGAATTCGATAAAATTTACATCATTAGATTCCTTATCTCCCCACGAGTTCATACATATCAAAAGTTCCAAAATCCGACCACAAATGATCCTCCAAATCCTGAAGTTTAGATCTCCAATACCAAGCCCTAGTTTCCTCAATTTTTACCCTAAATTTCCACTAATTTCATGATTAACCAATGGAAAAATGATCATAAACTCAAGTAATGAAGCTTAGGGAACTTACTGAACTGATTCACCTCAATTTTCCCTTGAATTATCTGCCCTAGCTCGTTTCCCGTCTTAAAAAATGGAGTTCTTAGCCAAAAATTCGCGAAGGAAATAATATATACTTTTGGACCAGGGATTCCGCATTTGCGGCTCCAATACCGCTTCTGCGGTACCGCATTTGCGGTCCAACAACCGCTTCTGCGGTCCTCACTTACCCGGCCAATTTTCTACATCTACGATGCACCATCCGCACCTGCGCCATCGCAGGTGCGGTCCTCAATCGCTTCTGCGGTTCCAGCCCATCCTAGGCCTCTTCCGCTTCTGCGACTTGTCACCCGCATCTGCGGGGTTGCACCTGCGATCCTTCAACCGCAGATGCGGTTATGACAGCAACCAAAAAGGCTTCAGCTCTCAAGCTCAATTCCAAACCTTCCGTCAACCATCCGAAATCACCCCGAGGCCCCCGGGACCTCAATCAATAGCACCCAAGTCTTATACTACCATTCAAACTTATACCAACCTTCAAAACACCTCAAACAACATCAAAATCGCCAAAACACATCAAATTCAAGCCTGAAGTTCTAAAATCTTCCGCATTCCGCTTTTGATCAAAAAGTATACCAAACCACGTCCGAATGACCTAAAATTTTGCACACACATCCCAAATGACATAACGGAGCTACTGCAACTTCCGGAATTCCATTCCGACCCCTATATCAAAATCTCACCTATCAACCGGAAAACGCCAAAAACTCAATTTCGCCAATTCAAGCCTAAATCTACTCCGGACCTCCAAAACACATTCTTATCACGCTCCTAGGTCCCAAAACATCTCCCAAAGCTATCCGAACCATCAGAACTCACATCCGAGCCCTCTAACACATAAGTCAACATCCGGTTGACTTTTCCAACTTAAGCTTTCTTAAAAGAGACTGAGTGTCTCAAACCTTCTCAAAAACTTTCCGAACCCGAGCCAACCAATCCGATCATATATAAAACCGATAAATAAAGCAATAATAAGCAGAAATGGGGTAAACGGAGCGGTAACTCATGAAACGACCGGCCGGGTCGTTACAATCGCAAAATGTAAAGCTTGGCCTGAGCTGCTGCTTTCGCAAATGCGAACTATTGTTCGCAAATGCGGTGAATGTTGGAGTCGCAATTGCGACGACGAGCTTCGCAAATGCGAAGGTCCCCCTCCCTGCCCTCTGATCGCAATTGCGATGGAACTTCGCAAATGCGAAGTCTGCAGACCTGCAATCACACCAGCAAATTCCTTAAGTCTCAAGACACTCCGTGGCCTATCCAAAACTCACCGAGCCCTCGGGGCTCCAAACCAAACATGCACACAAGTCTAAAAATATGATACAAACTTGTTCGTGCGATCAAATCGCCAAAATAACATCTTTAACAACGAATTTAACACCAAAACTCATGAATTTCACAAGATAGTTCAAATTTCTATTTTCTCAACCAAGGGTCCGATTTATACTAAATCAACTCCGATTCTTACCAAATTTCACAGATATGACGTAAATATTATATTAAACCTGTACCAGGCTCCGAAACTAAAATACGGGCCCGATACCATCAAGAGTATACACCATTTCATTTCCAAAAGTCTTTATATTTTCCAGCAAACAATTTTCTTTAAAAATTCTTTTCTCGGGCTAGGGACCTCGGAATTCAATTCTGGGCATACGCCCAAGTCCCATATTTTACTACGGACCCTACGGGACCGTCAAATCATGGGTCCGGATCCATTTACCAAAAATGTTGACCAAAATCAACTTTAATCAATCTTAAAGGCCAAATTTAATATTTTTCTTAAATTTCACATAAAAGCTTTCCGAAAATGCGCCCGGACTGCGCATGCAAATCGAGGTGAGATAAAAAGAGGTTTTTAAGGCCTCGGAACACAGATTTGACTTCTAAAACAAGAGATGACCTTTTGGGTCATCACATAAAATCACTTAAACAATGCAACAACACTTAATAACAGAACAAGTATTCAAAACGTATAATCTTGCCATGTAAATATAATATTTAACGATGAGGATATAACAAAGTCATATTTCTTTATATTAAGATACATTAATAAGCAAAAATATAGAGATAGTCGTTCTTACCTTCCATGACATTACTTTTTTTGTTGTATTTCATGTTATCCTATAGCAAGTATTACAAAGCTTATATGTCATGATTCTTAAGCATGGTCGTTAATGAAATTTTAACATTAAGCCAATATCACATATCACGTATAAGGATCGACCCATACCTGTGCATGATTCAAATTTTATAGTCGAAGTTGTAACTTACCGCCTTTATTTTAGATGGATTGAATGATTAACTCAAACCTTTAATCACTTCTCTTCGAGTGTATCAAGTAAAACTTTTTATGTTAAAAGAAAAGTAAGCTTTCAAAATCTTATAACCAAAGTGAAGATGCACCTACACAAAGACAACATAATGACCATTTAGAAAAGAACTAAACAAAAAATTAAATAGACAAACCCAAAAGAACAAAAGCAAAGAAAACCACCTTCGGCTGGTAATATTACATAAGAAACTAAAGATAATCAACATATAATTAAAAGCAAGAAAGAAGCCAAAAATTAAAATCAATTCAATTTTTCTACGTTGATCTCCAAAGATTTTAGAATACCATTCCGTACCTTTTTCCCTATTAAAGATAATAATTTTACAACAACGTAAAAAAATAGTTCTTTAATATACCTTATTTTCTCCAAAAGGAACAAAAATACTTTTTTAATTTTGTATTCCAACATCCCAAGAGTGTGCTGCTTGACGTGACTGCAAGAACGTTCATGAGTCTATCTGCATTATTAAAAAGCCAACACAACAACAACAACGACCCAATAAAATCTTATTAGTGAAGTCTGTGGAGAAGCCAACACCTAAAAACTAAATAATAGTAGATCAAAGTTAGTCGAATCAAAGAAAAAAAATATATAAGTAGGAACAACATGCATGATCACCAACGAGGATGCAATCATTTCTGTATCTATGTAAATCTGCAAACACATAATGAAGGTTGAAATAACTAATAACTTGTAAGGTTCCGTGAAAATTTTTACTCAAACCCCGAGAGCTCGTAGTGCCAAGTTAGGAATACGTGTTTGAAATTTGTAAAATTCTTCGCGGCGAGCTTGCGAGCCGAGGTTCGGACCCTTTGGACTAATCTATGCATTAAAAAGTCAAGGAATAATGTTTTCCAGAAAAGTGCGATTCTGCGGTCGAGAATGCGGTCGCATAACAGCTATGCGGATCGCATAGACGCCGCAGAATGGAGCAATGTGTTGGTCAATTTGAGGTCAACTATGCGGCCAATTATGCGATCGCATAATCGATATGCGAGCCGCATAGTCGTCGCATAATCCCCTTGGAATTTTGTAAGGGACAGTTCTGCGGTGCATTATGCGACCGCAGAACGGTATGCGGACCGCATTTCTGTCGCATACCCAAAAAGTGTCTTCAGGTTTTGGGGAGCATTTTGCGGTCCATTATGCGGGCCGCATGTCAACTTTGCGGTCGCAAATGCGATCGCAGATCTGAGTCGGGCTCCTATTTTCTAATTTTTAAAACCCGACCCCATCCCATTAAAAACACCCCATTAGACCATTTTTCTATTATTTCCCAGCATATAGAGTGAGAGAGGGAGTTCTAGAGTGAGAGGGAGTAATCTTCATCAAGTCCCCTCTCAACCTTTGCCCCAAATCCTTGAAGATTATCAATTGAAATCACTAGGTCTTCATCCTAAGAGGTAAGAACTGTACCCTCATCTATAATTTCAAAATTTTTATTAAAATAGGTAATTAGCAAGTGGGTACATGGGTATAAGGGCTAGTAATCTTGCATGCTCAATAGATAATGGAATATTGGGAGGTTGTGAATTAAAAAGAAAGCAATTGGGGTATAAAATGATAGAAATCTCTCACAAAAAGGGTCCTATAATCACTGTGCACACTTAGTGCTTGGTCATATGCTCGAATAAACTAGAATCCCAATCATGTCTCTAATTCGTGGTTCAATTTGCAATTCTTATAAAATAGATTGAAGTGCTAAGAGTCCCGGAGTTTATTATAAAGATTTAAGGAAAGCTCCATTGAGGTATGTATGGCTAAAACCCCGTCTTTTAGAAATTGAGCTTCATCTGTGTTTGTTTGAATATGGTAAGATTAAAGTTGAATTGTTGCATTGATTGTTATTTTACATGAATTGGTGATTGTAACCTTATATGCGTGATGGATGTGTCTCAACATAATCAATGTGCTATCTTGATAACTTGAAAGGGGCAAAAGATATGAATTATGTATTGAAATGCTTAGACCTTAAATTGAGATTGAAGCTGCATATATTGTGCATGTGAAGTCTTATCTATGCTTACCATCTAAATTGCTCTTGTGTGCACCTACTGTCCTAAATGGAAAAGCTAATATTGAAATTGGGAATGATGTAAAAATGCGGCCTAGTGCCAAGAATGATGTGATAAAGTTGTGGCCCCAAGTGCCTATGAAATGATATATGTGAAACGAATTGATTAATGAGAAGGGAACAATGCCTTGGTAAGGCGGCCTAGCCGATCGGGCTGAGATAGGACTCCGCTCAAGATAGCGATGGTATTGTGAATGAATTCCGAAAAAAAGGGAAATGAGATTGTGATTGAAGTGTATGTCTCAAATGAGGCAACATAGCCGATTGGGTCAAGATCGGACTCCGCTCATGATAGCGGTGGTATTGTGAACAAATGATGAATAGTGTGAAATGCCCCAAACTAAAAGCTATGAAAAAATTATGCGAAAGTTGTATGATTCTTATCTTTGATGATGTGGTGAATGTTTAAAGTTTTGAGTTATATTTGTGATTTCTTATTCTTGTATGAAAGTTCTTTCTAACTAGATGGTGTTTAGTTATACATACTAGTGCTATTAGATGGCACTAACGTCCCTTTTGCCGGAGGCGCTACGTCTTTAAATGGATGTAGGTGTTCCTATAGCAGGCAGTGTTGGTCGCAGCTAGTGCCGCAGCATCCTTTCAGCTGACTTGGTGAGCCCCACTTCGTTTCGGGGTCCTGTTTCATCTGTTTATCATGTACTTTGTGTTTGAGGTATAGCCGGAGCCTTGTTACCGGTATTTCCATATTACATTACTCTTCAGTTGTGTTTAGAGGCTCCGTAGACAGGTTGTTGTAGTGTCGGGTATTGGAGTTAAAGTAGAAATATTGATGTTTGGCAAAGATTTGTAAAACTTGTAATATCTTGATAATTATGTTTTAAGCTGCTAATGGAAATGAAATGGAAGTTGTTAATGAAATACTTACTAAGTGTGATTAATGGAGTCCATCTCCTAATTATTCATGAATTAGTTTGGGTAGAATGAAACCTAACGGGCTTGCTCAGTCGGATTTACTCGGTTGAGCGCCGGTCGTTCCTCGGTTTTTGGGCGTGACATAATTTTTGAGCTATATAATATTATGGAACAAAAGGTGTTGATTTCTTTAGGCTTCTTAGGATCCATGTTCTCTTTAATTTAATGAGAAGTTGCATATATGTAGAGCCTATTCTAATTAAATTAAAACTTAGTATTTTCTTACCATTCTCAAACAACAAAATTCTATTACCAAGTGAATGAATAAGAAAGATTCCTCGATCTTGTACAACCGTGTAAAATAAGGTTAATTTAATGTGTCGGTGATGAGCAGTCCAAAAACATTAAGTCCGCAAAGAATTATACCTAATATCAAATTTATAGGATCGTCATAGGTATAGTTCAAATCAGTAAAGAATTTTCACCCTCGAGTGATTTACAATTATAACCTAAAATTATACAAATATTTAAGAGTATTAAAGTCGAATATTACAAGAATATTTTAGTCATCCAACATTTAGCATAAAATATTTGTGCTTTTATAATATATATATAGAGAGAGAGAGAGACTAATCTCTATACTCGATGTAACACTAAAAATAGTAAAACTTCACACGCATATTTGTTCTAAAGGTAAACATTGTTGGAGTAAATAGAAGTCATTAATGTATGTAATAAATTAACATTGTCAGTAAACTAATATTTGAATTCAAGACGTAATTGGCCATTGCTTGACCCTCCAAAGGATCACAATTTTATAAATATATATGATGCGTAATTGCATAAACTTGTTATTTGGTCCTATTTTTTTTTAATTAATTCCTTATTCATTATTCATTGTGTTGTTTTAATAATATTTCCTTAACATGACTGCTATTCAATGCATGTGACAATATTTGATACGAAATCTAAACAATGCAACAAGACAACCAAAAGTATTTACGTACCCAAAACTCCAACAATTTAGCCGCATTACTCCCAAAGCACAAAAAACAAAAATGACGATTATTATACAAATTTAGGAAGAGAAACACCCTTGCATATTACTCAAGACCCCAACAAAATCCTATCCTTCGTCACCCCAAAACACAACCATCATTGATTCAAATGCTGATAGAAAAAAAAAGCAAGAAGGAAATAATACAAATATTACAATTCATGTGACAAAGAAACACTGCAACATAATACATTTATAGCTACAAAACACAACGTAGCTAATTATGAAAATTTCCGTGGCTAAACACTTTAGCTACAATATTTTTTTTCGTAGCAAAATGTAGCGTAGCTAAAAGTTAGCTACAAACTTTACATGGCCCGTGGCTAAGGATTAATACTTATTGCTACAAAAATTTAGTATTATAGCTATATATAATTTTATACTTTTGCCACGACAAATACATTTATAGCAAATGGTTTTATACTCTTGCCACGAAAAATAAATCTGTAGCTATCTTTATATGGTAGCCACAAAGTGTTGTAGCGTGGCAAAAGATTTAAATTTATTTGTAACGAAAATTTAGATATGTAACTGCTTTCATATAGTTTTCCGTGGCAAAAATATTTTTGTTTAGCTACGGACTAAAAGTTTCATGGCTACAAATCAAAATTCGTGGTTAGATTATTTTACTATATTTTAATTTTTTGACAAAAATTTTAATTTATTATAGTGACAAAAGTTTCTCTCACAAATCCTCTGTTTCTTAGCTATTTAATTTTTTTTAAAATTTTCCAATTATTCTATGGCCGTACATAATATATTAAAACTAATAACATATTAAGCTTGAGAAATAATTTATTCTGCACAAAATGGCATTTAAAAGATTTTACAAAATAAATTTCAAAATACTCATTTGTACTAATCAATTAATAGCATCTGCAGTAGATAAGTCTTCTACAATAACTAAAATTTGAATAAAAGAACTAGCCAATGTGAGGCTTGATTGTAATAGTGATCAAAAATAATGTACAGAATTTCACATTAAATGAAATTAAGTGTTTGCTTCATGATTCATGTTGTCATCCTCATCGCACCCTTGATCTTCATGCATCCAAGAATTTATGAAGCACTCTTCATAATCACTATACTGAAATAATGAAATAACATGATATTGTGAGAAACTTATATTTGAATTATCAAAATATATACCGAATTAGATGCATTTACGCTTAGTAATTAAAAAATCAATAAATTATGGAATAAGAGAAAACTTAGCCATGAATCAAGTGAAAAAAAATCTAAACTTTTTTCCAACACAGAAGACAAAAGAAAAAGCATTTAAATAAACATCATAAAACTTAAGGAGATGAAAAAAAGAAGTAAAACTTACACTTTGACATTAGAAAAGATTGAAATTTCTCAAAGGCACCTTTCTCTTGAGCCCCTATAAATAAAAAACAAACATTTGAAGCAGAAACCCAAGTCAATTAGGTGTAAGGCACAAAACTATCAAATCTTTAAAATCACATCACTACTTATAAAAAAAATATGGCATAATATCTATCAAATTGCTGGAACAATTCGCAAAATTAAAGTTAAAATCCCAAATCCAAGCAGGTGTAAGGAAACTCGAAAAGCCTACGATTTAAGAGACAAACAAACACGGTACAATTTTTGTCCATAAATGAGAAATACCTCTTACTCCTTTTTGTCTTTCTCGCGGCTTTAATTAACGTCGACTACTGTGGAAGAAAGAAATTAGAAAACGGAAAGGGAGAGTGGCGGCCTAGAGGAGAAGTTTAGATTTAGGTTTGGAGGTTTATTAGGAGTCGTCCCCCTTCTTATATATTTTGGTTTATTTACTTCTTAATATAAAAATACCATAGATACAATAAAAAATTCAAATACCATAAATTCAAATAAAAGTAAGAAAATTACATATAAACAAAGAATAAATATAGTACATTTAAGTAAAATAAAAATATTCTTAAATACATTTTCTTTATAGATTTTTCATCTTATAAGATATTGTTAGTTTTGTTATATGTTCATAATTCAATAATATTAGCTACTTAATTTTTAGTGTTAAGTTAGGTTTATGATAATTAGTAAGTTATTAAAATAGTATTATATTAAAATCAATAACTTTTATACTCATCTAAATTGAATATAACTAGTAATCAAGTACAAGCACATAATTGTTTAAATCTAATATATAATATATTTAAGTCGATTATTATTAGTGATGAAACCATAAATTCATTGTAAATCCGTAATTATGTAGCTACAAAATATCAAATTTCATAAGATTATTATTATTTTCTTGTAGTGTTAAATGTTTTTCTTATATATAATTGGAGCCTTTGATCATTTATCAAAACTAAATGTACCAACCCTCCCCCAACAAAGCTTTTAATATATGAGCACTTATTTAAAAATGACTTCTTATATATATATATGATTAAGTGATTTAAAAATTATTAAGAACCATATACTTAAATATCCTACAACAATTAAAGTCCTCAATATGAATACTTTTTTTGAAATAAAAAGGTGCACTTATTTAAAAGTAATAGAGTATATGACATACACACGGCAGTAATATAAAATATGAGTTCGATCAAACTCATATATTATATTATTGCAATGTTAATTCTAAATATATATATATATATATATATATATATATATATATATATATATATTTGTGTGTGTGTATGTGTGATATTTAATTTATTATTAATAGTTGTGGATATTAATGTCATATACTCTAAAAAAAAGGGCAGCTCGGTGCACTAAGCTCCCGCTATGCCCGCGTCCGAGGAAGAGCCGGACCACAAGGATACAATAGATCCTTGTGGTCCGAGCCTTCCCCGAACCCCGCGCATAGCGGGGGGAGCTTAGTGCACCAGGCTGCCTTTTTTTAAAGAGTATATGACATACATAAATATCCACAACTACTAATAATAAATTATAAATATTACATAAATAAAAACGATAAGTCTAAATAGTCAATTGATAAATTTTGTTGCTATAAGCAGGTAAACAAATGATATATTATTTGAGAATGAAGATTAATTTTGCATTTTAAATAATTATGTAATCTCATACACAACTACTATTTTCTTCCTTAATCATATACAATTACATTTTTCTATCTTATAAGAAAACTGCAACTGTTACGTTTAACATTACTATTTTGTTACCTAATAGTGTTAGACAACTCTTGTCATGATTTTCATAATAGAACGAAAATATTCATTATTTTGTCATGGCAACTATTTTCATTTTTTTAAGCTAACTATTTTCATTTTCTTTCTAGTTTGAAGTTAAAATACTCATTATTAGCTAAAAGATTTTGTTTCGAATAATTTCATAGGTCTTTAAGGTTATTATTACTATAGAAAGTTTCAACTTGTGGTAAAAGCTAATTATTGGCTACGAAATTTTATCAGAGCAATAAATTTGTGGCTAGGTAAGTATATATTGAAAAATAATTATAGCTATTAAGCAAATTATTGTCGTCGTTTTTTAGAACTTGAAGCAAAAATATTTATCTAGCTACAATATTTTGTTTTAAATAATTTATTATGGTTAAAAAGTTACTTTTTCTACAATAACTTTTGGTTTGTAGCAAAAACTAACAATACAATAATTTTGTCATAAAAATAAATCCGTGGCTAGATCATTTACCTATTGCCACAGTTTTTTATAATTTGAAGCAAATGTATTTCTTTATCTATAATATTTTATTTAAATAATTTGTTGTGGCTAAAAGGTTACTATTGCTATAATAACTTTTAATGTGTGGCTAAAATGTATGAATTAGCTACACAATTTTATTGTAGCAATAAATTTGTAGCTATTTAGGCAATTATTGCTACGATTGTTAGTAATTATAGCAAAAATAAGGAATTAGCTTTACCAATTTAATTTCGTGGCTAGCAAATTTTACAAATTTGTAAATAGCTAGGAAATTCTAATTCTTGTGGCTATTGTTCGGTATTAGCCACAATTTTTAAATTTATAACGTAGCTATAAATACCTTATGTTGTAGTGAAAATTAATTTACCTATAGAAAAATGATATATCGTGTGTGTTGGCGTTTTGCAATAAAATAATAAGGAACCGTATTCCTTTTGTTGGAAAAAGAGGCGATGCAATATGAGTTCTTGTCCTTGTCAAGTTGGTATGGCTGTAGACTTAAGAATAAGTAGGAAACATGATCGGATTAGAATCCCATGCAATTAATATTACAATTTTATTCAACATGAAATTATATTTTGAAGAAATAATTTATTTTTTGAAGGGCAAAAAAGTCAATTAAAATTTCGGAATATTTTAGTCGTTCAACATTTAGCTTTTAACATTCCTGCTTTTATAATAATATAATATAATAATATAGATAGATAGATAGATAGATATAGATAGATAGATAGATAGATAGATAGATATAGAATCAGAGATAGATAGATATAAATATAGATATAGATTAACGGAGGATATATTTAGATTATTTCAGAAAGTTCATAGATAGATTTGATCATTTTTCCTTTATTTTTTCTTTCACTTACCGTCTTTCATCTTTCAAAAAACCACTTCGTACTTGTTTCGCAAATTATCTCATACTTATTGCTAATCATTTGTTAATAATAATATCTTGCAATACTGATCTTCAAATCACAAGAAAATATTTATGAGTTATAACAAAAACCTTTCGTGTTTAAAAGGACTCAAGATTTATAATTATTTATTCATAAATTATGATAATATACCTCATTTTAAGTTTCAATTAAAATTTTCTTTGTTTAAAATGATAAAATTTTGGTAAGTTACTATGTCATATTAAATATAGTAATAAGGTCCGGTCAAATTTAAGTTTATAGCTAACAAATGGAGACAAGTTTTAAGGGTGATTGTATATCTTATCTATTACCTTATCCAATGCTATTAATATGATGCACTTTAATGGGTACAGAGTATAAAAAAGAAAAAAATTAAAATTTATGGTCCAAAATATGTCATAAATAATTGTATGATTATAAATTATAAATTAAGAAGTTTAAAGTTAAAGTTTTTAAAATAAATTTATCAATTTTGTTGAGTCAGACTAAAAAAAGGTACATCACATATTTTGAGAGTTTGTGACAGTAGAAAAACTATTTATTTGGATAACTTGTCTATGAACCATGGGATCTGTCACAGGCGCGTTTTCAGTCCGCCGAAAACCAGCTTGCGCGGCAGCCAAGACACGCACTTGACTTCAGCCTTCACAGTACTTAGCCAAAATTTCAGCAACTTTGGACTTAGAATATTTTTAGGCAGCTTCAACGTAGTAAGTTTTTGTACTGATTTAGGCAACGAAAAATAAGTAAAGGCAACAGAAATTTAGATGAACACAAGGCACAATATACAAAAAATACTTTCCCAACTTTGTATTTAACTCGAGCATACAAAGAAATTCAATTCAAGGTACAGCCGTGAACAAAAGAAGATTACTCTTGACCCTCAGATTTTTCTCACAAAGACTACTCTTAGTCTTAACGTTTTCACTCTTGAAAACGGCTTAAACATGCACTCTCACACGTTTTTCTCTTATGCCACAAGCATAAGGGTGCTGCCCATTTATAACACATGAACCAGCCCCTTTGCCTTACATTAGTTGCACTTAGGCTTACACATTTGTCCCACATAGCCCACTATTTTAGCCTAATGTAGTTGACAACCCCCAACTACTAGGAACATGTAAAAATCATGCCAATAATAATGGAAACATGGCCAAAAACGTGCTAACTCCCATCTGCCAGCATTTTGAACAAAGCCAACTGCTGCCCATGTGCACAACATGTGCCGTAACCGCTCTTGACTTGGTCAATCTGAAGCTTGTTGCCCATTTTTGTGCCTTGGCTTGAATCAAGCGCCAATGCCATTGTATCCAGCTGCATTGTAGCCACATTTTGCCTATGCCATTGCCTATGAACATGGCCCTTTGCCGTGCCCCAATGCCATGACAAGTTTGTCCCGCGCACTGCCTTCCGTTGCGCTTTAGCCTGCCTTTGCCACTTCGTTTTTGCCTTGCCTTGGCATCACTGCCTCATGCCTTGATTCTTTTTCCATGATCAAGTGTCACCCTTAACCCGCAACTCATTTTCAAGCCCTTGCCAAGCTGCCTCGCCTCCGTCAAAGCCTTGACCATCACTTGCTCGTTTCCCTTTTTTCGTGGTGCTACTCGTGCACCTGGCTTGCAACACTCTTGCTGCCTCATGATAACGCTCTTGTTGTCAAGTCAAGATCAAAGCGGCGGAGGTCTAACAAACCACCCACACCCTTTGAAACTCGACGTCCTCGTCGAGGTTAGCTCAATTTATGAGTCCTAAGGGGTTGACAAGCAACGCCTCTTGGCCTCCCTTCTCTTCAGCTACAATTGCATTCAATCCACCCACTTGTTTGTCGCTGGTCATTGCCTCTAATGCAGCCCTCTTATCCGCGGCAGTCATAGCATTTAACACTGATTTCTTTGGGTAGTCCCTTGCTCGATGTGGCCCATCACAAAGGAAACCACCACTGAATTTGCTGCCCTTCTCCTTGCTCTTTGAAGTACCAGCCTCATGCTTTCCCTTCCCCTTGTCTTCATTAGCATTGTTGTTTTCACATTTCTTCCACTCCTTTGCCTTGTCATTCTTTTCGTCGTTGGACTTCGAAGCAGAAATCTCATCACTCAAGTGAAAATCGCCCGATGCATCAACCGCAGCCATAGCACTTGCGAGGTTTTGAATATTCTGCCTTTGCAACTCCAATTGTGCCCATTGTTGCAGCTCGCTCATGAAGTTGTGCAATTTGTCTTCTTCCGACATATTGCTGATGCTCAACATCGAAGAAGTGAACTCTTTGACATATGCTGTAACCGATCCGGTTTGCTTCAACTTTTTCAGTTTGTCCCTAGCAATCCAAGACGTATTGCTAGGAAGGAACTGATCCTTCAATTCCTTTTTAAGCCGCTCCCACAACGCAATCTTTGGTCTGCCCAAACTTTCATCTTCAGACACACGAGTGCGCTACCATAACTTAGCATCTTCACTCAAATACATGCTAGTCAAGGTTACTTTCTCTTTCTCATCTTGCACACGAATAGCACGAAAGTACTGCTCCATATCCCAAAGAAAATTCTCCAATTCACGTGCACTCCTTGCACCACCAGATGCCTTAGGTTCAGGAATTTTCACCTTGAGACGATCAGCACCACGTTGAGGAGCATCCTCGCCCACAACACGTCGCAGCACCACAATCTCGGCTTTCAGATCCACATTCTCTTGACTTAGCCTTGCCAATTCTGCTTCAAGGTAGGGAAGCCTTGTCACGAGAGTCTGAATTTCTTCACCTTCAGGAAAATTTTCCACCAATGCCTCCAGTTTCGTTAGCCTTTCCCGAGTTCGTTGTTACCACCGGCCATGTTTTCAAACAAAAACAAGAAATCTGCCACTGCCCGTTGTGTCTCCGTCATAACCTGCCCCGCTCTGATACCCCCAATTGTCACAGGCGCGTTTTCAGTCCGCCGAAAACCAGCCTGCGCGGCAGCCAAGTTCCGCACTTGACTTCAGCCTTCACAACACTTAGCCAAAATTTCAGCAACTTTGAACTTAGAATATTTTTAAGCAGCTTCAACGTAGTAAGTTTTTGGATTGATTTAGGCAACGAAAAATAAGTAAAGGCAACAGAAATTTAGATGAACACAAGGCACAATATACAGAAAACTATTTTCCCAACTTTGTATTTAACTCGAGCATACAAAGAAACTCAACTCAAGGTACAGCCGTGTACAAAAGAAGATCACTCTTGACCCTCAGATTTTTCTCACAAAGACTACTCTTAGTCTTAACGTTTTCACTCTTGAAAACAGCCTTAAACATTCACTCTCACACGTTTTTCTATTATGCCACAAGCATAAGGGTGCTACCCATTTATAACACATGAACTAGCCCCTTTGCCTTACATTAGTTGCACTTAGGCTTAGACATTTGTCCCACATGACCCACTATTTTAGCATGTAGCTGACAACCTCCAACTACTAGGAACATGTAAAGATCATGCCAATAATAATGGAAACATGGCCAAAAACGTGCTAACTGCCATCTGCTAGCATTTTGAACAAAGCCAACTGCTGCCCATGTGCACAACATGTGCCGTAACCGCTCTTGACTTGGTCAATCTGAAGCTTGTTGCCCATTTTCGTGCCTTGTCTTGAATCAGGCGTCAATGCCATTGTATCCAGCTGCATTGTAGCTACATCTTGCCTATACCATTGCCCACGAACATGGACCTTTGCCGCGCCCCAATGCCATGACAAGTCTGTCCCGCGCACTACCTTCCGTTGCACTTTAGCCTGCCTTTGCAACTTCGTTTTGCCTTGCCTTGGAATCACTGCCTCATGCCTTGACGCCTTTGCCATGATCAAGTGTCACCCTTAGCCCGCAACTCATTGTCAAGCCCTTGCTAAGCTGCCTCGCCTCTGTCAAAGCCTTGGCCATCACTTGCCCGTTTCCCTTTTTCCTTGGTGCTACTCGTGCACCTAGCTTGCAACAATCTTGCTGCCTTATGACAACGCTCTCGTTGTCAAGTCAAGCTCAAAGTGGCGGAGGTCTAACAGGATCCTTGTATAGTTGTATCTATTGGTGGATAATGGATTCACACATAAATTGAAGTCCTAAAGAGTTAAAGGACCCAATTGACTTATTTGAAAACTTTAGGCACCCAACATAATTTGGATTTTGGGGACAAAGATTTATAAGCTCGTCTACAAATCACTGGAAAGCTAAATCTGGCAAGACTTCCGACGGGAACTCCTCCGTTTTCAAACTCTCCACGATGGAGAGTCATAATATCAGTTGTTGTAACTCTGTAGACGACGTCGTTTCGCAGTTACCACTTCAGCTGATCAAATCGGAGATCATCCCTCCGACACCGAACCGATCAAAATCTCCGTCCGAATTCGAGCCAGCAATTGACTGGCAGCCTAACTTCGCTGGCTACTCATGGATTGCCTACGGTGCCTCGTCTCTCCTCGTCATACGTCAATTCCCTAATCCTCTCTCACAAACTGAGACTGTAATCGGCACAGTTTTTCAGCAGGTCCTCGAGCTGTCAATCGACGGCACTGGCACTGTCTCCGCCGTTGCTTGGTCCCCGGTGACGCCTTCTTCTGGAGACCTTGCCGCCGCACTCGATAACTGCATTGGATTGTTTTCTTACAATTCTGACGCTTCTCATAGTAAGTTTCAGTTTCCTGATCTCGCTCTCGAATGTATATACTAGTATGCTATGTAGTTGATTACTTTTTTATACTTTATTAATCTATAAAGGAACAATCTTTTTCCTTTCTCTATCTATCCAGCACTGTCTTGTTGCCTTTTTGATTAACAACGTTACTTATCTAGAAGTGTGTATACTATTCCGGTACATGTTCGCTGCTTTAGTTTGGATGAATATTGAAGATATATCCCCTGTAATTTGATGTAGAACTGCTTTCATTCTGGATCTCTGGATCAAGAAATATGCGTGGTACAGTCGATGCATGAGTTGCAGTGTAATGCATTGGAGAATGGCCATAATATTCTTACACTAGGAGCGAATGTTTTGGCTTGTTGTCCTCTGGCAGCAATTTAAGTTACCTGTATTATGGTCCTTGGGTTGGAGTTGTAGAAGACAATTCTCTGATCACAGCGCAAAACTGACTAGAGAACTAGAGAGTAAAATTCAATAAATTTAATCAACCACATCTCAATCACAAATTAGTTAGGGTGGGTTACTGAAATCCATGTGTTCATTTTGCTTTATTTTAGCCTATTTCATTTCAACAGTCCAACACTGAATTATTTAAGGCCAATTAGGGGTTCTTGAAAACTAGAGGTTAAAGCTAGATGAAAATCAATGCCTAACGAGAATGCCCGGGGGGTGTCCAACTTGGTGAAAGGGTGCTTTTTTCTTTGGTACGTTACATAGTTAGAGCTGCGTATCATCTAAGTGTACTTGGAAATAAAATTAATACTCTTGCAGTAGTTGGATCCTATGCGCTAAACTCAAAAGCTATTCTGTTTAGGAGGTGATCTGGTTCTGACTGGATATGAATATGGAACTTTAAGCAATTGTTTTGCTAACATTAGTTACTATTATTGGTTAATTGGATATTAAATATCTCTCTCTCTCTCTCCCCCCTCCCTTCCATCCCTCTTAGATGTATAAATTTATTTACTCATATTCAGGTTCTTTTTGTTGGAGCCAGACCTCAACACTAGTGCAATCTACAAAGGTGGACTCAATCACATGGACGGGATCAGGAGATGGGATAGTTTCAGGTGGCATTGAATTGATATTATGGAGAAAGAAGGAGAGGTCGTGGGAAATAGCTTGGAGATTTAAACCAGAACTGCCTCAGACTCTGATTTCTGCTACTTGGTCAATTGAAGGACCTTTGGCTGCTGCACCTTCACATAGTGAAGGTTCGGGTTCAAAAATCCATGCAGGACACAAATGTGTTTTGGTATGTCAAAGAGATGCAGACTCCGGACATTCAGAAGCTATGCTGCCCCATCCGTTACCAGTTTCTATGATTCAGTGGAGACCATCTTTAGTTACACATTCAACTAGAGATGGCAGCTATTCTAGGAGGTTGGTGTTATTAACATGCTGTTTAGATGGAGCTGTAAGGCTCTGGAATGAGATTGATGATGGGAGGGTTAGAAAAGTTGGCAAGGATAGTAATGATCACAAACTGAGTAAATTCTCTTTTCGTGTTGTCGCTGTAGTTGAGGTAAACCAAGCATTAAATGGAATGCTGGGCTTGGATGTGTCTGTAAGATGGGCAACAGATATTAGTGGTTTAATAACTGTCAATGAGGAAGCTGTGACATATTCCTCATCAGATGAACATCAACAAAGCAATGCTGGTAGGTGTGAATGGTTGATTGCCATAGGTCCTCAAACGACACTGACCTTTTGGGCTATTCATTGTCTTGATGATTTTTCTCCAGTGAGAGCCCCAAGGGTGACATTGTGGAAAAGAAAAGAGTTGAACAGTCCTAATGAGGTGCCAAGGGGATTGCTCTTAAATAAAGTCCTTATCATGAGAAATCAGGTCTTTGGTCCACCAGCAGTGTGTTCTTTTATTAGTCTATTACCAAGTAACTCTCTAGCCTGGATGCAGTTATATTCTTCAAAATTCCCCAAAGGTGAAGAGGTATCTTCAGAACTGAGTAGTACAGACGAGTCGCCTCCAAATAAATGTCAGACTGAATGTTTACTATCACTATGTGCAAGGGGACTTTCAAATGCAGACAGTCACTGCAGTAAAATTCTGCAAGTTGCAATTCATCCTTGTTTATCTGAGTTGGAATTTGCTGCCTCCCTGGACACTGATGGAAAGCTCCTCTTTTGGTTGTTTTCTTCTGCTTCAAATACTATTGTGGGCCTCCCAACTTTGAGCCCATCTTGGAAACTGTTTGGAAAAGGTGCGATTGCACTCCCTCAACAACCCAAGTATACAAGCTTAAGATGGGCACCCACTCTGTTAAGTGAAGACCACCGTATTCTTGTCACTGGACATGCAGATGGAATAGATTTATTAGTAGTTAAGGCTGTGAAAACTGAAGAATTGGAAATAGTTTGTGACAAAATATGTACTATACCACTTACTGCTGGAAGTCATGGGCAGGGCCCGGATAGCGTCTTTTCAATTCCGTTGCCTTCCACTTGTAACAAAACTATTTTAAATAGCTTTTTGCTGTTTGCTGTGTGGGAAAAAGGCTTTCAGGCATTATCGTGGAAAATTAACCTTCATCACTATGATTTGTCGGAAACACGCTGTGGTTGCAGTTTTGACAGTGGAAACACCTTGCAGAACAATATATGGAAATTTGAGAGTAGTTATTCTGGTTATAGGTACCTTGTCTCTGTTGAACCTTCTTCATCAGTTTTGCCAGAGCCCCATGACAATGGTAAGATTTCAAGTTATGCTGTGATCTGTCCCACAAACTCTGGTTTAACTGAAGAAATTTTTGCTAATAATTTATATAGCAACTACTTTGCTTATCATATGGTCACTGGTTGTCTTGATGGTAACTTGCTATTATGGAGAAGTGTGCCTGCTGGGAGCTCGAATTCTCAATGGGATCTTGTTGGTAGGATTGCTTTGCAGCAAGGCCCTATTTTGGCTATATCTGCAAGTGTCTGTGGCAGAAAAATTGCAACTATCTCGAAAGGTCACTTAAGTACTTCTGCTATTCATATATGGGAATGTGCGAGAATTGAGGACGCTGGCAGCTTTATACTAGAAGACACTTTATATTTTGATGCAGAGGTTGTTGCTTCAAATTGGTTGACGATAGGGAATGGTCAGTTTTTACTTGGAGTTTGCTCAAGAGGTAAGGTGCAGGTGTTTACTCAAAAGCGGTGTGGAGGTCAATGCAATTTGGAACCGGAAAAATCATTTGAAGGCAACATCTGGGTATGTCTTGCAGCAAGTGATACTAACCCTACCATTCAAGACTTCTTTTGGGGACCCAAAGCCATGATAGTGGTTGTTCATGATGAATATATTTCTCTATTTAGCAAGTTCTCATACTTTATGAACAAGAAACTTCTGCCCCAGCTTGGTGGAAAAGTCTGCAAGCAGAGTTCTGTCTGTCACTATGGTTCTAATAAAGTGCCAATATTTTATGGTCATGAAAATTGTGACTATGCACAGTATCAGGCTAATTTTCCCTTGAAAATGGAAGTGGTCAATGAGACTTCACTGTTTAGTAGCTTGACAAAATCTAAAGAAGGCTTTACTTCTGTTAAAAATGGGATCTGGAGCATTTTAGAGATAGCAGAACTTGTAGGAGGATCTCTTCCTCTTGTTCACCCAGAGGCAATTCTTGTAAACTTACTTTCAGGTATTTATGATTTGGTTGATGCTCTTTCGCTTCCCCCACTCCCCTAACTCAAATACCCAAGTCCTCTTCTTCTTTAATGGAAGACGTTTTAGTACGATTTAGGCAAACCATTTGTTGTGTTCTTACGAATTAATTTGTGGTTGACTGCTTTAAGGAACTTACATGTGCATCTAGGAAGTAAATTCTATTATATCTGAGCTTTTAAACCAAATAATTAGCAGATTCTTGACAAACAAAACTGAATTACACTCTTTACTCTTCAGCTAGTAAACTCAAATATTTCTTGTATAAGCATACAATTTGAACAAAATTCTCCATTGTTAATCTACTTTTCGTGATACTTATAGGATCCAAATTTTGTCTCTCATCAGCAGAAATTGTCTTGTAATAATCGTCCCGTTTTGACCAATGGATCTTATTGTTTATCTTATTAGGCTTTCCTTTTCTTTTATGAACTAGGTAACATATGTCCGTGTCCTGCTTGCCTTACAAATGAACAGGTTTATTGTCCAATTAGTATTTCTATATGATGGTATCCTATGTGCTCTCTTTGAAAACCAATCATCTTAGTTTTGTGTAAAAGTTAAGTTTCTGAAAGTAATGACACATGGACTTTTATTTTAAAGTTAAAATCTTGTTTCTTGACTGTTTTCTGAAGAATTGATTTGCTCTAGGGGAAAAAAAGTTAAAAAAAGAGGAGGTAAAGGTGCATTTTTTGAGAGAAGGGTAAATCTATTAATAGATAATAGTAAAGATTCATTTTTAAGTTGGTTTTGGTTAAATACTAGTTAAATGCCTCGAGTATCGTCCTTAGGAGGACAAGAAGTCACTTGATGAGCTCATTAGGGATAAATAAACTAGGAGGAGAAATTTAATTTAGTGTTGTTTGGTTTTAATACGTAGTATCTGGCCCTCCTGATGTGGGAAGATCAGAATTTCTTTGCGATTTATCCTCATTCTTATCTTTTTGTCCTATTGTAAGACGTTACAGAATTCAGCAGCAACGCTATTCTTTAGTTTAGCAACTGGTATCCATCTTTCCTTCTGCCAAAACCTGGTCTTATGAAGGAAAGAAAACTTGATAAGGAATTGAGCTTGTTTTTTAAGTTTATTCCTTGTCTTCATTTTTAATTCTTAGGCTCTCCTAGTGAACTCACGATGGTGATATTCGGTGTTGAGAATTTAAACCAAAGCTGGTTAAAATACATTAAACTTTGTGAAATCGTTTCAGCTGTGTGCAATTTGGTTCTTCAGCATTGTGAGAATGCACGGTAGAAAATATTATTGATATTATTCTCATATGTTAAACATGATACAATGAGCCCTATATATATATATATATATACATAACATGTCCTACTCCTAATACATATGGGATTAGGGTTATTTACTACTATTTACATAACTATTCTAACACTCCCCCTCAAGCTGGTGCATATAAATCATATGTACCGAGCTTGTTACATATGTAGTTAATACGAGGACCAGTGATGGACTTGGTGAAAATATCTGCAAGCTGATCATTCGACTTCACAAACTTTGTAGCAATATCTCCCGAGAGTATCTTTTCTCTGACTAAGTGACAGTCAATCTCAATGTGTTTAGTTATCTCATGGAACACTGGATTTGACGCAATATGAAGAGCAGCTTGATTATCACACACAAGTCCCATCTGACTAATCTCGCCAAATTTCAACTCCTTGAGCATCTGTTTGATCCAAATTAGCTCACATGTCGCCATAGCCATTGCTCGATATTCTGCTTCTGCACTAGGCCGAGCAACCACATTCTGTTTCTTGCTCTTCCAAGATACTAAATTTCCTCCTACTAAGACACAATATCCAGAAGTAGAACGTCCATCAGAAGGTGATCCTGCCCAATCAGCATCTGAGTATCCAACGATCTGCTCATGGCCTCGATCCTCAAACAATAAACCTTTGCCTGGAGCTGATTTTATATACCGAAGAATGCGAACAACTGCATCCCAATGACTATCACACGGAGAATCCATAAACTGACTCGCAACACTCACAGGAAAGGAAATGTCAGGTCTTGTCACTGTAAGGTAATTTAATTTACCAACCAACTGCCTATATCTTGCAGGATCGCTAAGAGGCTCCCCCTGTCCTGGCAGAAGTTTAGAATTCGGATCCATCGGAGTGTTAACAGGTCTACAACCTGTCATTCCTGTCTCCTCAAGAATATCTAAGGCATACTTCCGTTGTGAGATCACAATACCTGAGCTAGACTGAGCGACCTCAATACCCAGAAAATACTTTAGTTTTCCCAGATCCTTAGTCTGAAAGTGTTGAAAGAGATGTTGCTTCAATTTAGTAATACCATCCTGGTCATTGCCGATAATAACAATGTCGTCAACATAGACCACCAGACAAATACAAAGACTCGAAGCAGAATGCCGATAGAATACAGAGTGATCAGCTTTACTCCGAGTCATGCCAAATTCCTGGATAACTGTGCTGAACTTACCAAACCAGGCTCGAGGAGACTGCTTTAGACCATAAAGTGACCGGCGCAAGCGACATACAAGGCCACGAGACTCCCCATGAGCAACAAACCCAAGTGGTTGCTCTATATAAACTTCATCCTCAAGGTCACTGCGGAAAAAAGCATTCTTAATGTCCAGCTGATAGAGGGGCCAATGGCGAACAACAGCCATGGATAGAAAAAGACGGACTGATGCTATCTTAGCCACGGGAGAGAAGGTATCACTGTAATCGAGCCTAAATATCTGAGTATATCCCTTGGCAACAAGACGAGCCTTAAGACGATCAACCTTACCATCCGGACCAACCTTGACTGCATACACCCAACGACAACCAACAGTAGATTTACCTGAAGGAAGAGGGAGGAGCTCCCAAGTACCACTCGTATGTAAAGCAGACATCTCGTCAATCATAGCGTGTCGCCATCCCGGATGAGACAATGCTTCACCCGTAGACTTAGGGATGGAAACAGAGGACAAAGAAGATAGAAAAGCATAATAGGGTGATGACAAACGATGATAACTTAAACCGACATAATGGGGATTAGGATTAAGGGTGGTCCGTATACCTTTCCGAAGTGCAATCGGTGTACTAGGAAGAGACAAGTCCGCAGTAGGAGCAAGGTCAGGTGCAGGACGTGAATCAGCTGGGCCTGATGCTGGGTGCGGACGACGATGATATGTCAAGAGTGGTGTTCCTGTGGCGGGGAGTCTAGGAGGAGCCACACTAGACTCCCCAACGGTTGGAATGGGTAAGACTTCTGTGGCAGAAGGTGAAGGAGGAGCTATAGTAGACTCCTTAAAGGCCCGTATAGGTAAGACCTCAGATATATCAAGGTGGTCAGAATGGTAAGAAGAGGTAAAGAAAGGTTTAGACTCAAAAAATGTGACGTCAGATGACATAAAGTACCTACGAAGATCAGGTGAGTAACAACAATATCCCTTCTGAACACGAGAATAACCAAGGAAGACACACTTGAGAGCACAAGGAGCTAACTTATCTTTCCCAGGGGCTAAGTTATGAACGAAACAAGTGCTCCCAAAAACACGAGGGGGAACAGAGTATAAGGGTGACTGGGGAAACAATACTGCATACGGAATCTGATTCTGGATGGGAGATGAAGGCATCCGATTAACCAAATAACAAGCTGTGAGAACTGCATCGCCCCAAAAATACAACGGAACATGAGATTCAATGAGAAGTGTGCGAGCAGTCTCAATGATGTGCCTATTCTTTCTCTCTGCAACCCCATTTTGCTGAGGGTTATAAGGACAAGAGGTCTGATGAATAATTCCTTGAGAAGTCATAAACTGCTGAAATTGAGAGGATAAATATTCTAAGGCATTATCACTGCGAAAAGTGCGAATAGAAACACCAAATTGATTTTTAATTTCAGCACAAAAATTCTGGAATATAGAAAATAACTCAGAACGATCTTTCATTAAGAAAATCCAAGTACATCTTGAATGATCATCAATGAAACTAACAAAATAACGAAATCCCAAGGTTGAACTGACTCTACTAGGACCCCATAAATCAGAATGAACTAAAAAAAAAACAGACTCTGCATGACTCTCAAGACTACGAGGAAAGGAGGCTCGGGTATGTTTCCCGAGCTGACATGACTCACACTCTAATGTAGATAAACTAGACAAACTAGGCACCATCTTCTGAAGCTTGGATAAGTTTGGATGTCCTAAACGTCTGTGAATGAGGTCCGGAGGATCTGTAACTAGACATGCCTTGGAGGAATTGAGTGAGTTAAGGTAGTAAAGGCCTTCTGATTCAAGTCCTGTTCCAATCGTCTGTCCCGTACTGCGGTCCTGCATAATAAAAGAATCATCAATAAAATATATACCACAATGGAGGGCACGAGTCAAACGACTAACAGATGCAAGATTAAAAGGACAGCCAGGGACATAAAGAACGGAATCTAGAGTGACAGGGGGTAGGGGATTCGCTTGTCCAACTCCTTTTGCTTTGGTTTGAGACCCATTGGCTAAAGTAACAGTGGGAAGAGACTGTGAATACGCAATATTTGACAAAAGTGATTTATTACCAGAGATATGATCAGAAGCGGCTGAGTCCACAACCCATTGTCCAAGAGGACTAGACTGGGAAACACAAGCAAAAGAATTACCAGCAACAGAAGTATCAGTCTGAGCAACAGAGGCTACTTGTGGAGATGTCTGCTTACTTGCTCGATACTGAAGGAACTCATTATACTCCCCTTCAGATAAAGAAAATCCCTGGTTACTTGTAGTCTCGGTCTGAGCAACATAAGCATTTTTGGGTGGACAACCATGTAAAGAATAGCACACGTCACGAGTGTGTCCAAGTTTATGACAATAAGAGCACTTGGGTCTAGAATGCACGGTAGAAAATATTATTGATATTATTCTCATATGTTAAACATGATACAATGAGCCCTATATTTATATACATAACATGTCCTACTCCTAATACATATGGGATTAGGGTTATTTACTACTATTTACATAACTATTCTAACAAGCATAAATGAATCGATGCCCAGCCATAATTATGAGGTTGTGAAAGTCAGGAACATGCCAAAATAGGAGCATCTAATGCTTACTGCTGCCAAAATTGATTTAGATTTTTTATTGGGCTGTTTGACTTATAAAAGTGCTCTTCCGAATAAGTGGAACATTCTAATATTTGTACATTTTTGGAGCACTTTTGAGATCCCAACTACCCTAGTTGATTGGATGCTCTTCATAGAGAAGCAGATGATACTTGAGGCTCTTTTGGTTTCACTAATGCAACATCTAATGGTACTTGCTTAACAAATGCAGAAATGAGTATTAGTAACATTTGGATAGGAGCACCTAAATTAACAAAAATCCCCTCAAAGTAAGGTGATTTGTTATCGTAAATAACATAAAACTTTTTTTGATAAGGTCGTAAATAACATAAAACTTTTCTTTTACAAAACTAATATTCATGATAATATCAGATATTCTTAATAAATTTTTAATATAAAAAGTTAAAGCAAAGCCTGTACAATCATACTAATTATACAACTAGTATTGGACCTTGGTATTGCAATTCCTAAGTAAAACACCTTGCATTAATTTTTACTGCATAACAATCTTCATATTTTTATCCCTGTAACTTATGCCATGAACCTAATGACCCGCGGAGTTTTTTTTACAAGGTAAATAATCCCATAAAGTTTCCTTAAAATCAGAAAGCAATCGTGTTCATTTGCTCGGGGAGATGTTGGCTCACGCTTGCTTTCAGGAAACATTTGTATGATTGCAAAGTACAGGAAACTTTTTATCTTCTACCCACATCATTTGCCTGTACTGGGTTTTGTTTCTCTATTTGTTATTCTTGGATGTAACTATCCTCTAAATCCTTACCCTGTCGGTTGTGTAATCGATATTTTATTGTGCCTTCTTTTTCAGCTTTATGTTTTACTTGTCTGAAAATACTGCCAGGTTTCTGTCATCAGAAGATTGTTGCCAATTTGTTTCTTATCTGCTTATGTTCCCATCATGAAATTCCAGTCATTTTATTTAGACTTATTATACTTGCTAATTTGAGCTTGACCTTAGGGTTGTGTGTTCCAAATGTGTATAGGTAATTGGAAACGTGCATATGTAGCTCTGCAGTGTCTCAGTAAACACGTAGCTTCCCCAAAGTTATCTGTGGAAATATGCTGCCTTCGAGCCTTCAGTGGTTTAATATTTCCCATTTCGTTGTCAAACTATCTTGAAGGACATGTCTTGTTAAGCACTGGGGAGAAGTCATTTCAATGGGGTGGACCTTCAGAGGTTCAAAAAGGTTTCCTCCAAGCTTCCTCAAGCTGGGGATATGCTGCATCTGATAATGCGCTCTCTATCTCTTCTGCAAGATCTGAAATTACTGACTTTCTAGAAGCCTTTGATAAACTTCATAATTTTGCAACTATATCTTCCACTGAAATGATGCAAATTCGAGCTGCTATTCATCTTCTAGATGAAGTTAGCAATATGCAGTCAACTTCTGCCTATAATAGCCTTGATGGACCTGGTCGAAGGTAAAGTCTATGTTAGAAGTCTAGAATAAATTATCTTCCATGCTTGTGACCGTATCTTCATGCCAATTGCCAAGTTTGTAAAGGCTCAAACATTCTTTTTATGATCAACCTTTATGTTAAGTTCTCGAGCTTCTGTGTTCTGTCAATATTTGTGTATAGTGATAATCAACCAGAGAAGTGTAGTTTTTGGCAGACAAGAAAAACATATTCCAATTTTGCTTTAGATATAGACACTAAGTTTTGAAGTGGGTGGAGAATCGTAAGGTCTTAAATCCGAATCTCAGTGGAGACAAAAAACAGTAGGTGTGATTTCTTCCCATCAGCCTAAGCCTTGGTGGGAGAGTTACCTAGTACATGTGCTAGTGGGAGGTAGCAGGTGGAATAGTCGAGTTGTGCACAAGCTGGTTCGTACACCACCGCCATAAAGAAATAGATACTAAAAGTTTCAATGAGAGTAATGCATCACTCTTCCCTATGCTTGGGATTAGAGTAGAGTTGGCAAAATCTGTAAATGGTGACATAAATGGATAAAAAATTACCCCTCCCCCCCCCCCCCCCCCCAAAAAAAAAAAAACCCGATGGCTCTATGCATCAATATTCTCTGATAGATTGGCTCAGAATTTTTGTGGGTATTATTCAGCTATAGTTGCTTCTAATTAATTATCATTCATTGATGCTACTTGTCTTTTCTTCCTAGGTTTTGGGTTTCAGTGAGGTTTCAGCAGCTGTATTTTGTTCAACGATTTGGCAGACCACCATCAGAAGGTGAGCTGGTTGTGTACTCGGGGCTGATTGGATGGGCTTTCCACTCTGATTGCCAAGAGAATTTGTTTGATTCTCTTATATCTAAGGAACCATCTTGGCGAGAAATGCGCGATATGGGTGTTGGATTATGGTATACAAGTGTGGCACAACTGCGAGTGAAGGTACTTTTTTTCATTAAGATTTTGAATTCGGTTGTAGCATGGCAAGTGAGGTTTTGGAAAGTGAGTTTTCCACCACTGGAGCAAAGTGGGAAAGTGAAACTGTTGACTCCTGGAGGGGGATTTGGGAGTAGGATTTACGATATAAAACAAATCAGCTGTATCATTTGGTTATTTTTTCGGAGGTACTGTGTAGTTGTATATTCTGTAACAATTCAACAACTCCCAACTGAATCTACAGCTACTCCTCTTGCTCTTTCCTCTGAAAGGGGTGAAAGAAACAGGAAGAACCAATGTCTTATATCCTTAGCTTTCATTTTCCTATGTATTTGGCATCGCAACTCTGACTCAGGTGGGTTTTCTGCAGATGGAAAAGCTGGCAAGGCAGCAATATTTGAAGAATAGAGATCCCAAGGCATGTGCACTTCTGTATATTGCATTGAATAGGCTTCAAGTTTTAGCGGGCCTTTTCAAGATTAGCAAAGATGAGAAAGACAAACCTCTGGTTGCATTTCTTTCACGCAATTTTCAGGTAATTTTTAAACGTCTGCTACTTTATTTGTATGCCTGATACAAATATTTTCAAAGAAATGTTACCGAGTTTTGACCAATTATTTATGAGTGAGTTTTGACCCATTTATCTTGAATTGTTTCTTAAATTTTCTTTTCCAGTATCTAAATTGGGAAAGTAGGAACATGTTGTAAAGCGTATTGTTGTTATCAAATGATCTTGTGTACCGTCTTTCCATGCCCTACATTTGGGATAATTCTTATGAAAATGTGAAAGCAAATCTGACAGCGTGTTAAATTAAGTGCATAAACTTTACTTTTATATTTCTCGTACCTTCTCTTGAATTTACATCTCTTTTTTTGAGTTAAATAAGCAAAAGATTTCATTACTATTAACTTGCCTTCTCACATATTCTTCTTGTAGTTTGTTTTTTTACAAGATTTGCACATTACCTCTGTTTTAAAATGTTGAGTTCTCGATGTGAAACTGTTACTCTTCTTTGTTAATTTGTTTGTAATCCAAGTTTTAGTCTTCTGTATTTTCTTATTGAGCATCGTTACTCAACGTTTAGTTGCTTAGAAGTTTCACCCATTCCCTTTGTTTAGGAAGATAAAAATAAGGCAGCTGCTTTAAAGAATGCATACGTGTTACTGGGGAAACATCAGTTGGAGCTTGCAATTGCTTTCTTTTTGCTTGGAGGAGATACCACGTCTGCTGTCACTGTTTGTGTGAAGAATCTTGGGGATGAGCAGCTTGCGCTTGTAATTTGCCGACTTGTTGAAGGTTATGGTGGAATGCTAGAGCATTACCTTATTTCGAAATTGCTTCTCCCATCTGCTCTTGCCAAAGGTGACTACTGGCTTGCAAGCGTACTGGAGGTATTCAGCTAGAAGTTTAGATTTTAGAGAGAGTGATGCTTTTTTTTTTTTCCTTAAGGGATTGTGTTGGTTGCATCTTGTTCCCTTGTTTATATACTCATTTAAAGTTCTTCATTTGCAGTGGATATTAGGAAAACCCTCACATGCTTTTCTTAGAATGCTTGCTTTCCCAACGGGTTCCTTGAACGATAAGTCAATATTCTCATCCCGTCAACCTGCCTTCTTAGATCCAAGCGTTGGTGACTTTTGCTTAATGTTAGCAGCCAAAACTACCATGAAGAATTCTATTGGGGAGCAAAATGCTGCTGCCTTGAGTAGATGGGCGATCTTGATGAGGGCCACTGCCTTAAGCAGATGCGGTCTACCTGTAAGTTCATCTAATTCTTTTGGTTTCCCTAATTTTTGGGGATTCGCAAGCTTTTTTTTTTTTTTTGGGGGGGGGGGGGTTGGG
>NC_031989.1:63416536-63436168 GCF_001879085.1 Nicotiana attenuata
GGTTCTTTTGAGGACTCCGAAATTGTAAATTTGATATGATCCTCTTTGAGATCTGAAATCCAGAAGGACCAGAACTGATCTAACTTTGATTAGAACACAACTTACTTGTTTAGGTCTAAGTGAAATATTTTTCTTGATGAAATCTTTGCTATTTGGTCACCTGAACCTATTAATTTTCACCAAATGAATTAATTGACTTACATCAGTGGAGGCTGTAATTTATTTTCCATTATAACTCTTTCCGCTACTACTCCATATAACTTGTTTTACCAATATGTAAGCATTATTTTTCTCTTTGCTATACAGAATTATCACAAAACACCACCCAATGCCCTAACCTCATACTTTAACTGTCACATTTCACCAACTTCATGTCCTCTCAAGTACTTGGAAATGATTTTGTTGTAAAGAAGATTCATATAACAAAATTCGGCTGAGGTCCTTTTAAATGTAATTTAAGTTTTGGAAAATTCATTGATCTAGATTAGTTCCGTTTTTCAAGTCAATACATAGCTTGCAGCATTCATGTATTAACATATTAAATATGTATAGAACTAAAAAAAATAGCATATTAGATATTTATAAAGTGATTCTCTAGCACAACCTCAATCTAGAACGTCTTTTGCATGTCAAGTACTACTTGGATAAACTCAATTTAGATTAGGCTTTTGAAATCAAGGCTGAACTAAATTTTGGTAAAATGATCAACCTAAATCCTACTAACAGCAGATTAAGTTCCTAAATACCACGTCAGAGCGATGGTAGGATGGCCTACCACCATGGCTAAGCTTCTTTTGCTGATAAGTGTTTGCATTATAAGTGCTGCTATCTTGCAATTGATGTGAGTCATGTGACTGTTTAGCATCAAAGTTAGACACATTGACTTTTATCATACCTTTTCTTCTATAAGTCAGTTTAGGGGGTATACCTTAATGTTATCGAATGCCAGGCAACCCTCTCAGCCAGCCTGGTCCTGTGTATGGATGTACCATTGTATGTTCATTTTAATTAGATTTTTTTCGTCGAAGGACTAATAGTTTTCCTATCTTTTTTTTGCATTCTCAAAAAAGTTTTCCTATCTTTTTCTATGTAAGCTTGATGCTTTGGAATGCCTTTCATCTTCTGTGAGCATCATTGGTGGTTCAACTGGAGGAAGTGTGCCTGATAATGTTGACTCTGGATACCTGCATGAAATGCTGAGTGCAATGCTAAATGAAACTTCATCAAACTGGCTATCATCGGATGTGGCTTTACGGATAGAATCACACATGAGATCAGACTTGTCTATGCAATACTTGTCTAAGATGTTAAGGAGACATCCAAGCTGGGTAGACCATGATATGATATGTCTTCAGGGACACATGGATACTGTATCAGAGAATGAAGAATACAAGCTTTCAGTTGAAGCTTTTCAAGATGAACTGATGACGACAATTGCATCCTTTCAACTGAAGTTCTCCTTAATTCCTCTACATCTTATGTACTTGGTATCTCTACTTATTTATGGAACAAGTGTTATGTTTATGGTTTTTTTTTTCCGGAGGACTGATTGTCAGTTTTTTCCTTTTTCCTCTTTCAGACTTTTTTGTCATTTTGCAACGGTGGTTTGGCGTATACAGGATGCTACTTGTTGCGCGACTACATAAATAAATATCTGTCGACGGAGCAAGGCCATGAACTTGATGGTTGCTCATTGTATGCTTTCCTTCCCAAGCTATTTCTTGAAGTATCTGGAGAATTATTTTATATTTCTGCAAGATACATCATTATGTGTAGCATGGACTGTTTCTACTTGAAGTCATTCGCCCTTAGGAGTAATGGAGCTGATGAAAATATTTATGGCGCCATTTTAGAGCTGTATAAAAAGAGGTTGTCTTGGTCATTATGGTGTCTTAGAGCCACAATGCAGTTTTCTTCAGTTTCTTCTGCAGAAAATTTTGTGGGGACACATTTCACTGTCCTTGATTTAACAGAGTATTTGTTACTGTTTGCATCTGCTTTGGTACAAAGAAATTACAGTGTTCTTCTCCTGATTGTGAAGCCTCTCTTGATGGCAAGAACTTCAGATGAGACAGGCATAAAGGATATACAAAAACTGCTTTGTGAGACTCGAGAAACGGTGGCTCATGATTTACCTATTCATGATGCTGGATCTTCTGTTCAGAACAAGAATCAAATGCCACAGGCACAATTTGGGGATGTTATGTTGTCTGTTCCGGAAGAGAGATGGCATGTCATGGTTGCTTCTTTTTGGGGATATGTTTCTAGCTTTTTAAAATACAAGCTAAATCTGCTATCTCCGGAACATGAAGAAAGCGGTTTGTTTCTACCTCCAGGCAGACATCCCAGTGTATCCACTTCACTAAACTGTGTAAATGGCAACAATGTCTCAATCCACATTGGGATTGTTCCAGGACTTCTGGCGAAGATACTAAAGATTACATGTACTCACATCTCTTCTTACTGTGTGAATCGGTTTGCATCCATCCTGCTGGAGAGCATAGATCCAGGTGCAACTACTCTTTTCTGGTCTGAAGATTATCTGTCCCTACATAAAGCGCCAGATACTAAACTTAGTCATAGAAATAATGATCTGGATAAGTTGACTGCTGAAGATGAATTATCAGCATTTGAGGCATTATGGGATATTTGTTCTGAGCTTAAGAAAGCTAATCAGGGATTTGTGCTTCAAGACCAGAAGTTTTTACAGCATACCTTGCTAAAGTCCTTTAAAGGATGGAATGAAATGTACCCCAGCATTGTAAGAGAGTGTGAAGTTGAGGAAACTTGTGACAGAGACGATAGGTTTGGTAGTCCAAGCAGCGCAGCTGGATCTCCTCTTGCTTGTTTGTCACCAAATAATCATCCTTTCCAAAGTTCTGGGGGAAAAGATACGAACCATACAAAGAAGGTTTTGCCTTTTCGTAGTCCGATGGAGATATATAAGAGAAATGGAGAACTTTTGGAGGTAATTCTTCTCCTAATTTTTTATTATTTGAATTGCACTTTCTATTTCTTACAGATAACAGGTAAATTTAATGGCAAATCTTCTTTCTTGATGCTAACGAATGCAATTCTCCTGTATTTGAGCAGGCTTTGTGCATCAACTCCATTGATCAACATGAAGCTGCTCTTGCTAGCAATCGGAAGGTAAGACTGTGCTCTGGGGCTTATTTAGCGGTCTATATTTTATGCATCTGAATTTGATGTTTTCCCAGTGTTTAGGATGCATCTGATACATCATTTTGGTCGTAACACGAAATAAACTTGTGGCTTTAGGGATCGTGTCACTTTACAATTATTAACATCCAGCTCTAAGTTTCATACTTAAACGAACGACTTGATGCATAAGTAAACTGGGATAAGTTGAAATGTTTGGGGTGGGGTAAATGGAGATGTTAAACTGTTTTGGCTGCATGTTCGTGAAACTTTAAGAGCATGGTACCTCATGGTTATTATGAACTTTGAGAGGTGTACTTATGATATGAGAGAGGCATAAGTGAATCTAAAGATGAGTCACGTGGTATCTTTCATGTTCGCTGTATCCAACTTGTTATATTGTGTGGGAATATCAACGGTACAAATTCTACAGTGTCTCAAATGTATCCCAACAGTCACTTCAATAGGAGAAATTTGTATCTGATGCTTCACGCTTCCCGTGAACTCTGATCTTTTGCAAATTCATCATTTCATTGTGCAGAAAATTATTCTGATCTTAGTTTTTAAATAGGGATAATAAGTGGAAAGTATTTTGCTTTTAAGAGATTTATTGATGAATAAATATCAGTTGGCTGCCTTCTGATATTGTTATATTACTCAGAAGTATTTTGCCTGTTAGACATTCATAGTAAATTCCTATTCTGGTCTTTAGACTCTGCGCATTACAGTTTGGCGATAAAGTAAATATGTCTATTTTATTTGTTTCACATTTAAATTTCCCAGTAGTCTTCTATATTTGTAAAGTCAATGACATCTACTTCTGTCTGATTCAGGGATTATTATTCTTCAATTGGGAAGATGGGCTTCCTTGTGCGAACAGATCTGATAATGTCTGGGCAGAAGCTGATTGGCCACATAATGGTTGGGCGGGATCCGATTCTACACCAATTCCTACTTGCGTCTCTCCTGGAGTGGGTCTCGGGAGTAAAAAGGGCACACACCTCGGGCTAGGTGGAGCAACTGTTGGCGCAGGTTTTCTGGCAAGACCTACATTTGGGCTTCCAGGTTATGCCAATACGGGTGGATCCAATCTTGGCTGGGGAGTTCAAGAGGATTTTGATGAGTTTCTTGACCCTCCTGCCACAGTAGAAAATGTTAGGACAAGGGCATTCTCAACTCACCCTTCAATGCCTTTTTTCTTGGTTGGCTCGAGCAATACACACATATATTTGTGGGAGGTAAAACATTACGATCAACAGATTAGTTAGATCTTTTTGCAGTTGCAACAGTAAGGCTTAATTTGCACCTTGAGCAAGTTTGACTCCTAAAAGGAATGTAGAATATATTCTGTACTTGCAAATTAGTAAGTATTAAGTAATCTTCATGCAGTGGCACGATATGTGTGGCCATTTTCTTTTTCTTTTACTGTTTGTAGGCTATGTCTTTTTCGTTGTTCTTACATGAGATTGAAAACTTGTTTCGTCACATACTTGTGTTATTGTGGTTTCTTAAGATATGGTATTTAGAATAAATTTTGATATCTGCAGTTTGGCAAAGATAGAGCTACTGCAACATATGGAGTGCTTCCTGCTGCAAATGTCCCTCCACCATATGTTCTTGCTTCTGTATCTGCCGTGAAATTTGATCATTGTGGTCACAGATTCGTATCTGCTGCTTCAGATGGTACTGTGTGCACGTGGCAGCTTGAAGTAGGAGGCAGAAGTAACATTCGGCCAACAGAATCCTCTCTTTGCTTTAATAATTATACATCGTAAGCACCCAAATCGTGTTAACTTTATGTTAGGTGGAATGAGCATTAATATCTCCACAAAATTGTATCCAAATTGAAAAGTTAGATTTTTGGATATTCTCTCTTTGTACTTTAGTGCCTCATTGCTACTTAATAACATTCGGAGGCCTTAACCTTCTCTTTTCCTTAATTACCATACACCATAAGCAGCGAAAATTGTATGAACTTCCTGTTTAAGTATTATAATAAATTGAAACTAAGTATTAGTATCTCCTCAAAATTGTCTCAAAGCTGAACTGATATATTATTAAAGGAAAAGCTTTCTTATTTATTTGGTGCCTCTCCAGTACCTAACACCACCCTGTAACCACCAGATGCTCTATACTGTCTTTGGATGGTGACGGGGGGCTGGAAGCATTTGAAATTGTTTCTATTTTTCCTTACTTGTACTTGGTCTTTCGTTGTGTTATTAGCAACCGCAAGGACACCATGAATTTCAGTTCCAACTAGTAACATTGTCGGAGTGATTTGAAAGTTGAAGCAGTTACATTTATCTTCCTTGTTTTCTGTTTCTCCTGCTCCTTGCTATGCAGTCGTTAAGCTTTTGCTATAGTTTCCATCTTTTGCTTTCTTATAAAGCCTGCTGTGCCTTGCAATGACTGCAGGGATGTCACATATGTTACGTCAAGTGGTTCAATCATAGCTGCGGCGGGATATAGCTCCAGTGGCGTTAACGTTGTCATATGGGACACACTTGCTCCACCAGCGACATCTCGAGCCTCCATAATGTGTCATGAAGGTTTGTTTGTTAATACGTTTTCCTTTTTGTGAAGGAACAGGGACAGTTCCTAATATTAAGTTCTAGCAAAAAGACAATTGCAGAACTAAGATATGTCAATTTATTCTTAAATGTCAGTTTTTAAATGATAGGAACAAGGATAGGAATAACAATAAGCTAGAAAAGCAATTAAAGAGAATTTAGCGAAGACCCAAATTTAAAGCATAAGGTAGAACATTTAATTTAAGATTAAACACCCTAGATATTAGTAACAAAGTGAACCTAATCTATATAGAACCCTCAAGTAGAAGAATTCTACTCGACAGCAAAAGGATAAAGCTCTTGTCTAGGAAAATGTGTGACCTTCATGAGAAGAAAATTCTACATGTATATGGATTATTGGTGGATTCTGAGGAGGATTGAGAGAGAGGGACATTTCATCTGTCAAGAGCTAAATGGCGGATTCTCAGTGACTGTCTTTTTTGGCAAGAAAATAGGTATAAGCCACTTAAAGTGTACATGTAGTGCTTTTCTTCAGAACCTTAGCAAAACCTTGATAATGGTCTTTGTTTAGTTCATTAGCCGTTATAAGCTTTTAGCTTGCTAAGATTATTGACC
Source organism: Nicotiana attenuata (assembly GCF_001879085.1). Taxonomy (NCBI): domain Eukaryota; kingdom Viridiplantae; phylum Streptophyta; class Magnoliopsida; order Solanales; family Solanaceae; genus Nicotiana; species Nicotiana attenuata. The sequence goes on from NC_031989.1 coordinate 63,422,842, forward strand.
CTGTTCTTGTTTCCAGGAGGTGCACGCTCTCTAGCAGTGTTTGATAATGATTTAGGAAGTGGTTCTATTTCCCCCCTCATTGTGACGGGTGGGAAAGGTGGTGATGTTGGACTTCATGACTTCCGGTACATAGCTACTGGAAAGGTAAAAAGACAGAAGCATACAGAAATTGGTGATCATGGTGTGAATTCTATGGTTGACATGCAGAAGAAAACCGGTGATCAGAATCGTAACGGGATGCTCTGGTATATTCCGAAGGCTCACACAGGTATTGGACCATTTTAGATGATTGTGGCTGAAAATGCTGTAGATAGTTGATTGGCAGTACATAATGAGATTTTTCTCTAATTCTACTTTATCTCGTGCAGGGAGTGTTACCAAAATATCAACCATACCACATACCAGCTTTTTCTTGACGGGAAGTAAAGATGGAGATGTAAAACTTTGGGATGCCAAAAATGCAAAATTAGTATTTCATTGGCCAAAATTACATGAAAGACACACCTTCTTGCAGCCAAGCTCCCGCGGCTTTGGTGGTGTGGTACAGGTAACTTTTTTGATCAGATGCATGAATAGTTGGAAGAAGAATTACCGAGATCCTGAGTTTGCAAAACTAAAGGGATTTTTTCTCCTGCGTTTCAGGCAGCTGTAACAGATATTCAAATTGTTCCTCATGGTTTTCTTACATGTGGCGGAGATGGTGCCGTAAAGCTTGTGATGCTCAATGATCTCTTAAGGCTGTGAACACTAGGTTAATGGCACAGCAAAGAACTATTTGTTGCATGAATTGTTGTCTGCAGTGGTTCTCCTTTGAATTTGCTTTGAGATCCACTTATATTAGCTCTAAAGTTGGTAACCTGACTTGATGATGGAAGGATAGCCCAGTGGTAAAGACCCTGCACCTCCAACCATAAGTCGGCGATGTGAGTCTCCAAGGGAATAAAGTGGAAAAGGGCCATTATTGGGATCCTGGATCTGGGGTTGGGGTGGGGGGATTACATTTTGGAAAAAAGGTTATACAAAAGAAAAAAGTTGGTCTCTTAACTTGTACCCAGGAATTCTTATCAGTGAAGTACCAGCTTATTGTGGTCTAAAATTTCCGTGTGCTGTTCTCTTGAAAGTATTTGTACGCAGGAAAAGACTATTTTGCAGGGGCCTATAGCGCGAACATGCGATTTACTACCAAAGGTAAGTTCAACTAGATAGCATAGCAGGATAGAGTCCTCAGTCTTTCAGTCTTGTTAACTATTTAGGCTTTTTTTTTACCTCTTAAACTGATGTGTGTATATAGAGGGAATTCCGTTGCTTATATATTTTATCAGTCAGGTTTTTTTTTTTGTAAATTGCCAAAATAGCAATAGGGATTCATTTTTTTATTTCTTTTTTCCCGTCCTTTTATATGGTCTGTAAACGTTGTCAAATTGCTAAATTGTGAGATCGGCGTAATATTGTGTTCCTTATATGGCAGATTTGATATTTCCCTCATGCTTTGAGCTGTATCTTGATGTAGTGCTAAGTAAGCGGCAGGCACTGTTGTCTGTTCTTCGATATCGTCTCATAAGTTTACCTTTAACACACTAGACTAAACTTCTTACCCTGGAGAAATCTGATACTGTTTTAAATAAGAGCACCTTTCTTCTGTGCCCTTTCGAATAAACACACATAAATTTAACTGGAGCGACGTTTTTGCTTATATCATTCATTTCTCAATCAAAACTCTGGTCAATCGGCTAGTGAATGCAGTTTTGGTGCCCGAGTACGAATCCATAAACTAGAAAAATGATCTAACAGAGTCGAACCTAGCCTTTTGACTTTAAAAATTGCGGGATTTTATCCTTTGAGTCAGGGGTTTGCTTTAAGGCTGTATTGTGGTCCGGTCCCGGGGCTAAACGGGCCGGACCAAACGGTCCCGAGCTCTGACGGTCCCGGGCCAAATAGTCCCGGGCTTAACGGTCCTGGAGGGTGGAACCGGCCCACTGTGGGCCTAAGCCCACATGGTCCTGGGCTAAATGGGCCGGGCTCACGGGCGTGTTCCGGGCTATTTTTTTTTAATTTTTTTTATCTAAGGCAATTTCTTGTAAATTATATTATATAATTGTGACTTAAATCTTCTAATTCAAATTTAAACACAAAAAAATTGTAAAGAAATATTCAAGGGAATACCTTATAATTTTTATTATTACAACATTAACAAAAAAGTGGCAATATCTTTCTTAGTCTCCCCCCCCCCCCCCCCCCCCAATGGAATGAGCACAACAAGGTGCTAATACGACCATTAAAAGAAAAAAAACTAATGAAGATGTGCCAAAATACAAGTTACATATTAGTCTACATATTATCTCTAACAAATTTCATAAATCCTTCAAGGTTCGGAGGAATTTCCGTTGGTGGTGGCGGAAAAGAAGCTTGTTCATCACCGCTTCCGGGCGAAGCAGCATCCTCCGCAAGTTCCGTTAGCATTTCTTCATAAGCTTCGTCTATCTCCGGTTGTAATTCAGCAAGTCCAAAGTTTCTTCTTTCCGAACGAATCCAATCTCTGAAGAGTACTGATTTTTCCAAGCTCTCCCTCATAGGCGCTCTATGATCACCGATTTGAAGTCTCGCTTGACTGAAAGCGCCCTCCGATGCCATTGTTGAAGCTTGAATACTTAAAATATCTCGAGCCATCCTTGAAAGAACCGGATAGTTTTTTTCTTTGTCCTTCCACCATTCCAAAACATCAAAGGAGCCATCGGGATTCTCTGATTCAAGTCCCTGCGACAAATAAACTTGAAGCTCATTTAGTTGTGAACTATCACCAATATTATCACCTTGAGAACCCCTGAACTCCGTCCAAGAACTAAGTGCTTTTAGGCCCGCAATTCTTTTAGATGATTGCGAACTAGACGAAGTAGGAGTTGGAACATTTGGTCTAGCATGATCTAAGGCAAGTTAATAAGCATTATAAATTGTTTGAGCATTTATTTTAATTGAGGCTTTTGCATCTTCAAGTGTAGCAAATTCCTCATCTGAAAGTGATAAAGCCTTATAAATATTTGTATACCAAAAGTGAGGACCTCCTAATTTCATGGTAGGATTTAACATGGCAGCAACACCAAAAATAGGGAGGATAGGGAAAAAATATGTTTTAAACTTATCTTTCATAGAATTAATAGCAAGTTGATAAATTATCCCTCCCTCTGAAAATTGAGTAAACAAATCTGCAAGTGCTGCAAGTCCTGTAGGGGTTACTACAGGAGGGTCAGGGGGGCATCATTTGGATTATTATCAGTTGGGTTAACAACTGGAATACTAGGTGTATCATCTAAATCCGGTTGCGTTTCATCTAAATCATCATTTTCCTCATCATTTTCATCGATAGTTCGATTAAAGAGCATTCATATATTCATCATTTAATTGTTGACCTGGTGCAATATCATGGCAAAATTGACTATCGGTAAATTGAAAACAAGGGTTATAAAAAGTTTGGGGTTAAAACAAAATTTGGGGGGCAAATGGCTATTTTTTAAAAAGCGAAACGACTAAATTGGCAGGCCAACGGCTAGTTTTTAAACTTCCGACCGTTGGCCAATTTTAAAAAAACAAAAAAAAATTGAAAAATAGCCGTTGGGCCCGGTTGAACCGGCCCACGCCCACCAGCCGGTCCCGGGCTAAACGATCCCCGGCTCGCGGTCTCTCCATGCTGGACCGGCCCACAGTGGACTCTTAGGACCGCTTTGGGACCGGACCATACGGGTCAACCCGTTTAGCCCAAAGCCCATGTGGGCTCGCGGTCCCGGGCCGGTCCCGGGCTGGGCCCGGACCACAATACAGCCTTAGTTTGCTTTGAGAGTCGTAAATCCACAAACCAGATTTGACAGGTTTCCAACCAGTGGACTCTCGACCTGTAGTCTCTGTCTCCATGGTAATACGTCTAGGTTGTCGGTTAATACTTAAAATGAGCTAAAGAAAATTTAATTCGTTTCTTTTTGGTTGTTTCTATTGCTAATAAAGACATTTAGTAGTATTATTCAGGTTGCCAGGGAAATGGGAATAACTTGTTGTGCTAAAAAGAACATGAAAAAAGGGATGACTTGAGCATAAGCGGCAATCAACAGCAAATAAGACAAATTACGTTCAGTCAAGCCCTAACTATTATTTATTTTCCCCTGTTTTTCACCTTTACAAAGTCTTTTTCAGTTAGCACAAAAATGTAAAAGCTCGCAAAACACATAAAGTTCAAAGCCAGTGTAATTTAATTCATATTTTCCTCTTGTACCATCATGGTTTTATTCTTGTACTATCTTTTCAAGTCAGCTTAATAAGCGTATAGTAGGAAACTAGAACATGTCACCGGCAATTGAACACTAATTTATAAAAGTCTAGTTTTGTAATGAAGATGCTTAATTACCAATAAGATAATGTATGTGTTGATGATGAGAGGTACCTACCTTAGTGTGACTTCTTTGTGTCAAACTTGGAAAGGACACGTACAACACAATTTATTAGCTGAGTTAGAGCACAACTTTCTTCCACGTACGCCAATATAGCTCTCTTTTGGCGGATTCCTATGGGCATACACATAGTTTTCTTATTTTTGAAGTAACCAAGTACTATACAAGTTCCCATAAACTGTGATGGGCCCAACGTTTATCCCAGAGGAATATTCATAAATCACTATAGTTTAAAATCTAATAATTAGTATAATTTAGTTAATTATTATTGGTAGTTACTGTTCAATTAATACTAACTTATATCACTTGTATTCAAGCGCGCAACGAATACAATTAAGGCGAAATACAGAAAAATAAAATGTTCTTATTGAGATTTTGTTGGTGAAATTACAAGTAATTACAGTTGAAAAATAAATAAATATTCTTCAGGCTGAGGCGCGAATATCTCGCTCTCTTTAAGGAGATTCAAGCCCACTGCGGTATCATCTTCACCTGTCCAGCAGTAATACTCTTAACTTGTCCCCTCCAGGATACAACAGCCCGGCAACGTTGCATGACTCGAACAAACTCTGGACAAGTTGTTGAGTCCAAAGCTCCACCAAAATGAACACCTTCCTTCAACAAAAATAATACTATTCTCTTTTGTAGAGAGTAAGTTGGAGACTTAGATTTTCTTCTTCTCTTAACGCGCTTTCTCTACACCAAGTTCACTTTTTTCATACACACTATCATATTTTCCCATCTACAACACAAGGAAGAAACACCACTATTTATAGGTGTAGAATCTCTTTCATGAAATGAATAATAAGATAGTGGGATAATAAAATAGTAGAACATGGTTGGTAACAAAATATAATCTTTAGTGGGTAATTAGTGGTAGATCATGGTATTAGTGGTTTCAAGAGTTACACTAAAATAATGACCATTTTCTTGCCAATTTATAACTACTATCTCACAAGAAATAATGCACTTTAATATTAAAATGCACTAACACCAACAGATTCAAACTGAAGACCTTTGCTAGCTAAGCAATCGCTCTTGTTGCTCTCTTGTTTCAGTTCAAAACAATTAATCTCTTATTTCATAGATTTGCTATAAAATTCAAATATAGCGAATTGTAAGTATAGCTATAAATGATTAATACAGTTCAAAACTTGTTAAAATTAACCTGTCAAATCTTAAGGACGAGACTTGAAATACCGGAGAAATATTTTAATACCCCATAGAACCTATTTCAAGTAGTGTGTATTTTGCAGTCTATGGAACAATTAAACTTAAATAATGTTGGTCAAGCTCTTGTACTCATCTTGATTCGGCATTTGATTTGCCTACCATCAGCAACATTTGAATTTTAATTCCCATGGTGTACATCTCAAAAGAACCCCATGTTGAAAATGACGTGGATCATGTATTTTGACCCCATACGACATAGATGATCATTTATTAAGGGGGTTAACTTTTTTTCCTTGCATGCCACGTTGGACTTTAGGATATGTTTTCCTTGTCTTACCGTAAAAGGAGTCTTCCCCAATTTACATGTAAATAGAAAACCTTCACCGCCTGTAGGCTTCTTTTTCTATATGGATTAGCATATCGTACTCTTGTTGGACTCTTAGAGGTCGTTTGGTAGCTGGTTAGAAAAAAGATTATTCATGTATAAGGAATAATATAATTTATACCATGTTTGGTAGGCAATAGTTATTTTATATAAAATTCTGCATAATTAATACCATATTTGATTGACATTTTTCAATTATGCATAAATAATACATGTATAAGTTATGAGTCAATCTGTGTATTGTTTTATGCGGGGTAGAAGATGGAATAACTAATACATGTATTAGTAATACATGGATAAAATACTGAAATGACAAATTTACCCCTATCACTTTACACATAAGGCTTCCTTATTTCTCTGCCAACCCGTCAACAGGTTTCACTTGCTTTCACTTGCCAACTATATACCTTGTCTTCTCTCATTTTTAAAGAACAAACTAGCAAAAGCAAACTGAAGAAGCCACTAGAAAATGGAAATACCACATCGCTATTAGTTATCTTAAGAGCCGCATCACTGCACCTATAAATAGGTCATGCCTTTCATTCAGTTGGCATCAATTGCTGTGTTTGCAGCCCACGTCGAGTCTACCTTTCACGATTTGAAAGCATTAACACGAAGATATTCTTCTTCTCTTGTGTTTTCTTCCTTGTTTTATTTGTTGTCTTTTTTTTTTTTGTAGGAGTAACTTCGTCAAACGAAAAAGTTCGAGATGAAGGCCTTTAAAAGTTCGTGACAAAGATCTTTAAAATTTGCGGTGAAGACCTTTAAAAGTTCGCGCAATGATCCTTAAAAGCTCGTGGTCAAGACCTTTAAAAGTTCGCGGTGAACATCTTTAAAAGCTCGCGGTGGAGACCTTTAAAAGCTCGCAGTGAAGACCTTTAAAAGTTCACGACGAATACCTTTAAAATTGCGGGAAGACCCATAAAAGTTCGTGCGAAGACCCTTAAAAGCTCGTGGTCAAGATCTTAAAAGTTCGTGGTGAAAACATTTAAAAGCTCGCGATGGAGACCTTTAAAGGCTCGCAGTGAAGATCTTTAAAAGTTCGCAACGAATGCCTTTAAAATTTGCGGGAAAGACCCATAAAAGTTCGTGCGAAGATCCTCAAAAGTTCGCGGTCAAGACCATTAAAAGTTCGCGGTGAAGACCTTTAAAAGCTCGCAGTGGAGACCTTTAAAAGCTCGCAGTGAAGATCTTTAAAAGTTTGCGACGAATACCTTTAAAATTTGCGGGGAAGACCCATAAAAGTTCGTGCAAAGATCCTTAAAAGTTCGTGGTAGAAATCCTTAAAAGTCGGCAGCGGGGACCCTTTAAAATTTGCCTCGAGCACCTTTAAAAGTTCAAGACACGCGCCTTTTAAAAGCTCAGAACAAAAACCTTAAAAATCCGAATGCCTTTAAAATTCGAGATGAACACCTTAAAAATTCGGATGCCTTTAAAAGTTCGAGATGAACACCTTTCAAAAGTTTGCCACGAGAACCTTTAAAAATTCGGATGCCTTTAAAAGTTCGAGACGAACACCTTTAAAAGTTCGGATGCCTTTAAAAGTTCGAGATGAACACCTTTTAAAAGTTTGCCACGAGAACCTTTAAAAATTCGGATGCTTTTAAAAGTTCGAGACGAACACCTTTAAAAGTTCGCAACGAAAACCGTTAAAAAATTCGGATGCCTTTAAAAGTTCGAGACGAACACCTTTAAAAGTTCGCAACGAAAAACTGTTAAAAGTTCGGATGCCTTTAAGAGATCGAGACGAACACCTTTAAAAGTTCGCAACGAAAAACTGTTAAAAGAAGTCCGACACAGACATCCCCTTTTTCTTTTTAAGGCATAGGGCGGACTTGGAGACCAACAAACTTGAAGGTTTGGCGAACCTGAAGGCACAAAGAATCCCTGGACTTCAATGCAAATACTTGACATCCTCCTAAAATCGGCCCATTGAAGATATCACTTTACCATGGAGGGTTGCCCCCTTTAAATCAAATGAGATCAAAGTTCAACAAGAGGATGGCGTTTCAGCTTGATTTTACATTCCTCCATACTTCACTCGGACAACAATTGGGGCAATATGTATCTTTTGAACTTATGCGACTGAACTTAGAATGAAACTCTAAGCTGCCTACGTACCCCGGTAAAGAGGATCAAGTCATACCGTAGTTCAGGCTGGTTGATTTTTTTTTTTTATGTCCTAACTTTTGCCTAGGCCGCCTCTTTCGAAGTTTTCAACCTACCGGACCTTTTTTTTTACGTCCTAACTTTTGCCTAGGCCGCCTCTTTTGAGATTTTCAACCTAGCGGACCTTTTTTTTTGGGGGGCCGTACACAGTTTATACTCTTGCGGGCCAGGAGTGTAGCAACATGCAGTTTAGGCTCGTGCGTCACGGAGCGTCATGACTTGCAGTTTAGGCTCGTACGTCGAGGAGCGTTACAACTTGCAGTTTAGGCTCGTATGTTGAGAAGCATTGCAACATGCAGTTTAGGCTCGTGCGTTAAGGAGCGTTACAACTTGCAGTTTATGCTCGTGCGTTAAGGAGCGTTACAACTTGCAGTTTAGGCTCGTGCGTTAAGGAGCATAGCAACACTGTACTTATCTTTGATGGTTCCCATAATGAAGTCTTTCAATTGGTCAATGGGAATAACCCCGTCAGATGAAATGTGAAATTCTTTAGGAGCGGTTGTCTGCCTTGCAGATGAGTCTCCTTTATCTTGTATCATTGGGAACTTTCCAGGTGCATGACTTGAATCTCCCTCCATCATGCTTTCAACTTTATCTGTCAGCTTGACAATTTGATTATCTTGATCTTGCATATGCTTTGTTAACCTTTCAATTGCCTTTGTTAAATTTGCGAGTTGTTCTTCAACAGTTGAAGTATTAGTCACCATTGCTTGGATAACCGTCGTGGATGGTGGGGCAAAGCACGGATTTTCTCTTACACCATACTTTGAGTGGAAGAACTCACGCGGAGTGCTTGGAGCAGATCCAGTGATTAAGACATCATCATCACCCTGTGTGATGAGATTCTTAGATCTAGAAGGGCTAAGTAGAGCCAGTGTCTTTCAACAATTTCAGCAATGTTCGCTCCTTCTTCCAATTCAGTTGGAAAGGATCTTGCCCCCTATGAGGATTGAATATCAAAGATAGGAACTGATGCAGACGGCATTTGAAATGCTTGTTGTCCCAGCGAGTTTGCTTTGTTCCTAGTGACAGGTCCTACGCTTTCCATAGTAGCATCCAGCAAGTTTTCCACATCAGATGAAAACTTGGAATCCGTAGCCTTAGCAGCAGTGAGTTTGAAGTTGATCTTCTTAGGAGCCATTTTTGTGTTCTTGAAATTTGGTAATTTGAAGAGATGAGAGGTAGAGATGGTCCCACTGGGCGTGTCAGAATTTCTAGACAATAAATTTGCGTCGAGAAGATAAAATCAAGACCGAAAATATCGCAACAATCGTAGTATTTTATTTCGAATAATATGAGTGTTACAATCTATATGATTCCTCTGATTCTACTTTTCTAGTATAAATTCAAGGGCCTTTGAGCTTGATCTTGAATTTGAATTTGATTTATCCGTCGCGAACACTTTGATTGTTGCCACGAATTTTATCACGAACAAGTAGCCTTGATCTTGAACGCCTTGTATTTGATTTGACTTCGTTCTTGATCTTCAATACTTGAATTGTTCTTCGTTCTTGAGCTTGAATACTTGATCTGTTCTTCGTTCTTGAGCTTGAACTTGATTGCTTGAACTTGAACTTGATTGCTTGAAGCTTGAAACTTGTGGAGGAATTTGCAGCGTTTGATCCACGAGCTCTTTCTTGCTTCTTGTTATAACTTCTGGTGTCCTTTCTGAGTTATGAAGACCCCTATTTATAGTTGTGGAAGGGAAGAGTTGTGATAAGAACAAACTCTTTCCGACCAATCAAATTAAAGTGTGACATGGCCGCATTTGATTGGCCAAAACATGTCACTTGCACATGTGGCGCGATTCCATTGGCCTTTTAGTGTGGCTGGGCATGCCTTGTCATTTTGACACATGGCATGATCCTATTGGCTCTTCCGTTTGACTTGGCGCGCCACATCATTTGATACGTGGCACCAAGCTGGGCCTCTAGGAAGATGTAATCTTGGGCTTAATGAAGTGGGCTCATTACTTTAGCCCAATTAAATGGGCTAGCCCAATGGATTAAGACTTATTTATTTAATCCATTTATATTGGACTTATACAATTAATCCAATTATATTAGCCCAATAAATTTATTGGAACTAATATATCTTGAAATTAAAATATAGTCCAAATTATTTTACGGATTTAATTTCAATAAAATTTATATGCCTACAACAGTATGTATATTTGATGTGTCGCATAATTTTCCCTTTTATCCAATTAGTGAAATTTTCAATTGATGGTAAATTATCTTAGATTTGTAAAGGAATCGGGTGAAATGGAAGTAGATGATTAAAGTTATCTTAACTAATTCAGAAGTGAGACTTAGTTAATTGATTAGTATTTTTTTTTAAAAATGTAATTTTTAAAAATTTGCTAAGAGGCTTCCGATTTCGCCTAGCTAATTTGAAGGTTTAGGATATGATTGGATAAATTATTGTAAACTTAAAATATGTGTGTGATGTGAGATGATGAGTTAATTAAAGACAACAAGATTCTTGATTTCGTCTGAATTTCTTAATTATTAATTCCTTCTTAGGAAAAGCCGAGAGGAGTAGTTGAAGTTTGGTCTCTCCAGATTAATGTAATCAAGAGTTAATTAAAGCCTAATCCTGAGAATGATTGAAGGAAAGGAGCTCTTTTTTTCTTTTCTATTGTTTCTTTTATGTGTGTGGAGGGAAAGCAAAATAGAATAGCTGCTAGATTTTCCTTTGGATCACATAATAGAATGGGTTACTTTTAATCAAAGGTCTTCGTTTTGAGCTCTAAAAAAGAAATTTTTTTTTTATAGAAAGCGTTTTTTTATTTAATGGGGTCTATACAATATGAATCTGAATTAATCAGATGAAAAGATTTCAGATATTCGTTAATTAAATACAGAGATTATTATTCAAATCATAGTACATCATAAACTATTGATTAATTGAGTTAGTTGGTGTCACTTGTATAAATTTTTTGTATCTAGAGGACTCACTGATAATAGGTGAATTTGACTATAATCACACCTTAAATAATCACCTTCTTGTGTAGTGTTAATGCTAAAATGGTTAACAAAATACTCTTATTAGTGCTTTTCATGATTTGCAGGTGATATATGTATAAGGAAGGCTAAGGAGCAGTTTTGGAGTCAAAAATTGGAGAAAAGAGGCTAAATGTGTAAATTCCCAATGAAGCTACGCCCTGCCAGCCCTTAGGATTCAGAAAAATGGATTGGCCGCGGTTCTACCGCGACCGCGGCAGAACCGCGGTGGAAGGCAGCTTCAGAACTTTAGAGATTCAGAGAGGGTGATTGGCCGCGGTTCTACCGCGACCGCAGCAGAACCGCGGCAGGCGCAGAAAAGTTCAGGGGTCAAAGTGTCAAATACGGGATTTTTAGACCTAAACCCTATTTAAAACATTAGACTTCGCCCAAGAGAATTATTATTGATTTTTAGGGTTTCTTAGCAAGGAAAAACCATTGTGAGAGAATACTCAAAACATCTTTCTTCTTTACTTTTGATTTTTATGATGAATTCTATCTTAGTTTATTTTCCCATAGCCATGAGTAGCTAAATTCCTTGTCTAAGGTTTTGATGGAACCTATTGGGTGATGAACTTCTTGTTTATGTGAATACAAATTGCTAGTTTAATCTCTATTTGTTCAACTTCGTGTTGGTTGTAGTTAATTGACAGGATCCTCAATTAGCTGTGCCTATTTAGTGTGCATAACTTGGAAAAGAGTGCATATTTAGGGTATTGTTGAACAACACCACTCCTAGATTATTAGAGGAATCTATAATTGCGGGTTTAAAGGCGGAATTAGGGATAACGAAGCCTTGGGTGTAATCTAAAGTGAATCGTGCTAAATAAAGTAAGCTAGTGTATCTCGGGAGAGTGCAATAGTAAATTACTGTGATTACTCGGGAGAGATTTACGGTAAGATTAGCGTTCATGATTGATAGAGATGTGTTGGTAAATTTGTATGAGCATAAACAGAAAGAATTCCATCAATAGGGGAAATCACTGCCTTAGCTTTTTATCATAATTGTTTGCAACCTTATTAGTTTAGCTTACAGTCATTTAGTTACTTGCAAGCGTAGTTGTTAAAGAACATTCAACTGAGATTTGAATATTTGGGAAGCTGGTTCTGAAGAATTAGTGGGTCTGAAGATAGTGGTTGATAGGTTAACTCTCCGTGGATTCGACCCTGGGCGTAATATTCGGGTTATATTTGCAACGTCTGCAGAGTCCTTTTATAAGGCATAGTTGGGTGTGATCACTCACTATTTGGTTACTTTTACATCTTTAGTTGGAGTTTAAAATTGTTATGCTTTATCACACCACACAAGCCAAGTTCATTCCAACTGCAACATTAAGGATTTATACATAGTTTAAAATTGATTCTATTTGTTGTACAATTGTCTTTTGCCAGCAATAAGAACAGTGGACCACGCCATATCTCTACTGGAAAAAAAAAACCACGTATGAAAATAACAGATTTCTTGCAATGTGAGTTCTCTTGTGGAGTCAAGTATGTGTAGGGTAATTTATGAATATCATAAAAATATCAAGAAACAAAGATCCACCAACGCCTTGAAAGCTGAAGCAAAATATACTGATGACACTACAAAAGGAAAATAAAATTCCCAATTATAAAAGTCCCTTATCTCTATTCATCACTGCTCGGACCCACTAATCTTCTACTTATCTATTCATCCAGTCAGCAAGATAATTTGTATAATCCTAATATTGCTTTCACTATTATATACTCCATTCATCTATATAAAATTTAAATTTGAAAATATTTATTTAAATATTTTATTTTATTCTTTATAAGAAAATTTATTATGTTAAGACCATAAGTTTCAAATATATTATAACCATACAAATACTATAATAAGATCATAATTTTTCTTTAATAAACTCAATGCTCAATTAGACTAGCCATATAAGTTGAATGAAAGGAGTATAAAATTCTACACAGAACATAATTTTCACTACTATGTTCATATGTGTGAAATATTTACTCATACATGATGAAAATTTACTAGTATACAATTATCTATCTTCTACTTTTTTTTTCCCTTCCCTTCAAATGTACTTTTGAACGATTAGTAAAATGAGAGCAAAACATGACGTTTTAATTTAACCACAAGTCTCTTTCTTAAAGTTAACCACAACAAACAAACCCAAAAAAAAAAA